>NC_064851.1:77521951-77830365 GCF_024139225.1 Suncus etruscus | reverse complement strand
TCTCTCTCTTTTGTGTTTTTTTTTTGGGGGGGGTCACACCCGGCAGTGCTCAGGGTTTTTTCCTGGCTCTGTGCTCAGAAATCGCTCCTGGCAGGCACGGGGGACCATATGGGATGCCGGGATTCGAACCAATGACCTTCTGCATGAAAGGTAAACGCCTTACTTCCATGCTATCTCTCCGGCCCTGAAAACTCCTTCTCAAAGCTGTTCTTCAGCCATTAGTTTTCTCCCAAAATAACAATCGCTTATGAGTTCCGGGGCTAGAGTGATAGCACAGCCAGTAGGGTTTTTGCCTTGCATGTAGCTAACCTGGGTTTGATCCCTGCCATCCCATATGGTCCCTTGAACCTGTCAGAAGTGATTTCTGGGCACAGAACCAGGAGTAACCCTTGAGGCCACTGGATGTGGCCCACCCCCCACAAAACAACCAAAACAACCAAAATAACAATCACTAGAAGAAAAATTTTGTGACTAGATAAATGGTACTAGATGAAAAAATTTAATATTTGACTTTTTCTTTTTTGGAGGGGGGTTTGGCCACACCTGGCACAACGCTCAGGAGTTAGTCCTGACTCTGTTCTCAGAAATTACTCCCCATGCTACTCAGGGAACTATATGGGACTCTGGGAATGGAACCTGTGTTGGCAGCATGCAAGATAAAAACCTTATCCACTACTGTGCCATTGCTCCAGCCCATTAATCCTTTTTCTTCATGAAGGTTTACTGCATATTTTACATATTGGTATACTTAATATTTTTTATTTGTTTGAATCAAAATGGCTATTTTGAAGACCATCCAAATGGTATATAGTGGACTCCCAATTTATTTATTTATTTTGGGGGAGTACACCCATCAGTGCTCAGGAGTTACTCCTGGCTCCATGCTCAGAAATTGCTCCTGGCAGGCTTGGGGGACCATATGGGATGCCGGGATTCAAACCACCGTCCTTCTGCATGCAAGGCAAATGTCCTTCTTCTATACTATCTCTCCGGTCCCCAATTTAGTTTTTATGGCTGCCTAGTACTCTGTTGAAGCGATATTCTTTAATCTGATCCATGTGGCAGATTTTCATTTTAGTCTATCTTAAATAGTGCCACCAAAAAGAACTTTCTTCATGCCACTTTGCACATGTACGAGGGTCTGTTTAGGGAGTTGGGGAGATAGTACAGCTGTGGGATGTTTGCTCAGCCCCAGCTGGGCCCCAGACATCAAGTAGGATCTCCCCAGATGTGATCCTAGAGTGTAGATCCAGGAACAAGTCCTTTAGCACAACTGGATGGGGCCCTCCAAAACCCAAAACTAAAATATTTCTGAGCTCCAAAGGACACTCTGGAGAAAAAGATCTGCTCATTTTTCAAATGAGTCTTTGAGTCCTCCCTCGCTCTGTCCCAGGCGATGTGTCTGGAGCATTTCTTGCCATAGGTGACAGAGAGATGCCTGAGGTCCTGCGCTCTCTCCTCCCAAGCTTTGCGCTTCAGCTGTTCCCATTTACTTTCTAACCGCCCCCATCCTGCTCCTTTGTAGACTCCCAGAGGCTTACATTCCCTGACCCCCCCCTCCCCAAAGTAATTTGAGAGTGCTGCTTCATTTAGATGCATTTTGCTAATTTGTTTTTATTATGCATAGAAATATTGGTATAAAAGGTGTTGCAATTATTTTCCAAGGGAGGGACCTATGCATTCTCTACAGTCACAAAGCTTTCCAAGGGAGTTATTTTTCTCCGCCTCTGTAATCGTCCTCCCTTTTAAAGCAGCTCAGCAGAAAAAGTAAGTTTACAGCAAAGCCCGGCACAATGGGCCTCTTCACTTTTTAGGTTTGGGAGACCTGGGTGACCTAGGAAAGTTAATTAGAAGGTGAACAAAGAGGAAGACGGAGTCGAGTCCGTCGCCTCTCCCGCAGCCCAAGATGTCATCCATTAATTAGGGAAATCGTTAAGGTGGCCTTGGAGGAGCCAGAGAAAGGCTGCCGTTGGCGGTCGACAGCTTCGATCAGCTTTCCTCTCCCCCAACAGTGCTCCCCTGAGCGGGCCGGGCCGGGGCGGGCGGCGCGGCGCAGTCCACCGGGCGAGAGCTCTCGGGGGACGGGGCGCCTTTGATTGTCAGGCGGCCGCATGCCTGCCCCATGAGGTAATCCTCATTGAGCCCGCAGCCCGCGGGGGGAGGCGGCTGAGACTCGGCCCGCCGCCCCCGCCTCGAAGCCCCAGGACCCGAGCTGCTGTGGACCCACCGCCACTGTGCAGCCCGGGAGAGCAGGCAATGCTGGGAGGCGGTATGGTTGCTTTTGGGGGCGAGGGCAAGACTTCTCCTCTGCTCTCTTACCCAGGTGGATGCTGTCTCCCAAAAACCAGCTCCACGAAGGGCTAGCAGGAAGGTCGGGCTTTGCACAGACGCCAGCTTTCTGCCTCTCTCGGCCTCCTGGCCTTTACGTCTGAACTTCCAACTAGGAGATGTATTTATTTATTTATTTATTTATTTATTTATTTATTTATTTAGTTAGTTAGTTAGTTAGTTAGTTTTGGTGTTTGGGCTAAACCCAGCCGCGCTGAGGGATTACTCCTGACTGCACTCAGAAATCGCTCTTGGCAGGCTCCGGGGACCATGTGGGATGTTGGGATTCGAACCGCCTTCTGTCCTATCCTGGATCGACTGCATGCAAGACAAACGCCCTACCTCTGTGTTACCTCTCCGGCACCCCAACTAGGGATTTTTAAAGGAAAGCCTATGGGCCCGGAGAGATAGCACATCGGAGTTTGTCTGGCAAGCAGCCGATCCAGGACCTAAGATGGTTGGTTCGAATCCCGGTGTCCCATATGGTCCCCCGTGCCTGCCAGGAGCTATTTCTGAGCAGACAGCCAGGATAACCCCTGAGCATCGCCGGTTGTGGCCCAAAAACAAAAAAGAAAAAACAAAACAAAACAAAACATAAAGGAAAGCCTAAAGGGTTTCCGATTTGGTATTCTGTACATGGAAGGGTGGCATTAGTTTTGAATAAGGAATGCCTTTTTTTTTGCATGTGGAATTTTGGGGGTTTACTTTATTTTTTATTTCTCCTTTTCCACTAAGCTATTTTTTAAGCCTAGAGGTGTAGGTTCAAGTTCACAAGGACTTGCTACTTACAGTGTTGCCCTCTCCCTTCTCGCTAAGTTCACAAGGTCTTGCTACTTACAGTGTTGCCCTCTCCCTTCTCGCTAAACACTACAACTCTGCGTGCATTGCGGGTCTTCTTTTCTAAGGGACATTGCAGGACTGGACCCATGGGTTCTCAAGTTACCGGTACATTTTCTGTAAGGAATTTACATCTTTTAAAGTATTGGGAGTTGGTGCACACTTCTCCTGCAGGCAAAAGCTGGACCGGGATAATGCCAGCCTTGTTTGCCATGCAAAACCTTTCTGTGTGATTTGGCCTTTGCTGGATCGATACGGAGCCCAGTGCCCAGTCTCACCCACGTGGAAAACGACTGTTCCTCCCACGTGGAAAATCTGCAGCATTTTCCCAGGACCCAGGGGATGAGAGTTGTCCTTGAGAGAGGGAAGGGTTCTCTCAGCTTATACCATCATGCAAGAATAAACAGAAAGGACTCGATAAATATTTGAAATCACATCTGCCAACTTTGCTCTAGCCTCTTCTTCAGCCATAGAAGAGGATTTTTCTCTCCCCCGCGTTTTTTTTTTTTTTTTTTTTTTGTTATTTTTGGGCCACACCCGGCGGTACTCAGGGGTTACTTCTGGCTGTCTGCTCAGAAATAGCTCCTGGCAGGCACGGGGGGGGGGGGGGGGGGAACCATATGGGACACCGGGATTCGAACCAACCACCTTTGGTCCTGGATCGGCTGCTTGGAAGGCAAACGTCGCTGTGCTATCTCTCCGGGCCCTCTCCCCCACATTTTACTGATCTCGTTCTGCTCCCTCCCTTCATCCCACTAGAAGCCCAGTCCTGCCCAACCCTCCCACCAAGAACCTGCCAGCAGCCCTTCTTTCCCGGGTTGGCACAACATTTACAGGAAAAGAAGAAAGGGTGGTGTCACTACAGAAGAAAAGGTGGTATTTCTAAAATTCAGCTAAGGTAATTTTTAAAATTGCACGGAATAAAAACAAAATACACATATTGTAATGTAGTATAAGCCGTAGCACAATGTGCCATAAGAACCAATGCTGAAGTAAATTCGCATTCCCATGTCCAGATTTATCCATTTCCTCCCAAAGTTTTGTGCCTTTGGTCTCCCGGTTTCACCATATTGTGTTGTTTACCTGTGTGATTACATTCCTTGCTAGTCCTTTGCTGTTACCTTGAGCAGAATGTAAAGACCCTCTTTGGTGATGGCACCTAGTAGGGTCAGCAGACTGATGCCTTGGTATCTCTGCTTCATTGAGCTTGTTCACTAAGTACCTAGCTGACCTTTTAATGACTAGTTTAAATCATCTGAAAAGTTGGGCTAGAGTGGTAGCACAGTGGGTGAAGCACAAGCCCTGCCAGGAGTAATTTCTGAGTAGAGCCAAAAGTAACCCCTGAGCACCAATAGACAGTGTGGCCCCCAAACAAAACAAAACAAAAGAAAAAGAATAAAGTAATTAGAGGAACTTTTAAATTCCAATGACCAGTGCTGCACTGTTATTTTTTTGGAGGGGAGATATTTTGGACCATAGAAAGTCATAGTAGGGGCTGAAGAGCTGGGACCACCCCCGAAGTTTCAATTACCACCCCCTGTTGCCCAGTACACAGTGTACCAAACCAAAGAGGAGACTTTTAAATCTCAACTACCAGTGGATATAGCCTCACCATGCAAAAGATTTTTTGAATTTTCAAGAAACCAAGTGATCAAACCAGGGTTTGCAACATGCACAGTAATGCCTTCACTCCTGGACTGTCTCTCTCAGATTCCAACCTCTCTTCTATGCCAGTGTTATCATTGGGTTTTGTGTGTGTGTGTGTGTGTGTGTGTGTGTGTGTTTTGTTTGTTCTTGGTTTTTGGGCCATACCCTCAGGAGTTATTCCTGGCTCTGTGCTCAGAAATTGATCCTGGCTTAGGGGGCCATATGGGATGCCGAGGGATCTAAACATGCTCCGTCCTAGGTCAGCTGCGTGCAAGGCAAACGCCTTACTGATGCAACACCTTTCTGGCCCCAATCATCATTATATTTTAGAAACAGAGAGTTCACCTGGTTTCATAGGAATTTTGCCTTGGGGTAAGATTTATTTCTAGTTTCTCCCATTTCTGATTTAAGTGAGGCTTTGGATTCACTGGAATTTTGAAACAATAATGAGACTTTTGATTTTGTGTTTAATCTTGGGATGAGTTAAGACTCTGGGGGCCGGAGAGATAGCATGGAGGTAAGGCGTTTGCCTTTCATGCAGAAGGTCATTGGTTCGAATCCCGGCGTCCCATATGGTCCCCTGTGCCTGCCAGGAGCAATTTCTGAGCATGGAGCCAGGAGTAACCCCTGAGCACTGCTGGGTATGACCCAAAAACCACACACACAAAAAAAAAAAAGACTTCTGGAGTTCTTCATATAGAGTCTGCATATGAGGACATGAATTGGTGAAGGAAATCTATTGACTTTTTTTAGTTTGGTTTGGTTAATATAGTTTTTATTTTATGGGGATTTGGGGGGGGTCACACCTGGAAGTACACAGGCTTATTGCTGCCTCTATACTAATTAATCACTCCTGGTGAGGCTCAGGGGGACCATATGTGGTATTGAGAATCGAACCAAGTATTCAAAGCAAATGCCTCAACCTTTGTATATCTCTCAAGCCTCTGACTTTGGATGAAATATTAAAGAATGAATGCTTGTACCTACTTTTCTTTAAATCATATTTAGTCTCCTACCTCCCAATCTGACTGGTATTTGGAGATAGGACCTTTGAGGAGGTGATGAGGGCACACTCTAATCTGCCTGGGCTGGTGCCCAGATAGAAGAAGCAATAACAGCTCTCTGTTATTGTCAGAGGACAGAGAATCTCTAGCTAGGAATAGAACTCTCACCAGAAAACAGGGACCAGAGTGATAGTACAATGGGTAGGGCATTTTCTTGCAAGCAGCAAGCCCAGGTTCAAACCCTACCATCCTCAGAAGCCTGCCAGGAGTAATTCCTGAGTGCAGAGCCAGAAGTAACCCTTGAGCATCACTTCCTATCTGTGTTTGGGCCATACCCAGTGCTGCTGAGGGCTTACTCCTAGCTCTGCTGCACTTAGGAGTTATGCCTAGCCATACTAGGGGTCATATAGAATTCTGGGGAACAAATCTATATCAAACATATGTGCAAGGCAAACATCCTACCTGCTGTATTATCACTCTGCTTCTTAAGTGTTTCAGTGAGCAAAGAAATTTGTTTAAGCCCTAAGGATATGGCATTTTGTTACAGCAGCCAGTGTTGACTAAGACAAAAATCATAGAATGGAGACACTATCTATTCCCCTTATTCTATCTTCTTACTCAGGGCTGAACACTAACCTGACCTCAGAGACTATACATGACCTCTGACACATGTCACACTTTAAATCCCACAGAGCTTCATTGATTTTTTTCCAGGAGATTTTTGTTTTGTTCATTCTTTAGGAGATAACTCAGATTAGAGTGACTTAGTTTGGTAAAATTATCTGGAAAGCTGTTTGGAACAGTGATGTAGAAGCTCAAAGCACTATGCTTAAAAGACAAGCCAAAAAAGATAGTGTGTAAGTGTATTGGCACTACAGGCAATGACTTGGGTTGGACAACCTAGTATGTCTGGAGCCTAGAGTTGGTCTTATGCCAGAAAACTTCAGGGGTAGGATTTCCTTGTATGTAGGCCAAGGCTTTTCCTTTCCATGTCCCCCATAGTTTGCTGGGCCTATGCAAACAACAATTGCCACTCTAACACCGTTTTGCTGTGCTCCTTTGACTCTAATCCTTAAAAAACTACTTAAACTTTTGAGGTTAACTTAAACTAATATGCATGTTATGGAACTGTAAAAAAATAGTATGCTGTCAATGTTAAAGGAGTTATATAAATTTTGTGGCTTTAGATTGCTTTGTGTACTGCTAAGAAATGTTATAATGTACTACAATCTGGGGACTTGCAGGACAAAGTAATTGTGCATGGGTTCTGTTTTATTTTTCTTAATGTTCTTTGGCTGAAATTTCAAAATTAAGGTGTCAGCAAGGGGATTTCTTCTGAGAATTCTGTGTATGAGTGATTGTCTTCCCACTGTAACTTTACCTTGTCCTCTTTTTTTGCATCTTTGTTCTCATAATAAAAAAAATAAAATAAAAACAAAAAAGGTAGTGTGGTAAAACTCTTCTGAGGCAGAGGTCAGTGTGGGGTGTAGGGTACCTCTGTATGAGGTGTGGCTAAGCAGTAGATGAAGGGAGATACTGAGATTGTAGGAAATAGATTTACTGGAGACCTATGGCAATTTTACAAAATTTCTGCTAATTCTCTTCTTGGGGGATAGAAAAAGATATAGATAGATGGATGAATGGGTAGATGGATGGATGGATGGTTGGATGGAGAGAAAGAGCATAGCAGGTAAGGCAGTTGTCTTGCATATAGTGACCCCAGTTTAATCCCTGGCACTGCATAAGGTCTCTTATGCACTGTTGGAGATCCCTGGGCACAGAGCTGTGGGTGGGCCCTGAACAATACCAAATAGGGCCTAACATCCCTCACATTCTCAATTTATTCCCTTTAGCCAAATCAAAGAATACCAGGCCCATCCTTATTCATTCAGATGGGTGAGGGTCATTTGTGTGCTAATCCAAGATTATAAGGGTAAAAGAACCCTTGACACTTAATTCTAGATTGGGTTGTGGTTATTAGGGGGGCATACAATATAGCTGGCTTCTTGGAACCCCAGCTGTTTTCTACTCTCTGAGTTCCATGACTTCCTGATTGAGCTACCTAGGGGGCATATCTTCCTGGTCCCTATAGGACTCTGCTGCCCTGGGGTGGGCAGGACTGGCAGAGGATATAAATCAGATATTAAGCACCTACTGAAAAAATATTGACCCCCAATTTTATTCTGATTACAAGATATAGCCAAAATTTAAGAATCCCAAATAGTTAGATTTAAATTTGGATTAATAGATAGACAAGGGTGTAATGTCTTCTGATTCATTTCTGATAAAATCGTGGTGGTAATCAGAAAAGGTTCTTATTATTTGAGGAGGGGGGCACACTACTAGAGCTTAGGGACTACTCCTAGTTCTGTGCTTGAAGGGAGTGCCTTGCTGTGCTCAGGAAACTATGTGATACTAAAGATTGAATCAGGCTCAAATATCTACAAGGCAAGTCTCTAAACTTCTTTATTTTCTTTCTGATCCACAGATGCTGTCTTTTTCAAAAACTGTTTTTTGTTTGTTTGTTTGTTTGTGCCACACCTGGCAGCGCTCAGGGGTTACTCCTGGTTCTGTCCTCAGAAATTGCTCCTGGCTAGGAGGACTATATGGGATGCCGGAGATCGAACTGGTATACCCTGGGTCAGCTGTGTGCAAGACAAACACCCTACCACTGTGCTACTACTCGGCCCCTCAAAAACTGTTCTGAAAAGTGTCTCTAAAATATTTACTTGGCTTTTTTGTAAGTAAGCCCTTAAAGTTATCAGCAAGCATGGCAATTTTAAGTACAGAGACATGAATAAACCTTGAAAATGGCCAGGTGTTGCCCCAAACTAAGAAATACATCATACATACATATATATATACACACATATATATATATATATATATATATATATATATATATATATATATATATATATATATATAATGAAGTAGAGAGACAATATAGTGGGCAAGGTACTTGCCTTGCAAGCCTCAACCTCCAGTAGCCCTGAGCATGGATGGCCAAGAGTGATCTCTGAGCACAGAGCCAGTAGCTCCAAGCATTACCACAAGGCCCCCCTGCCCAATTAAATTAAGATTTTAAAGTTATTCAGCAAACATTTACCAAGGACATAGGAAGGTGTTACATGGAAAAAGGTATGGTTTCTGTCCTCATAAAGTTGATAATCTTGAATTCAGAACATTGTTAGACATCACAAATGAGTACCAGAAAGAAGATTATCATCTCCAGGTCAGCTTCAGCTGTTCCTGAAAGTGTCACTATTGAGTGGGGCCTACAATTACAAGGGTTCCAATGGAAAGTGGGAGCTTGAACTTAATCCTTCACAGAGTTTCTCTTGGCCAATAGTGGAAGAAAGACTCTCCTGAGGCTCAGACACCTTCAGTGACTCTGTATACAGTTGGGTTCAAACATTGAGTCTTGGATTATCTTCAATCTACTCACACTTTAGAGAACTCTCTTAAATGTATTCATGTTCTATTCATGTTCCCTCTTTAATTCTCATAACAATCTTGTTAGGTGGTTATATTATCGTATCTGTTTACACTTGAGTAGATTTCTTCTTCCTCGTAGTCATGGATGATAACAGGTCTAAACTTCTATACTACTGAAATAAGCATTCTTGCTATCAAATTATCTAAGACTTTACTTTTTTTCAAAACAGAATAGGGCAAGGGATGTGGCTTAGTAGTAAAATGCATTCTGTGCATGTGTGAGACCCTAGGTTCAATTTCTGGCACTGTATACACACATTTACACACACATACACACACATATTTGATTTTTGAGCCACACCCAGTGACACTCAGGGGTTACTTTTGGCTATGCGCTCAGAAATCACTCCTGGCTTGGGGGACCATATGGGATGCTGGGGGATCGAACCACAGTCCGTCCTAAGCTAGCATGCGCAAGGCAGAGTGCCATGGCTCTGGCCCCATGCACACACATATCTTACCACGAAAATACAGAAAAGGGCTGTAGAGGTAGTAAGCTGGAAGGGTGTATTTCTTGCATGTGACTGACCAAAGTTTGATCCCAGGCATATCCTATGGTGGGAAATACACATACATATTTTATAATATATTAAGGAACATGATAATAAGATTTAACGTTAATTAGAACATCAGTGTGAACCACAGTATTCTAAAACATTTAATCTTTACAACATGTTAAATGGTCACTCTTTATTTATTTCTTATTATTTATACTTTTGGTATCACATTATAGATGAGGTATGGAGACATAGAGCGAGGTTAAACAATTTATCCAAGTGACTCAGCTGGAATCCAATAGAGGCAGAGTAATTCTGGAGTTTAAATTTGTCATTTCAACCAAAAGAAATAGACTGTGTTTCACATCTATTACAGTTTTCTTCTGTTAGTGGAATAAGGATAGAGAGCTTGGGTTGAATCACTCTGTCCCCCTTCTCTAACACAATGAGCAAAAGATATTTTATATGCCTCCCTCCGACATTGTACAGTGTGTAATTTATATAACACTTATGGCATCACTTTGAATTTCATCTACCACAACCAAAGAAGACACCATGTATTTTTATTTCCTTTCTCGCTCCCTCCTCCTTCTCTTCCTCCTTTCCTTGTTCCCTCCTTCCCCCTCCCTCCGTCTCTTCCTTCTTCCTTCCTTCTTCCTTCTTTCCTTCCTTCCTTCCTTCCTTCCTTCCTTCCTTCCTTCCTTCCTTCCTTCCTTCCTTCCTTCCTTCCTTCCTTCCTTCCTTCCTTCCTTCTTCCTTCCTTTCTCACCCAGTGATGCTTCTGGCTTTGGGATCTCCCTCAGGGAGCATTCCTGTTTGCGTTTAAGGAATTTATGCAGTGTCAAGGATTGAATTACAGATGACCAACTGCAAGACAAGTGCCATAGCTCTGTTCACTTTTGGATCCAATTGTGAACAATTTGTTTATTTGTTTTGTGGCCAGATCCAGCAGTGCTCAGAGCTTAATTCTATCTGCACACTCAGGAATCACTCCTAACAGACTTTTGGGATATATGAGGACAAGAAATTGAGCCCAAGTCAGCCAGGTGCAAGGCAAACACCTATCTCTCTAATTCTGATCCATTAATTATGACCTTTCTGCCTGATTCTCAAATTCCCAGTTGTGTTCCCAAATTTCCTGTAGATATCAAAGCTCTCTCAAAGAGTTGCTAGCTGCCTTCAAGAAAAAGAATTATAAATGCCAGAGGGACCAGAATGATAATACTGCAGATAAGGCACTTGCTTTCACACTGCCAATGCAAGTTTGAGTCCCAGCACCAAATATGGTCCCCCAATTATCACCAGGAGTGATCCCTGAGTGGAGAGTCAGAAGTAACCCCTGAGCACCATTGAGTGTGCCCCCCCAAACAAAAACAAACAAAAAAGATAGGTAATCAGGAGCATTTTTTCAGGAACTCAGATGTGACTAAAAAGTCTAAAATCATTGTGAAAAAGATTGGGTTTGGATCTTCCTTCCCAGAAACTGGCTATTTGAGTAAATCTGGCTGTAGTGTCATTGACTGGGAACTGACCTCAGTGGCTAGTATAGCAGAAGGCTCTAGGAGAGTTCTGTTCTGTTTACTTCAGAAAAAACTTCTAGAGCTGAAGATAAAACAGCAAGTCGGGCACTTATATTGCTAGTGGTCAACCTTAATTCAATCATAGGCACCATAAATAGTTCCCTGAAAATAGTCAGGAGTGATCTCTGAGCACAGAGCCAGGAGTAAGTCTTGAAAACTGGTTCATATGACCCAAATCAGCTCCTCAAAATAAAACAAAACAATGAACAACCCCCCCAAAAATGGCAGGCTTCCTCTTTATGTATTATGGAGACATGCATTAAAGATATCAGAATCAGGCTGATGCTTCACTTATAAACCCTAATTTGTGACAATGAACGCTTGGGGATACTTGATAACTATGAATAAAATTAGTTACATGCACAATATAGAACTACTAATGTTTTACTCCTAGCCCTGTCTTTGCTGCACCATAAGAAAAAAATTCCATTGGGACTGGAAACAATATAGCACAGTGGTAAGTGAGACGGTTTTGCCCTTGCATGCGGCCTATCCAGGGACTGAGTTGGTTTGATCCCTGGCATCTCAGATAGTCTCCCAAGAAACCTGTCAGAAGTGATTTCTGAGCACCAGAGTCAGGAATAAACCCTGAAAGTTGCTGGGTGTTGGTCCAAAAACCAAAAAAAAAAAAAAGAAAAGACAAGAAAAAAATGGACTGGAGCAGTGGCGCAAGGGGTAGGGTGTTTGTTTTGCATGCCACTAACTAGATGGACTGCAGTTTGATCCCCTGGCATCCCAAATGGTTTCCCCAAGCCAGGGGTGATTTCTGAGTTCACAGCCAAGAGTAACCCCTGAGTGTCACCAGGTGTGGCCCAAAAACAAAACAAAACAAAACAAAACAAAACAAAACAAAGCAAAACAAAGCAAGAAAGAAAGCAAGAAAGCAAGAAAGAAAGAAAGAAAGAAAGAAAAAGAAAGAAAAGAAAGAAAGAAAGAAAGAAAGAAAGAAAGAAAGAAAGAAGAAAAAAAGAAAGAAAGAACAAAGTTAAAAACCTACCAAAAATTAAAATAAGAGGTCACGAGGCAGGAGTAGAGAAAAATAAGAAGAACCTTTTCTAATCAGAAATGCAAAGAGATTGGAATTTTTAGATATTAGTGGAATTAAGGCTTGGATAGTGGTATTTTTTTCAACCAACTTTTCACAAATTTCTCCTGGAACAGGCCCAAGGACTAAATCCTAATTTAAGCTATTCTTTTTCATATGTGATTGAATTTGTTTGTTTAGATTTTTGCCTTCTCTGCCTTCCAGTCAGTAGTGAGAAGCCTGCTGTGCAGCTTTGCACATAGGTGTATTTCTTTTTTTGTTTGTTTGTTTGTTTTTTTGGGTCACACAAGGCAGAGCTCAGGGGTTACTCCTGTCTCTATGCTCAGAAATCCCTCTTGACAGGCTCGGAAACCATATGGGATGCCGATGCTGAGATTCGAACCACTGTCCTTTTGCATTCGCTCTACCTCCATGCTATCTCTCCGGCCCCACATAGATATATTTCTAAGGCAAGTTGAGTCTGTCTCTTTCTCTCACTCACTCACTCACTCACTCACTCACTCACTCACTCACTCACTCACTCTCTTCTCTCTCTTTCTCTCTCTCTCTCTCTCTCTCTCTCTCACACACACACACACACACACACACACACACACACTCCATCTGCCTCTGCATGCAGCAGTTCCTGAAGTTACCTTCTTATGACATGCATGAATTCATATCGGTGCAAGAAACCATGCAATCATATAGGCCACTAATGATGGCTTACCAGGGGATGTCACCCATAGTACTTGTAGCTGGGGTATTCAGGAACTTACGTTGATAGCTTCAATCAAAGATCAGTTAATCAGGGTTTGATTGTTCCATTGGGTTGTTGTTTGCGTTGCTCCTGAGGAGAAAGGATTTTAGTGGGACACACAGGTAGAAGGAGACATTCCTTCTCCTATTAGCCTTAGTGAGGCAGTTATGAGGAAGCAAAAGTGAAAGTCTTGGTCACAGGAGAATGTGAATTGCTATGCTCCCTACCCATGATCTGCATATCCCCAAGACCCCCAAGGTTCTCCCTGGCAACCTGCGAGGGCTCCAACTTGACTTCCAAGTTTTGCATATATTCACTTCTATGGACTGATCCTAAAAGTCTGAAATATGTTCGAAGAAAAGTATAGCAGGTCGTAAGGCTCTTTCTGTTTCTGTAAACAAGTGTAGAGGATGTGAGGAGAAATATGCAGGAACAAGATTCCTTCCCCCCTTTTTGTGGGGGTTCATAAGAGAATGGATTCTATTTTCTGTTTATCAGAGGTTAATGAAACACATGATTTGAAACACATACACACATACATACACACAGGCACCCCACACACCCTGTATTCTCGCTGTTATACTCACATTTTATTCTCAATGATGCCCACAATCATTGTGCTGCAATCTAGTGAACATCTTTAGAGTTGGTGACTGACTGCCCCCTAAATCTCTATGATTCCCTCTGTGGTGCCCCAGAATCCAACTTTCCTGTCCCCCAGTGCTGCCTTCAACAAGCTGCAAGGGAATTCGGGCTCCTTTGAAACAGACTTCTTAAAGCCAGAGCCCAGTGAGCCAGTGTGAAGGGTGTCAGCTCCAGTGACAGCCCTGGGGGAAGATGTGAGCTAGCTGGGCTCCATGCCAACGGCAAGCCTGAGAGGAGAGAGTGCTTACAAGGGTAGCTAGCTCCTGGACATCTATTGTGTTTCTGAAGTGGTGCCAACATTGCAGGTCAGGTCCTGTCTCCAGGGGATGCACTAATCATTTAAGTATTTCTCTGCAGTGAAGTTATTCTACTAAAAATAGTACTGTTTATTCTCAATAATCTGTGAATCCAGTGCATTGTTCCATTTTAGGGTTATAGACTGGTTTAAGCATTTGGTTCTTTAAGGTAAAACAAGGACAAGAAGTAGTGATAGTACAGTGGATGGGTGCTTACCTTGCATTGGGTGATCCGGATTTGATTTCTAGCATTGCATATTGTCTCCCTACTATCACCAGAAGTAATTCCTGGGTGTAGAACTAGGAATAACCATGAACATCATTAGGTGTAGCCCCAAAAACAAACAAAAAAGACCAAAAATAAATAAAACCCCAGCAACGACAAAAAGTTTTTTTCTTTGCATGCCTTGATCTAGGGTTCATTGTACTATATTCCTCATACAGAATGAATTATCAATCAGGTAACAGCACTGAGATATGGTGCTTGCTGGCCTGACTTATGACCCGGTTAGCCAGAGTGAAGAGGCAAGTGAAGAGGCAAGAAAGGCTGGATAGTAGTTGCAGGTTTATTATTTTTTCTTAACAAATGGGCCTTGAGTATTCTGTGCTAGTCACTAGGAAAGAAGTAGAGGGATATCAAAATAAAAAGAGCACACTTCTCTATTCTCAAGGGACTTCACTGCTCAGAGTTGTTCAATGGCTTCCTACAGCTGGGTCCAATCCCAAATCTTTCATGAGGCACCAAACTTTGAACTCTGTCTCTCTTCGCAGCCTCGCTCTGTGCCAACTATATTGTGCTTTGCTCAGTTTCTTGGTGAGATGAAATCTTTCTTCCTTGGGTTGTTTCATAGAAGAAATGATGTGTGTGTGTGTGTGTGTGTGTGTGTGTGTGAGAGAGAGAGAGAGAGAGAGAGAGAGAGAGAGAGAGAGAGAGAGAGAGAGAGAGAGAGAGTTATCTTGAAGAATGCACAAAAGATTCTCATGTGAAAAGGGATGGGGAAGAAGATAGGCAGTACAAATGGCTAGGGACGGGCCGGGAAGGTGGCGCTGGAGATAAGGTGTCTGCCTTGTAAGCGCTACCAAGGAACGGACCACGGTTCGATCCCCCGGCGTCCCATATGGTCCCCCCAAGCCAGGGGCGATTTCTGAGCACATAGCCAGGAGTAACCCCTGAGCGTCAAACGGGTGTGGCCCAAAAACCAAAAAAAAAAAAAAAAAACAAATGGCTAGGGACATCTTCATAGAAAAGACAAAATGTTCTCAGTACTTTCTAACTGTAGAACTGAGTTGTATAACTGTAAAACAGGAGGCTGGGGATGAGTAGAGCATGGCTAGATTGATGAAGAGGTAGGATTGAGATCAGAATCCACAAACCAAATCTCAGAAACTGAAATGATCTGAGAAAAGTAGAAAGGCAGCTTGAGAGGCAGGGGTGAAGAGAAGCCAATGGGAGGGTGTTTTGTGGATGGGATGGATAGCAGGGCTCAATTCCAGTTCAGTTACTTGCATTGTGACCTTCATATGGTCACCTTTCTTTTCTGGGCCTCTAAACTTAGATATGTATGTGTGTGGGAGGCAGGAGTGGCGCATGAAATAGGCAATCTCCAAATCTCTCCCTTCCAGATGAAATATTCAGGTAATGATTGTGTTGCCCAATCAGACTGAAAAGGAAGAGGATTCGTGCATTGGAGGCAGTGCCTGGCCCAGTGACATCAGAGACTGAGCATGCAGGACCCTAGAGGGGCAGGTTTCATGGGGGGAGTCTGCAGATAGTGATTCATTGTGGTTCCCCCAGGATTACACTAAGCCCCCAATGGAATTTTCAAAGGCAATCTGCCTTTACTTCCTTCTTCCCTGCTCTCACACAGGGAAAGAGTTCCAGGAGCTCCGAGAACCAAGTCCTGTGAGTGAAGGAGGGTTGGAAGGACTGGAGGGGCTCTCAGACTAGCCAAGTGACTGGACTGGCCAGTCACCTCAGGGATTTTTCCTTAGTGACCCCATTCTGCTATGTGGATGCCACTTGTTTTCTCTCCCTTTCTCTTTTGGAGCTTTTTTTTGGGGGGGTGGTGGTGGTGGTGGTGAGGAGAGCCAGGCAAGGAAGGTGGGAGGAGACTTTTCTTTTCCCCATGAGTCTTCAGAATTTCAGTTCACAAACTATTCAGTAAACTGACCGGCCTCAACCTCCCCTTCAAGGGCCTAATCTTAGGGGTGGATCTATGTGTTTTGTTGCCTGTCAGAAACAATCGCCCCGCGGCCCATTACATTTACAGCACGTCGCTCTTTAATTGGTGTAACACGCTGAGGCCTGAAAGGAGGAGAGGCCCACAAAAGCGCTGTGAATGAGCCCGGACTCACACAAAAACACTCTGCAGAAGTTCAGAGCCGGCCACTAACAAGGAGGTAGGGAGTTAGTTTGAAAAGGGGGTGAAGTTCAGAAATGTGTCACCTTGAGGAGCCTCCCATCAAAGCAATGGTCGCATTGACAAGCTGCAAAGAAAAAAAGTTAAACCTCCTGGGCCTTGGACTTGCCCGCTGGAGGTATTCTTTTTAAACTTGAGGAGGGCTTAGGAGAGAGGAGAGCCATTCTTTAGGTCTTCAGCTTCTTCTCTTCTCCACCCTGTGTGTCCTCTCCCCTACTTTTACTGCAGGGTTGGGTTTGGAGAGAAATAACCACATGCCTCCCATCCCAGCCCCCAGCCCCAAGATAAACGGTTTTAAAATATAAAGGTATCAAAAGTCAGCCGGCTGAATGCTGTCTCGCTAGGCTGAGGTTGCAGCCTCCGTGGGAACAGCGTTTTGTCTCTGTGCTCCAGCCATCTCCACCACCTCCACCCCACTCCTTTTCTAAAGAGGCAAAGAGGGAAGGGGAGGAACAGATTCTGGGAGAGGCAGAGACCAGGACATGCGGGACAGTGAAAAAGCATTTGGGAGTGTTGGTGTGGGACTGTGAGACCACAAATGGGGACCCTGTCTTCTCTCGCTAGGAAGATTCATCTAGGAAGATGCTACCTTATGGGTCCAACTTTTGCAAAACAGTGCGTTTCTTGTCAAAAAACTAAACAAGTCTTAGTAAGAACCATCCCGGAGGAGGTCATAGTTTTGGGGGGCACCTGCCGGTCCATCCCTTCAGGGACATCTGTTGCTTGCTCTGGAGCACCTTCTCTCTCCAGGTGCCCGGAATGCACCCGAGATGCTCTCTCGACATCCTACCTTGCACCCTTTCCACCCTCTTAGGCTGTGGGAGAGGGGAGTGGGGTATGATCCACCCCTCCCGCGCCCGGGGACAGACAGACAGACGGAGTACCACGTCCACTTTCCGGGTGCTCTCCCAGGGGGAGGAGGCCCCCTCCTCGGCTCGCCCCTCGCGCTTTTGTCTGGGTACGGGACCCCCCCACACCCGCCCCTCGCGCTCCCCTGTGAACTCGCTGCCCTGCGCCGAGGCGGGGGCGCTTTTCAATGCGGCGCCGCCGCTCCCTCCAGATTTGTAATCCGCCAAAAAGCCGCTGATTGCCGCAATCGTTACTTTTCATGAAAAAAAACTTAGAAGCAATTTGGGAGAACCCCTCCCTCCTCAATGAATACATTGAGCCCCGCACGATCTTTCTTCTCCGCCTCCACTTGATGAGTTTCTCTGGCACCAATCCGTCCTCGCAAGGCACAGAATGGGCAATCCCTTGATCCCCGTCCATTGTCATCATAACCGAGTCGGGGCCATTTGGACCGCCAATAGTGGGGAAGTCAGGGCTAATCCTCCCAAGGAATCGCGGGGGAAAGAAAGGCAACAATAACCAAGTCAAGCGTAAAAAATGAAAGAGAAATCTCTATTATCACCCACTACATTTCCCAGCGATGTCCTGAAAAAATCAGCTCGCTTGTCATGCGAGTCAGACGTCGGCCCAGGCATCTGGGGTCGCGGTGGGTTGGTAGACTCACACGACGTCAGGAGGGAGATGTGAGAGCCGGGGGGGGGGGGCCCTCTCCAGACTCTGCCAAGCCCCTGTACATCCGCCAAAACCATTAAATACAGACTGACTTTATTCCGGGCCTGTGCTGGGGAGGGAGATCTTTAGGGGTGCACGGTCCCCCCCACCCCCAGAAGGGTAGGGCATTGGGAGCGACAGAATCGCACCCTTCCCGGGCGCCTCCTTCTCTCCCTCCCTCCCTCGAAGCGCACTCGGGCAGCAGGAGGGAGCCCCGCGCCTTCCCGGGGCGTCCTTGGTCGTCTGGCGACTGGGCGCTTGCTCACACGCTCCTAGGCCTAGCTGTCGGCCAAGCTGCGCACCCCACGTGAGGATGCTCTGGGTGTGTGTGAGAGACTTAAGAGCCCGCGAGGCAGTCGAACACCCCCCAGGGAGATGGTACAAAAGGGGGCGACTTTCCACGCTGCCACCTTAGATTACCCACGGTAGGACATGATGGAGCCTGAGTTAAGGAGTTGAGGAGCCCAAATTACAGCGAAAATGTCTGGAGGTTTCATGGATGGGCCCCCAGTCACCCAAGGCGTTGGCTCCCGTTCACCCGGCACCCCTCTCTCCTTTAATCCTAAAGGGTTTGGAGATCTGAGACAGCTCGGATTCTGGTGAGTGCGGGATCTAACTCCTCCAGAGTCTCTCCAATCCCCAGATTTGAATGGCTCCCGAGTGTTCCAGAACCACCGTGGGCCGAGAAAGAGTTGCGGGGCTGGAGATTGGGTGCACCGAGTGCACTGTTGGTCCAGCGACCTTCCCATTCCCACATGCGCGTTTCTGCTCCTGTTCCAAATAGGTTCTTTAAGGTTCCAAACTAGGTCCCAAACAGGGACTTCAGCCTGCCTGTGAGTGTTGGCTGTTGTCAAGGCTTACTCCTAGTTCTGTGTTCAGATTACTTCTGGTGGTGTTAGGACAATGCGGGTCGCCAGGGATCAAACCCAAGCTGCTCAGTGCAAAGTGAGTGCCTACACACTATTACCTTCTGGCATTCCTGGCTACTTTATTTTGCTGGTAAGGACCACAAACCCTTCTGCATCCTCCAGGGCCTTTGCAAAGTGCTATGGTACAAGGGCATTTCCTTCTCTCCCTACTTTTGTTCCCCAGACTCCCTGTGCATCAGGCCCTCCATGGGCTGACCCCAGCTCCCACATCTGGTCCGGTAGAAAACCTGTTGCACTGACTAACCCTAAGAAGAACCTCCCCAGACAGTCCTTCCCCTCTTTGAGACACACCCCCCTCCCATGCCCTACACACCATAGTTTCTGAGCATTGTGCACAAACACTCAGAACGGACCAACTCACGGGTGCAGTAACAAGCTCCAGATTCACACATTGCCAGAAACATTGCATCCCTACCGACCACACAGACATATGCACACACTTTCACAAGCTTGTGCCCCACTCCCATGAGAGTCCCAGAGGACTAGATCCAAATGGCAGGTCTGGTCTGCGATGGGGGTTGGGGGCTGAAGGAGCCATACCAGGGTCACAGATTCAGTTCCTGGGATCCCCCGACCCTCATCAAACCTCAGCAAAGTCCACTGCTAAATTCTCACTATGGCTCAGCAGCCTTCCTTTTTTTTTTTTTTTAATTAATATCTTTATTTAAGTACCAGGATTACAAACATGCTTGTAGTTGGGTTTCAGTTATAAAAAAGAACACCGCATTTCACCAGTGCAACCTTCCCACCACCAATGCCCAGCAGGTGGGAGACAAGGAGTCTGGGACTGCGAGTTTGTGTGAGTGTGGAGGGGGGGAGGCTAGAAGGAAAGGGGTGTGGGCAGGGAAGAAGAGGTTCCAACTTGACTCACTCCCACTCCTTCACCCCCAGGTCCGGTGGGCACAGCCCAGAGGTCTGAATGTTCATCGCCAGCCCAGGAACCAGGACGAACGTTTCACATTTCGCCAGATTTGAACAGAAACTGCCATCTCCACTTCGTCCTCCATCTAGAAAGGGTGCTTGTGGAGAGGGCGACATTCTGCAATCCTAATTAGTGATTTTTGTCCCCTTGTTACTGGGCTCGGCGTCTCATGCAAATGAACTCTTCATTTCAGCCACATTACCCCGGCTCCAGAATTAACTGACTCTTATCTTTAATGATATGCCGCTGAAGTTCTCCGAGCCCCACTAGCTTTTTATCTTGATTACTCTAATCAATAAGAAATGATAGAGTAGAATTATAAACTATTGGCTTTTAAATGTTGCCGACAAGCCCTCTAGATGCCATTCCCGTTCATTGTTATTTATTAAAATGATCCTCAGATGAACAGTGGATGCAAATAGAGATGAGAGCAAGAATTAGCCTTGGGATCTGTCCCAGGCAGTTCCAGACATGCTCTCCCAATTCACAGGGAAAAATTCCTAGGGCTTGAGAAGGTGGAAATGGTTTTAGAAAGAAAATTTAAAACAGTTTTCTTAAAGGAATTTTTAAAACAAAGTAGAGAAAAGAAGAAACATCAACTTAGACACTTCATTTGGAGAGTCCCAAAGATGAAAGCATCGAAAATGACACATTGAGACAAGGGCAAGTTTCAGACTCCTGGAGACCAGCCCTATAATAAATGCCTGCCTTCTCCACTTCACACACTGCTACCTCCGGCTCAGAGATGTATGTAGCCTTGTGTTCCTGTGATTGTATATGTGTGTAAAATTTCAGATGACTAGAAGTTGGGAAAACATACATACGAACACATGCACGCGTAGTTCTCAGAAAAATGAATCTTTCTTCAGTCTTTTTGATTAAGATATTTTACCCTCAACTCTACTTGGATGATGGTGGCTGCCCAGGCAGTCAAAGCACTTCTAATGGGGGCATTTTGGAGTTCTTAAACAGCCAGCACTGTAGGTAGACTGAGTGGAAGGGGATCCCAAGTAGAGAACTACTAGTACTGCAGGGAAGGAGCTTGCTGGTCTTGCAAGTGGCCTTAGATCAGGGAGGGCATATAGTTTCCTCATCAGGCTCTGTCAGGAGTAAACCCTGTGACCCACCCCTCTCAAAATCAAAGCACTTCCCATGTGAAAATTCTAGGGGTCCAGCACTAAGTAGGCAGAGATCCCCGGGAATACACACTTTTGCCCCAGGCACCATGCCCCACTTTCTCACAAATCTGGCACCTCCCCCGCAGACTCCATTTGCACCATACTGCTTTAAAGAAGACAACTAGAGTGTGGGCACTTCTAATTTCCTTCGGGCTCTTGCAGAGTGAAAATGTCTAGACTCACAGGTGGGACACACCTACCTGGACACACCACAGTATTAACCCTCTCCTTCCTAACCTCAGCTTTGAGTTTGATGGGGGGGGGGGTGTAAGTCAGGTGCTTTCTGGGAGGCCCAGGAGGTGCAGGAGTTGCTGAGAATAGAGAATTATGTACCGTGAACTCAGTCTCCTAGAAATACAATAAAAATCTACTAAAAGCCCGCTCTGCACCGGGCAACTTTTTTAGGGGCGCAGTTCAGGCTTTTGAGAACCTTTCACCTTCGCTTGGTCCTTCATCCCCTTGGAACTTTGGAGGCACAGTGGCTATCCCTGGCGTCTCAAATACCAAAGCGGGACTGGCGGGAAGCCTCGTCTAGAACCCGCAGGCACTTCTGCCACAGTGCCACCGCCGCCTTTACGCACAGCCAGCCTTCTTGGCCACCACTCCCCAAAACCGCGCGGCCCCTCCAGTCGGGTGTCTGCGAATTCGATCCTCCCCGAGCCCCCCACCCACCACCGCACTGGCTCTCGCCCAGGCGTATTCGGAGCTGAGTTGGGAACCGGGAAGCCGGGAGCCGCGGATGCACCCAGCCAGAACGCCCTCCCTCCCTGAGCACTGGGGGGCGAGGGGGAGATGGACACCACCTCCAGGCAGTCCAGCAACGGCCGCTCCGTGGGAGGAGAGGATAGAAAACGCACGCGGGCTAGGGCTAAACCTTTTTTCCTTCTTCTTTTAAAAAAAAAAATGACACGTGGGGGGAAGGGCTGAATGTATCCAAATCATGTAAAAATTTCTGTTCTTAGCAACATCCTTGTTATTAGGAATGATGACTAAACCGCCAGGATTATTCTGGACTGTAAGTTATCAAGAGCCCACTAATTTCACATTAAAGCCCATTGACTGCGACGGCGTGATTGAAGGGTTTTTAACAATTAACATAATCAGAAAATGAGCTGAGATAATTTTTATTCAACTCATTACTTTTTAATCATGTATTTCTTTTAATTAATATCTTCTCCGCGAGCCTAACACAAAGCGAAGCCCCAGCGTTGGCCCAAGCCAAGCCCCGCGGGACTGAATTGGACCTAGCCAAAGAGAATAGAGATAGTCATCGCCGTCTCTATGGTGGTGTGAGAGAAACAGAAGAAAAAAAGAAATCTTGCCCAAAAGTCATCACGGTGTTGTAAAACAATTTAAAGGGTTTGTGTGTTTTGGTGTGTACGTGCGCGCGCGCGTTCGTGCGTGTGAACTGGGAAGGCGCAAGCCCTGGGCTTTGAATTCAACTGGACTTTTTTTTTTTTTAATTTTTAATTTGAGCTTTTCTATGGTTTACAGCCAGAGGGATGAAAATCAGAAAGCAGAGCTTGCGAAGAAAATGGACTTTAGTTCATCGGCTTCCCCTGGGGCATGTAAGGGTCACCTTTGCGGGGCCTGAGCTTGAGCGCAGAGTCGCCTGCTTGCTCCGGCTGCTCTTTCTCGTCTCTGCTCGACCCAGGCTATCCATCACCTTCTCCCAACAGTGCTCTAGGCTTCGGTTCCCGCCTCCTAGCTACATTCCGTCCCGTCTCCTTTCTTGCAGGCGGCGGCCGGCCACCTGCTGGCTCCTCATTGCAGCAGAATCTTGCGTCGCCACCGCAGACCCTGTAAGCGGAGTCCAGGCGTTGGTGTTGCAGTCTCCAATACGTGCCCTTGCCCAGACCCCGACACTCCCTGGGATCCCTCATATAGAGACTGAACTCTCTGCAGGGACCTCAAGTGGACCACTGAGCGGGACAGAGAGATGAGGGTCCAGGCCTCTGACTTGAAGCAGTCCCTGCCTCCCGCTGGTTATTCTGACCCGGCTCTCTTGGGGCACCTCCAGGCCAAAGGGTTGTTTCTGGACCAAGAGCTCTTTTTGGCGGTTGAAAGCTGCCTGAGCGTCAGATAAAAGAAACAAAGCCGACCCCTGGTGGAAGAAAACGAAAGTTGAGGAATGCAAGGGAGGTTTCATTTGGTGAGCTACCGGTCCCAAAGTCTGTATTGCTGGAGAGGAGAGGGAGGGGAAAGAAGGAAACAAGAGAGGGTGGCATAGATAAAGAGAAAGGAAGAATTTGGGGCTGGAATGGTAGCATAGTGGGTAGGGTGCTTGCCTAGCACGCGTGGCCTGATTATCAATGTTCATCCCTGGCACCATATGTAATCCCAGAGCACAAAACTAGGAGTAAACTCTGAGCACCTGAGTAAGCCAGGCGTGGCCCAAAATAAAAACAAAAGGAGACAAAAGGAGAGAGAGAAAGAGAGAGTTTTGCATACAGGACAGTGCAGTTCGACCTTCAAATACTAGCACCACTTCCCATCTTCTCTCCCCCAAGCACAGAAAAATTTGAGCATTGCAAAATGTTGCCCCAAAACAAAAATTAAACAACAACAAAAATATAACAACAACAACAACAACAAAGAGAACAATATATAAAAGAAGAAAAGAAAGCAGAAAGGTGGCATGAAAGACAAAGATCTCACTGACGAGCAAGTCATTTTAGGTTAATGAAGGAAGTACAAAGAGTGGCAATGTGTCCTTGAGTTCTTTCCAGAGCTTTCTTGAATTTGCTACTAAATTGTGCCTTCTGTACTGTGGCCTCATCTGCCTATCTAATACTTCTCTCTGTGTGCTGCTAGTCAACTGGCCTGGAGCCCTTTAACATACCTTCTTTCATTGTCATCTGAGCATGTCAGAAGCAACTTTCAATTTTTAGGCACACACAGTGGTGTTCAGGGGTTACTCCTAGCTCTGAACTCAGGAATTATGCCCAGTGGTGCTCAGGGGACCATATAGGATACTGGAGATGGAACCTGGGACAGTCATGTGCAGGCAAGTGCCCTGCTCTCAGTCCTATCACTCTGATCATCAGAAGCAACTTTCCTATGAAATCCACCCTCATGCCTCCACCCCTTCCATTTACTGAGCGACTTGCAGTTTATTTATCCTTGAGGGTAAATGACCAAATTCTGCCCTTCCAAATGGATGTTTTAATTTTCCCTTCCTTCAAATTCCTCTCCTATAACTTGTCTTTAATTTTTTTCTTCTCTTAGAATGCATCACATAGCAATCTATGCTGCATGCTTTTTGTCTTTCTACCAGTTTATAAGTTACAGAAGCTAGTATTGCTCCTAGCTAGTTCTCAGAAAGTATTTGTTGAATTGTTTCTTTCCCCAGAGTTTCAAATTTTTGGTTTATATATAAGGCTTAGGGGCCAAAGAGATAGTACAGTGGGTTGAGCTCTTGTCTCTTCTGTAATATGCTGAACTTCTGAGAATTAAAATTTTCAAGTTCTGATTTTCTTTATATATATTTTTTGTTTTGGGGTCACACCTGGCGGCACTTAGGGGTTATTCCTGGCTCTGCATTCAAAAATCACTCCTGTCAGATTCAGGTGACCATATGGGATGCCAGGATTCAAACCACCATCCATCCTGAATCAGCCGTGTAAAAGGCAAACACCCTACTGTTATGCTATCTCTCTGCCCCCTGATTTTCATTATATTTTAAGGGAAGGTTTTCAGATGCCTTCATTCCTCTTTCACTTTCTGCTGTAACTTTCTCATCTTCCTCAAGCTTTTGCAGAGCAGTAACTAAGTGCTGCTGAGTAGAGTCTTGTATCCTGTGGTTCAAGGATGTTATTTCATCTTCTTTTTGTTTAGTTTCATGTTTTACCTCATAAACTTTTATTCTCTGGAGAGAAAGACACCTGCTTTCTCTTGTGAAAGTGTTTTCTTTTTCTATTTTTAGTAATATTTCTTCAGAAAATTAAAATACCAAAAACAAAAAAAGGGGGGGCTGGAGAGATGGCATGGAGGTAAGGCCTTTGCCTTGCATGCAGAAGGACGGTAGTTCGAATCCTGGCATCCCATATGGTCCCCCGTGCCTGCCAGGGGCGATTTCTGAGCGTAGAGCCAGGAGTAACCCCTGAGCGCTGCTGGGTGTAACCCAGAAAACAAAAATAAAAAAAAAAAAGAAAAGAAAAAAATTAAAATAAATAAAAAAATCAATTTGCACCATTTTTTTTTGTGGTTTTTGAGTCACACCCGGCAGTGCTCAGAGGTTACTCCTGGCTTCATGCTCAGAAATTGCTCCTGGCAGGCACGGGGGACCATATGGGATGCCAGGATTCGAACCAATGACCTTCTGCATGAAAGGCAAACACCTTACCCCCATGCTACCTCTCTGGCCCCTATTTGTAACATCTTAATGAGTTTGGGTATAGTTTTGAGTGCAAAGTGATAAGCTTAGTAGGATACAAAACCTGAAGACAGACTGGTATATTTGGGGAGTATAATAGAGGTGTAATACATTTCCTAGGATCCTATTCAGCAGTACTCAGCATTGCTTTACTTGGTGGTATGGTAGTATGATTTGTTTTAGATAAAATATACTTTCTTTTTTAATTTTTTTATACTTTCTTTTTAAAAAAATAATTTATTTAAACAAGGTAGTTATGGAAATGTTCGGGGCTGGAGAGACAGCATGGAGGTAGGGTGTTTGCCTTGCATGCAGAAGGACCGTGGTTTGAATCCCGGCATCCCATATGGTCCCTCGGGCCTGCCAGGAGCTATTTCTGAGCCTACAGCCAGGAGTAACCCCTGAACCCTGCTGGGTGTGACCCAAAAACCAAAAACCAAAAAAAAAAAAAAAAAAAAAAAAAGAAAAGAAAAGAAAGAAATGTTCATAGTTGGGTTTCAGTCATTGAATGTACACCACCCTTCACCAGTATAACTTTCCCACCCAATGTTCCCATTTCCCTCCTCCCCACCCCCCTGCCAATCTTTGAGACAGGCATTCTACTTCTCTCCATGCTCAGAAATTGCTCCTGGCAGGCATGGGGGGACCATATGGGACGCTGGGATTCAAACCGATGAACTTCTGCATGAAAGGTAAACGCCTTACCTCCATGCTATCTCTCCGGCCCCTACTTCTCTCTCTTATTATCATTGTCATGGTAGTTGTCAGTGCAGCTATATCTATAACTGCACTCATCACTCTTTGTGGTAAGCTTCATATCATGGGCTTGTGCTCCCAGCCCTTATCTTTGTATAATATTACCATACTGTCTTTTATTTTTCTTATATCTCACAGATGAATAAGATTATTGTGTCTATCTTTCTCCCTTTGACTCATTTTACTCAGCATAATAGTCTCATACCCAGATTGGATGGTTCTTTACTTAAGCTGGCTGTAGTGTTGACCCAGCAGTGTCCAGAGGTTGCCAAAGGTATACCAATAAAATTTTCTGGGATTGGGCCCAGAGAGATAGCGCAACGATGTTTGCCTTGCAAGCAGCTGATCCAGGACCAAAGGTGGTTGGTTCGAATCCCGGTGTCCCATATGGTCCCTTGTGCTTGCCAGGAGCTATTTCTGAGCAGACAGCCAGGAGTAACCCCTGAGCACTGCCGGGTGTGGCCCAAAAACCAAAAGAAAAACAAAACAAAAAAAATTTTTCTGGGGTTACCGTGCAGTGCCAGGAATAAAACTCAGGGCCTCACACATGCTAGATATATGTGCTCTACCACTTTGCTTTAGCTATTAGCTTGCAGAAATGTCATTTAAGATGAAATGAGAGATGAATTAATTAGAAATGAGAAACACTGGGCAGGAGAGATAGCATGGCGGTAGAGCATTTGCCTTGCAAACAGCCGATCCAGGATGGACAGTGGTTCAAATTCCAGCATCCCATATGGTCTGCTGTGACTGCCAGGAGTGATTTCTGAGCACAGAACCAGGAGCAACCCCTGAGCAGGGCTGGGTGCGACACACACACACACACACACACACACACACACACACACACACACACATGAAGATAAACACTTCACTTC
Source organism: Suncus etruscus (assembly GCF_024139225.1). Taxonomy (NCBI): domain Eukaryota; kingdom Metazoa; phylum Chordata; class Mammalia; order Eulipotyphla; family Soricidae; genus Suncus; species Suncus etruscus. The sequence goes on along the minus strand of NC_064851.1, from coordinate 77,803,231 downwards.
CATGTTAAAAAATTATGATTCCTATGTTATACAAAACAGAAAAGAAAATCATTGATTAAATGATTGATTAAAGCTCAATATGCAGCTGAACAAAACTATGATACTGAAAAAAAACTATAGGAAGATCTTTAGAATTTTAGGTCATGGTCTCAGGAATATTGAGTGGAAAAAAATGTCAGCTATAAATAGTCAAGCCATAGTCAATGACAATAGAATCTAACAAGCTGAACACAAAATGGACCTGTTATACTAGTAGTTCAGGGGACTAAGTGGGGGAGGTATGGGATGCACGTTGGGAACTATGCGGAGGGAGATCAACATTGGTAGTAGAAATGGCCCTAATTCACTGTCACTGTATGCCTGAAATACAACTGTGAAAGACTTGTAATTCACAATGGTCTCAATAAAAAATTAAAATAAAGAATTTTAGGTCAGAAATTTTTCACATAGGGGCCGGCGAGGTGGCGGTAGAGGTAAGGTGTCTGCCTTGCAAGCGCTAGCCAAGGAAGGACCCGGTTCGATCCCCCGGAGTCCCGTATGGTCCCCCCAAGCCAGGGGCAATTTCTGAGCGCTTAGCCAGGAGTAACCCTGGAGCATCAAACGGGTGTGGCCCGAAAAAACAAACAAAAAAAATGGAGGAACACAGGTGCAAAGATATTCATTCATACTGAGCAACACCAAAGAGAGGGAATAAGGGTCAAAGAAGAGGGGGGCTGAAGAGAGAGTATAGTGTATAGGGCACATGGTTGAACCAGGTTTAATCCTTGGCATCTTATATGATCCTCTATGCCCTCCCAGGAATGATGCCTGAGCACAGACCCAGGAGTAAGTCCTGAGAACTCTTGGGTATGGCTCTAAAAAAAACCCAACTCTCAGGCTCCAAGTAAAATTTAGGACTATAATGCTATCTTCTAGTTCTATGAATATATGATATACACTTTTTATTTTTATTTTTTGGTTTTTGGACCACACTCGGTGATGCTCAGGAATTACTTCTGGCTCTGTGCTCAGAAATCACTCCTGGCTTAGGGGACCATATGGGACGCCGGGGGATTGAACGTGTTCTGTCCTAGGCTAGCACATGCAAAGCTTAACACTTGTGCCACCGCTCTGGCCCAGATATACATATTTTTTTATTCTCAAAGTTGTTGGAGTTTTTCTTGGTATATACTTTAAATTATTATTTTGCTCATTCTCTATAATTGCAAACAATAATGGAAAAAGAGGAAGCTCATTTAAATTCTAAATTCAAAATCACCCAATTTCAGAAATGATATAGACAGAGATATTAAAAATGGAAGAATTGATTTGTTTTTGAACATTATTTTATGCTAATTTGAAAACACAAATTACCCAGGCAAATGCTAAGAGGTATAATGAGAGAAATATTCATTTGTCCTAGAACTCTGGCAAATACCCCCTCCCACCAGGAAGCAGCATTGGAACTACTTAAATTTTGTTATTGCTCTTCTTCTTCTTGGTCAACTAACTTGGTCAACCAACTTGGTCACACTGCCCTTGTGTATTGCCCATTCAGAGGGATCTCTCCTTAGTCTTCACTGAGGTTGCCATACTCTTCAGAGTTCACATTGCTTTTACCTCTGGGCGCCTCTCTCTCTCTCTCTCTCTCTCTCTCTCTCTCTCTCTCTCTCTCTCTCTCTCTCTCTCTCTCTCTCTCTCTCTCTCTCTCTCACACCCAGCCCCCTAACCCCTAACCCCTAAATAAGGACTGACTTTCCATTTTTTGCAATTTGCTTAAATTTGCTTAAAATTTCCCCAACCAAGAAACACAAGTCCCCCCCAAATTCAGGTAATAGGTTCCAAGGGTGAGTGAGGAGCAGCCTGAGGACATTCTCTGGTTCTGGCAGGACCAGAGTATCTACAGGAACAGGAGTTTCCCCTGGCTTTTCCCAGCTGCTCTCCACATTCAACTTCTGTATCAGTTAGATATAGTTTTTTCTTTCTTTGTTTCTTTCTTTGTTTCTTTCTTTGTTTCTTTCTTTGTTTCTTTGTTTCTTTGTTTCTTTGTTTCTTTCTTTCTTTCTTTCTTTCTTTCTTTCTTTCTTTCTTTCTTTCTTTCTTTCTTTCTTTGTTTCTTTGTTTCTTTCTTTCTTTCTTTCTTTCTTTCTTTCTTTCTTTCTTTCTTTCTTTCTTTCTTTCTTTCTTTCTTTCTTTCTTTCTTTCTTTCTTTCTTTCTTTCTTTCTTTCTTTCTTTCTTTCTTTCTTTCTTTCTTTCTTTTTTGTTGCTATTTGGGCCACACCCAGTGACGTTCAGGGGTTACTCCTGGCAATGTGCTCAGAATCGGTCCTGGCTTGGGGGGACCATAAGGGACAACGGGGATCCAACCGCAGTCCATCCTAGGTTAGCACGTGCAAGGCAGACACATTACTGCTTGTGTCACCACTCCGGCCCCAAGATATAGTTTTTCATATTTACTTGTATCATTCAACCTGATAGACTTATCAGTTCTAGTAGCTTTGTATAACTTCGTGTCTATGAATACAGTGAGAGTAACTTCTTTCTTCCCAATGTGGATAACTATATTTTGAAGTTGTTGTTCTTTCATATAGTATTGGCTAGAAGCTTCAGTGTTAAATTTAATCATTTACATGTCACCAAATTAAAATAGTTTGATCTTCATCTGACATTGTTAAGAAAATTAAAAACTGAAGCCGGTGAGATAGCATGAAGGTAAGGCATTTGCCTTTCATGCAGAAGGTCATTGGTTCGAACCCCGGCGTCCCATATGATCCCCCGAGTCCGCCAGGAGTGATTTCTGAGTGTAGAGCCAGGAGTAACCCCTGAACTTTGCTGGGTGTGACTCAAAAACCAGAAAACAAAACAAATAAAAAACTGAAGACAGAGGAACAGTACAGGATGTAAGGTACTTGTCTTGCATGCTGAAGGCCCTGGTATAATCTCTGATATCACACATCATTCCCAGAGTGTGGACAGGGATAATTCCTGAGCATAAAGTCAGAATTAGCCTCTGGGCACTGTCAGGTGTGTCTCTATTTGCCCCTCTTTAAAAAAAAAAAAAAGAAAGAAAGGAAGACAACTTGAGACCCAGGATGTAGTTTAGCCTAGTTTCTGTGTTATCCACTTAATGGGTATGACCAGGTGGCCCTGTGTTGTGATCCCCAGTGCAACACAATGTGTGATTTCTAGGCATGTGCTAGCATCATGAACTGGCAAGCTTTGCAGCTAGCAAGTGTAGGAACTTAGCAACTAAGTGTGCAGAAACTGACCCCTGTCTGACCCTCCAGAAAAAAAAGGGGTTCAGGAAAAATGATGCCAGTGAAAGTCTCCCAGTGACATGTGTAATGGGAAGGAGAGGGGTGGTAGCCTTGAGAAGGGAATTTGCTACTTTCTATCTACCTCTGGTCACCCAGGGAACAACTGGAGAGATTCAGAACTGTGGACCTTGCTCTGGCAGGAAATCAAGGTCAGTTCTAGGACTTATCCAAGCCTTTCAGGTCCATCATTTTTCTGTCACATTAGGAGGAGACTAGCAGTGAAGTGAAATCAGACTTTATTAAGAAATTCTGAAGAAGGAAATAGAGAGGAAGAGAAAAAGAATAACATACTCAAGAGCAAACACAGAGTAGACTGAGAGTCCCAGTACACATCTCAGCACCAAAGCAGGAAAGTAGGAAAGTGCACAGTTCAAGAGGGGGAGATGTAGGTGATGTTTGCATGCATGGACTCAGCATCAATACTTGGGCCCAGGGTATACCTGTGTGCCTTTCTTTTATTCCAAATTGATTTGTATAGGATTTCTCCCAACCTGCCCTACATGGGGCTCTCTCTCTAGCTGAAATTTCCTTGCTAAGGTGGTTGACAAGGGGAAGAATTGGGGTCAGTTGATCTTCTTTGACTTTCCTTTTTGGTTTTTGTTCCTGCTGCAGTTTTTCTTATCAGATTTTAATTCCTGATATGAAACCACAAAATGTGTCCTGTAGCTGTAAGGCTAGTGACAAGAGTAACATCTTCAAATTTCATCTCATGGTTTTATTATGTCCCAAGAACTCACTGTCATGTGTGTGGGGGTGACCTTCTTTACCTACATGCTTCAAAAGAATTTTTTTTTATAAATAAAGAATTTTTAATAAAATACAAGTATTAAATTAATAGATCTATTCTGTGGCCAGAGAGATAGTCAGGAAAGGAAGTTCAAAGATCAACTGATCCTGATCCTTCCCCCAGGCAATCACAACAGGACTCAATTTAGGAAGCTCCAGGTGGGATTGGTTGGGAGAAACCCCATATAAACAAACCTAGAACAAAAAAGAGGCATACATAGCTTCTTGGGCACAAACACATGTCTTGATGTGTACTTTGCTGTTTTCATGCTGGGTTATGTACCAGGCTCTCTCCACCTTCGAAGAAGTCTACATTCTCTCTGGATCACCTTACTCTCTCTCTTTCTTATCTTTCCCCTTCCCTTCCTCAATACCTTAAAATAAAGTCTATTTTTACTTCACTGCTCATCTCTGTTGAAATTCTTTTCTGTGAGGGAAGACAATGGACCTAAAAGGCCTGCGTGAGATGTAGGACTGATTTTCCTTTCCTGCAAAGAGCAATTCCTCAATCCAACACAAGTCCATGGCTCCCTGAGAAATTGGGTGTCAGGGATCAACTCCCATGCCAGGCAGACAAGTGGAAGTCGGGTGCGACTTCCACCTATCCACCTAGTGGGGTTATCAGGACTTGAGGTCCCTCCCTTCATCACGGTTTATTGGTTTTACATCTCCCCAGGTTTTCCCCTATAGTGGAGGTGGAGAGAGAGAAAAAGCAACATTCCTTTCTCTCTTCTCACTTTAAGTAAGTCACCTGTCAACCTCCACAAGCATCACCTGAAAAAAAGACACCTGAGTACTGCTGGGTGTGATCCTACTAATATGACATATATAATTTAAGTTTCTACTTTTGTGAGTTGTAAAACAATTCTTGTGCAATAAACTTTGTTTGGGGGAACCAAGATAATATAAATTTAATTAATTTGGGTACATCAAAATATTGCCTATGATAATTTGATAATTAAGTAGATTCAAGAGTTAGACCATAACAAACTCATTTTCATGTGTTATTCCTATCTTTGAATAAGCTATTTTTGAGGGCCATCTTGAGTTTCTCTTTTGGAAAATCCAGTATAACTCTGCTTCTTTCAATTCCCCAGTGAATGCTACAATTATGATTTAATTAGAAGCATGCCAGTAAGAGAATTGAAAGCTACTCTGAACCTGTAAATGAAATATTTCACTTTTAAATTGCTGGCATACTGCAACCCACCCTTTCTAAAAAGCAACCACATGTAAACTCAATTTGAGGGAGCTTTTTAAAATGACATGATTGCTTGTTACATCAAACCTTTTCTCATCCTCTGTCCACTGAAAAGGCCCATTTTATCAAAAGAAGACACAGATGCTTCAGGGAAGAAAAAGAAGCTTGTTGGTACATTTGTTTTTCAAAGAACGTCCTGTACAAGTATTTAAGGGTGAGGAGATCTGCTGACCTACTTATCCATGTCCCTTTCATAGCCTCATAAAGAGGCATATTAAGGAACTGATTTGCCAATTACCCATGAATCAATTTTGAATCAATATGAAGCAACACATTGGAAGAAAACCTAAGTCTTCCAATTAGAATCTGCTTCTTCATTATTGCTTTTGAATATCAGGAAATTAAAAAAAAAAAGCACTTTACATCTAAGACTGAAGTAGAGGATACTTTTTAAGGTGCTGTTGCAATTTTGAGCCTTTTTATTTGAATTACTTAGTACTCATAGTCATTGAAAAAAGTACAATACTATAGCCAGGAGTAACCCCTGAGCGTTACCGGGTGTGGCCCAAAAACCAAAAAAAAAAAAAAAAAAAAAAAAGTACAATACAAATAAATATATCTTTTAAAATAAAATAAAAAATAATGTCTAGGGGCTGGAATGGGTAGGGCAGTTGTCTTGCAAGAGGCAAACCAGGTTCTATCCCTGGCATCCTGTATGGTCCCCCAACCTTGCCAGTAGTAATTTTTGAGTGCAGACCAGGAGTAACTCTGAGCATTGCTGGGGATGGCCTAACTCCCCACACCCCACAAAAAAAGTTTTTGAAAAATTAAATAACTGTGAGAAAGAGTTAAAAAGTAGTTGGTTGAGTTCCAGTCGTAGAATGTTCCAAGACCCATTCCTTCACCGATGCACATTTCCCACCACCCAGTTTGCCTCTATTGCGTACACTTTTCCTTTTTTTTTAATTAATTAATTTATTTATTTATTATTATTTTTGGGGTCACATCTGGCAGCACTCAGGAGTTACTCCTGACTCTACACTCAGAAATCGCTGCTGGCAGGCTTGGGGGAACATATGGGATGCCAGGATTAGAACCACTGTCCTTTTGCATGCAAGGCAACTGCCTTACCTCCATGCTATCTCTCTGGCCCCTAAATTTTATTTATTTATTTATTTATTGGTTGGTTTTTGGGCCACATCCTATGATGCTCAGGGGTTATTCCTGGTTCTGTGCTCAGAAATAGCTCCTGGCAAGCTCCGGGTACCACATGGGATGCCAGGAATCGAACTGGGTTGTCTCAGGTCGGCCCCATGCAAGGCAACTGCCCTACTACTGTGCTATCTCTCTGGGCCCAGCATACTTTTCTTCCCTTTCCCTTCCACTCCACCTTTTTTCCTTTTAAACACTGTTATTTGCAATACTGTTATTAAAAGTATATCATGAGGACCAGAGAGATAGCATAGCGGTAGGGCATTTGCATTGCATGTGGCTGACCCAGGACGACCTCTAGTTCAAATCCCAGCATCCCATATGGTCTATCGAGCCTGCCTGGAGCAATTTCTGAGTGCAGAGCCAGAAGAAACCCCTGAGCAAAGCCGTTGCCACTGGGTGTGCCCCCCCCAAAAAAGAATATCATTAATATCACTGTACCTCTTTTCAGCATCCAGTTCTTTTGTTCTGCAGACCCAGTTCTTGACCAGAATGATCATTTCCAACTGTCCAACTATCCAAATCAATATATCTTCTAATAACGGGATATATGTTATGAATATATTTTAAGAATGAAATAGCAGGACTGGAGTGGTAACACAGCTGGCAGGGTGCTTACCTTGCATGTGGCTGATCTGGGTTCAATCCCCAACATTGCATATGGTCTCCATATCAGGTATGATTCCTGAGTGCAGAGTCGGGAATAAAACCTGAGCTCTGAGCATTGCCACTGTGCCCCCCCACCCCATAAAAAGTAAAATAAAGAATGAAACAGAATTTTTTAGAGGCCATTGCTTTGGATGAACAGTTAATAATAACATATTTAGACCTTAAAGATGACTGGAGGGAAAATTTAACATGTTAGAACAGAACATGAAAAACATGCAGGATGCCTGAGTTTGATCCTTGGTACCACATGGCCCTTTGAAAACTGGAAGGAGTAGTGTCCCAAACCATTGGGTATAACCCTAAAAACCAAAGTAACAATAATAATATAAAAAGGCCCCCAAGAAAGATGACTTAAGTTAACTTGAGCTTGAAAATCACTGGAGTATTTTAGAAGATAAATGGAATAATCGTGGTCTTATATAAACGCATAACATAGTATCCCTCTTGGGTCAAAGCGATAGTACAGTGGGCAGGATGCTTGCCTTGCACCTGCTGACTGGGGTTCAATCCCCAGCAACACATATGATTGCTTTGGAGCACAGTCAGAGGGCTCAGAGGCTGGAGTAAGCCCTAAGCATCCCTGGATGTGGCACTAAAACAAACAAAAAACCCACTCTCTCAGTTGAACTTTATTTACCATAATCTAGGTAGCTACAGAATTACTCACTCTCTTTCTCATAATTAAATAGTCTTTTTTTCCCCCAAGTTCTTGCCTCTTTTCTCCTCAGTCTCCCAAATTTAGGGCTCTCTAGGCTCAAGAAACTAAAAACTAGATTGGAGAGATAGTTCAGTGGACTGAGTGCACACTTTACATTCAGGAAACCTATTTTCCACCCCAAGAACCACATGATCTGCTGAGTACTGCTGGGAATAACCCCTGAGCACAGAGTTAGGAGATCTTTGGCTGGCTGGACAACATAGAACAGTAGAGACTGCAGAATGGAGCCCTCCTTCATCTGTCTCTTTACCATACTTAAAAACAAAAAGACAAACAAAACACACTCTTGATGATGTTTCTCTGTATGATGTTTCAGTATGTGTAAAACATGAATAAAACAGAATTGTAAATGGACATTTCATGTTATTTAACTATAAATGCTTACTCCTCCTCCTCATAAACATGAATAATTTTCCTTTTGAAGAAAATTAAATGGAGGGATTGGAGCACCCAAATTTAATCCTTAGTACATAATCCCCTGAACATCTCTGGGAGTGATCCCCAAACACCAAATCAGGTATCATCAAAACAAAAGACAAATTAAATGCATGCAAACTGTTATGCTCCCTAATATTCCCTGGCCTAACACCAGACTTACCCATGCATCGTCTCCTTTATACTGCTTCCCTTTGAAGCTTGATCTACAACCTATGCTGGGAGACAAACTTTGTTGTTTTCTTCCAATTAAGTTCTTCATTCACTTGTTCCTGTGCTTTGGGGGGCCGGGGTTCACAACTGGCAGCGTTCAGTAGTTATTCCTGGCTCTGCACACAGAAATCGCTCCTGGCAGGCACGGCAGACCATTTGGAATGCTGAGATTCGAACCGCCTGGAATTCACATTCATTCTGGATCTGCTGTGTACAACTGTACTATCTCTTCGGCCTGTTCCTGTGCTGGGTTATTTTATTTTATTTGGTTTTGGTTTTAGTTTCTTTGGTTTTGGAGCCACATCCGGTAACGCTCTGGCTATGTGCTTAGAAATCGCTCCTGGCTTGGGGGACCATATGGGACGCCAAGGGATAGAACCACACCGTCCAAGGTCAGATGCATGGAAGGCAAACGCCCTACTGCTGCGCCACCACTCCGGCCCAGTTCCTGTGCTTTCGTTTTTGTTTTGGGGTCACACTTGGCAGTGCTCAGGTAGCACTCCTGGCTCTGTGCTCAGAAATCGCTCCTGGCAGGCACAGGGGACCATATGGGATGCTGGGATTCGAACCACCATCCATCCTGGATCAGCTGCATGCAAGGCAAACGCCCTACCCTCTCTGCTGTATCTCTCTGGCCCCTCCTGTGCTTTTTTTTGATGACTATCATCTATCAAAAAAATGAAGACTTCACATCAGTAAGGACAACAGACTTGGTGCCTTGACTTGATATAAAATTCCCATAGTATAAAAAATGGTGGGGTTTGTTGGTTGTTTTAACCAGAGAGATAGTACAGGATGTAAAGTACTTGTTATATGTTACTATTCCATGCCCACCATCAAAGTGCCAATTTTCCTCCACTGCAATCTATCAGATCCCTGCTATTCTTTTTATTTTTATTTTTTTAGTGGGGGTGGGGGTCACACCCGGCAGATCTCAGGAGTTAATCCTGGCTTTGCGCTCAGAAGTCATTCCTGGAAGGCTCAGGGAACCATATGAGATGCTAGGGTTCAAACCTGGGTCCTTCCTGTGTTGGCTGCGTGCAAGGCAAACTCTTTGCTACTGTACTATCTCTCTGGCACGCCCCTTCTATTCTTTTAAATCAATAACCCTTCATTCTTTTGGTTTTGGGACCACACCTGTTGGTGCTCAGGTTTATTCCTGGCTCTGCACTCAAGAATACTCCTGGTGGCACATGGGGACAATATGGAATGCCAGTGATTGAACTTTCATTGGCTGCCTGCAAGACAAGTACCCTACCTGCTGTACTATCACTCCAGCCCAATCGTCTATTCTTTGAACCATTCCCATTCCTCTTTGGTAACCTCAATTCTGTGATCAGTCTAAGGGTTTATTTTTATAAGTTTGAAAATTTTGCTCCCTTTCTTTCTACAACACATATGAGTGCGATCATCCCTTATTTTCCTTCTTCTGACTTATTTTTTTTCAGCCTGACTCTCTCTAGTTTCATCAATGTTATAGTATACTTATTCTAAAACAGAGAAATCTGATGTTTAGATGGCCTATCACAGCTTTAGTCAAGAAATGTTATTATTTCCTTTAGAATAATTTTTTTTATTTTGGTTTTTGGGTCACACCCAGCAGCGCTCAGGGGTTACTCCTGGCTCTACACTCAGAAATTGCTCCTGGCAGGCTCGGGGGGCCATATGGGATGCTGGGATTCAAATCACCGCCCTTCTGCATGCAAGGCAAATGCCTTACCTCTATGCTATCTCTTCGGCCCCTATTTCTTTAGAATTTATAAAATAGGAGCAGGAACACCTTGCACATCGCTGACCCAGGTCAATCCCTGGTGCCCCATATGATTCATTGAGCCAATCAGGAGTAATTTCTCAGTGCAGAACCAGAAGTAACCATGGGCACTGCCATGAATGGCCCCAAAACAACATAATTGAATGTAGAATTTATGAAATAATGAAAATAGCTTATGGATTTTCAAGTCTTATTGTGGAAACTCCCAGATGTCCAGGAGCCTCAGATGGGAATTTAATGGTTTACAGGATGGAAACAACCAAGTTACTGCTTGTCCATTATGATTATTACAAGCACTAGGATCATTAATGTTGAATCTCTGCAAATCTGATCCAGCTAATTAACAGATATTTGAAAATGGTTCAAAATACAGAAATAAATTTGCTGCAATTATAGCTCTTTAGTAAGGTTTCCCTAAGTAATGAGCTATATTTCATATAACCACACTTCCAGTATGAATTGCTGGGAGCCCAAAAGGCCTGATTATCTCACATTCCTCCCTTTCTCCATTTACAACCTTAATATTGTGATCAATTAATTAAAACTTTACTTCCCTTTTACTTCTTGGCAAAATTAAGACTTGTCTCTGGGGTTTAAGAAGCAAAACAACACGGAGAGATAGCACAGCGGTGTTTGCCTTGCAAGCAGCCAATCCAGGACCAAAGGTGGTTGGTTCGAATCCCGGTGTCCCATATGGTCCCCCATGCCTGCCAGGAGCTATTTCTGAGCAGACAGCCAGGAGTAACCCCTGAGCACTGCCGGGTGTGGCCCAAAAACCAAAAAAAAAAAAAAAAAAAAAAAGAAGCAAAACAACTGACTGTAGTTTCCCTAAGATAGTATAAGGATATTTCAGGTGAAAACTACATCAATGGTATGAAAATAAGGGGACTCAATGGATAGGGGCACAGGATAAAAACAATGCCAGAAGGAGGTCACGGTTGGATAAATATTTAGAAACACTGATTTTGACCATGTGATAACCCTGTTTTTGGGAGTAGCTATGTTGTGAGGTTCTTTTTGGCTCTGACTGGACAAAAACAGACCATTCATTACAAATACCTTGGTTCTAACAGAGACTCCAAGTCCTAGCTGAGATACCAGTAGAGATTACATACCTCATCCACAGCTACTTTTTTCCTTCTTCTCATCCTAAAAGCATACCCAACACATTTCTCTGCTTTTTTCTTCTTTCTCTTTTTTCTTCTTTTTCCTTTCTCTCTCTTCTTTCTTTTTCTTTTTTCTTTCCCTCTTCTTTCTGTTCTTTTTCTTTCTTTCTTTCTTTCTTTCTTTCTTTCTTTCTTTCTTTCTTTCTTTCTTTCTTTCTTTCTTTCTTTCTTTCTTTCTTTCTTTCTTTCTTTCTTTCTTTCTCTTTCTTTCTTTCTTCTTTCTTTCTTTTTTTTTTCTTTCTTTTTTTTTTTTTTTTTTCTTTTTTTTCTTTCTTTCTTTCTTTCTTCTTTCTTTTCTTTCTTTTCTTTCTTTCTTTCTTTCTTTCTTTCTTTCTTTCTTTCTTTCTTTCTTTCTTTCTTCTTTCTTTCTTTCTTCTTTTCTTTTCTTTCTTTCTTTCTTTCTTTCTTTCTTTCTTCTTTCCTTCCTTCCTTTTTTCTTCTTTGTTTTTTCTTTCTTCTTTCTTCTTTTCCTTTCCTTTCCTTTCCTTTCCTTTCCTTTCCTTTCCTTTCCTTTCCTTTCCTTTCCTTTCCTTTTTCCTTTCCTTTCCTTTTTCCTTTCCTTTTTTCCTTTCCTTTCCTTTCCTTTTCTTTTTGTCACAACCAGCAGCACTCAGGGATTACTCCTGGTTCTACACTCATAAATCACTCCTGGCAGGCTCGGGGGACCATTTGGGATGCCGGAATTCGAACCACCATCCTTCTGCATTCAAGGCAAATGCCCTACCTCCATACTATCTCTCCAGCCCCCTTTTCCCCCCTTTCTAACCTCATATGGTAGTACACAGGGGGCCTTAGATGCTATATGTGCTATATGCACTATATGCCAGAGATTGAGCCTGGACCAGACACTTGTGTTTTCTCTCTCTCTCTCTTTTTTTTTTTTTTTTGAGTCACACCCAGTGATGCTCAGGGGTTACTTCTGGCTATGCACTCAGAAATCGCTCCTGACTTGGGGAACAATATGGGACACTGGGGGATAGAACCGTGGTCTTCCTATGTCAGCTGCATGCAAGGCAAACACCCTACTCCTGCACCATCACTCCAGCACCTGTGTTTGCTGATGTACTATCTCTCCAGGTCCCAGCTTCTTGCTTCTTTCCCTTCTTTCATTTCCCTCTCTTCCCATCCTTTATCTTTTCCCTCACTGACTCCCCTTTCTCTTTTTTTCTCTTCTCTTCTCTCCCCTCCTCTTCCCACTTCTCAACTAAAGACCATGTGGTTTCCAGAATATTTCAAGGAGGCCTGACTTCAAGAGCCTGAGGATGTGACACTACTTAGCCTTGTGGTGCTAGAGACACAAGAGCCACCCTGGTGGTGTTCAGTGGCCGATAGGGCTGCATCCAGTGGTGTTCATGAGGTCATGTGGTGCTGGGCATAGAATAGGAGTTGGCTATAAGCAGGCATGCACCAAAACCTCTGTACTATCTCTCTGGCCCTCTGCCACTTTCTCTATCATGATGTATGATTATGTGTGTTCATTATGTGTTCTACAGCTGCCCATGCCCACACCCTCTTAAGTATGCACCATTTCCCCTGGAAAACTAGGTTTTTACATCACCCTAACTTAAAAAGCATATGCCAGGTTCCCTTCTATTCTGCACCCCACATTGTCTACACTTACTCTCTGCTTCCTGACTTGGAGGGTGTCTTCTTGCCAATAAAGCTCTTATTTTCCCAATTTCCTCTTATTTTCATATGATAACACTCACTCCTTTTTTTTTTTTTTTTTTTTTTTTTTTTGGTTTTTGGGCCACACCCGGCTTTGCTCAAGGGTTACTCCTGGCTGTCTGCTCAGAAATAGCTCCTGGCAGGCACGGGGGACCATATGGGACACCAGGATTCGAACCAACCACCTTTGGTCCTGGATCGGCTGCTTGCAAGGCAAACGCCGCTGTGCTATCTCTCTGGGCCCTCACTCCTATTTTTTTAAGCATGGATTCTTCCAGGCTCTTGTTTAAGATCATATTTCCCTTACAGGAGTCTCAAACTCACAGCCTTCGGGCCGTTTCTGGCCCTTCGTACAACATTTTGTGGCCCTGCCCTAGAGGAATCTTTTTTGTTTTGCTTTGTTTTAGTTGTTTGGGTCACACCCCGCAATGTTCAAGGCTTACTACTGACTTTGCACTCAAGGATCACCCTGACTTTGCTTCCTGCAGCCCCCAGGTAAATTGAGTTTGAGGCCCCTGCGTATAAGAGGCAGGTGGGCTGGAGAGATAGTATAGTGCGTAGGACACTTTTCCTTTCATGTGACTGACATGAGTTTAATCCCTAACACTACATATGGTTTCTAAATCCACCAGGTCTGATCCCTGAGTGCAGTATTCCCTGAGCACCAATGGGTGTGGAAGCCCTTCCCTCAGAAAAGTTAAGAAGGGGCTGGTAATGGACACCTGTTAAGTTTGCCATGCACCCTACCTTCTCCCTTTCTCCTTACCCTCATGGCCAAAGGGTTGCCTCCTCTGAACCTCACGATTATTAACTATGGGTTCTAAGCACTAGTTGTGGCTATAGTTTGGACAGAAGAGATATTCAGCCTTGGGAAATTTGGAATTGGGAGGAAAGAAATCTTATCTTTGTATATATTGCACTATTGTATGTGTATTGTTGGGGATCAAATCTAGTTCACAAACATACAATGCAAGCTTTTAACTGCTGAGCTCCAACCTTAGCCTTAAATTGAAATCTTTGTGCGCAGGGATTACTCCTGACTCTGTACTCAGGAATTATCCCTGGTGCTGCTCAGGGAACCATATACCATTACATGTATCAAACTGGGCAAACTCTATGAAAGACAAGAACCTCAGCCCCTGTGCTATCATCTCTCTCTCTCTCTCCACCCCCCCTCTCTCTCTTGGTGGGAGCACTCCCAGTGGTGCTCAGAGGTTAGTCCTGGGTCTGTGCTCAGAAATCGCTCCTTGTAGGCACGGGGGACCATATGGGATGCCGGGATTCGAACCTCCGTCCTTCTGCATGCAAGGCAAACGCCTTACCTCCATGCTACCTCTCCGGCCCTCTCAAAATACTTTCTTAAGGCTGGTACTGGACCCAGAAGATAAGTGAAATAGCATTTAAAAATGTCTGAAAAATGTGTGCAGGATACAAGAGTAAAAAGTTGTCACTCAAAAGACTCTCTCAGGGTTGGTATGGGACCTGGTGGGATAAACAATGCGAAGATGAATAAGGCAGTGCTGGTAATCTACTGTACTTTTCATACTATAAGATGCACCCCCGCCCAGAAAAGTTCATCTTATGGAGTGAATGCCACCTGGAGTTGAAGCCTGAATGCAGGGAGGAGAGAATCTAAAAAGTATGTGCTATGAGAGAGAGAGTTGCCACTTGCAACCGAGCTGACCACATGAAGCGACTTCTTTTGACTGGTGATTCCAGCCAGCAGCCACAGGAGATCACCATCACCCTGACTGCTCTTCACTGAGAGATTACTTAGTCAGCTAATCACTACCCAATATTTCCCCCATCCATGGGTCTTTTTAACAAATAGAAGAGGGGGAATTGTCATACACCTGTAAAATCACTTTTGACTCTTTCCTTTCACTTTACCTGTATTAATTAGCACAAGTATCCTTAGTTATGCCAGTACTGACCCTCAGATGATTTCTATTAAACTCTGGCTAATGAAAGTGTCAGGGAAAGCAGCAGAGAGATAGAAGCTTGGGTGGCTCAGTAAGATCCAAGAAGTTGCTCAATAACTCCTGACTGAAAAATACCTTTTTCACTGACTCTGATTTTTTTGTGCAAAACTTCAAGCTGAAACCCCACAAAATTAGCCCCACACCTATGTTTGTTTGTTTGTTTGTTTGTGGTTTTTGGTCACACTCAGTAGTGCTCAGGGGTTTTTCCTGGCTCCAGGTTCATAAATTGCTCCTGGCAGGCACGGGGGACCATTTGGGACACCGGGATTTGAACCAATGACCTCCTGCATGAAAGACAACCTCCTTACCTCCATGCTATCTCTCCGGCCCCACACATATGATTTTTTGAGCACCAGCAGGAATGACATCTAAGCACAGAGCCAGGAACAAACACTTTGGCCAGAGAGATAGCACAGTGGTAGGGTGTTTGCCTTGCATGCGGCTAACCCAGGACAGATGGTGGTTTGATTCCCGGCATCTCCTGTGGTCCCCCAAGCCTGCCACAAGCAAATTCTGAGTGCAGAGCCAGGAGTAACCCCTGAGTGCAGCTGGTTGTGGCCCCAAAACCAAAATAATTAAATAAAATAAAAAATTAGAAAACAAAGAAATGAACCCTTAGGTATAACTCCTCTCAAGGAAAATAATCTTAGAGCAAAAGATTTTGTGTAATATATTCTCTACTAGAAGGACTAGGTAGTTAAAGATGGGGCTGGAGTGATAGAATAGCAGGTAGGGCATTTGCCTTGCATATGACCCATCTGGGTTTCATCCCCAATATCCCATATTGTTCCCCAAGTTTGTCAGGAGTGATTTCTGAGTGCAAACAGGAGTTCCAGCCTGTGTGTCATCATTGGGTGTGACCCCTCCAAAAACAAGAAAAAAAGAAAGACTAGGTAGATAAAGAGATATATAGAGTAGAACAAAGTCATAAAGAGTGTTTGGCACCTACTTTTATTCCCATTCTGGAACATGGCTTGCTTTTATTGTTGTATTTTCTATATTTTGCTTACATTAGTGTAAGTTTCTTTTTGTTCTTTGACAAAAAGAAAAAAAGAGGCCCAACAGATAGACTGTATGGATAGAAGCAACCTGGCAGGTCCCATATTTACATCATTGCCTCTATCAGATCAACCAGGAGTTATTCTCGAATGCTCAAATATTCTGGTTTCTGAAAAGGTAGGAATACAATTTTCTGTTCTCCAGAATCAAAATGAGATCTTGACTTTTATAAGTCTAAGATTTATATTGCATACATTTCTTTGCCATAAAAATTTTGATTATTTTGTAACAACACTCAAAGATATTATAGGGTTAATGATGTCTTTTTGGGATAAAACACTTTAGAATTTTGAAAGAGAGCTAATAATAGGCAACTATCTCTCCACATGGGTCTTGGAGCAGCAGAATAAATGTATTTTTGGGGTGGGTAATTTTTATTTTTTTTGGTTTTTTGGGCCACACCCGTTTGACGCTCAGGGGTTACTCCTGGCTATGTGCTCAGAAATCGCCCCTGGCTTGGGGGGACCATATGGGACGCCGGGGGATCGAACCGCGGTCCGTTCCTTGGCTAGCGCTTGTAAGGCAGACACCTTACCTCTAGCGCCACCTTCCCGGCCCCGGGGTGGGTAATTTTTTAAAAAAATTTTTGTAAGAAAGAAATGATCCTATCTATAGTTGTACCATTCAAAGCTCTCTAGTCTTCATAAAAGGTTGAGGAGGACTCAACTAGTAAGCACTGATAATTAAAATTTCAATCAGAACAGGAGAGATCAGATGACTTTACTTAAATAAAAAAATTGGGTAGAATTAAAATTGGAGGGCCCGGAGAGATAGCACAGTGGTGTTTGCCTTGCAAGCAGCCGATCCAGGACCTAAGGTGGTTGGTTCGAATCCCGGTGTCCCATATGGTCCCTCGTGCCTGCCAGCAGCTATTTCTGAGCAGACAGCAAGGAGTAACCCCTGAGCAACGCCGGGTGTGGCCCAAAAACCAAAAAAAAAAAAAAAAAAAAAAAAAAGAATTAGAATTGGAAGGAAAATAAAATTAGAATTGGAAGGAAAATACTTTACAAAAGTAGCAAAGCAAACAATTTAGCATTGGCTCCAGTAGTCAAGTAAGCAGAGTGGAAGGAGGATAACAGTGATACTTGTTCTAAATGTTGTCAGAGACAAGATGAAGATCATCCAAGCCTTTGTGACAGGGACACACATCCATTATGCCTTTGTTACTTTTGCTTCTTTCTGCCTCTGTTGTCTGGTCAGAGCCAGTAAGATTTCCTTACAAAAAATGATATTTAAGCTTTGATATGAAAACTGCATACTGTATATAAATAACATCTTTTATACATCATTATAGTGATCTATATTCAATAAATCAAATGCATAATAAATATATAAAATACAGGGGAAACTGTCAAGATAAACATTAAATACACCTTTGGTTTATAGTAAGTACCAAACATTTAACATTTTTCTTGGAGGGCACAACTGGAAGTGCTCAAGGCTAACCGTGCACACCTAACTGTGCTCAGTGATCACTCCTGGCAATACTCAAGGGACCATAGGTGGTGCTGGGGATCAAACTAGGATCAGACATGTGCAGAGCAAATGCCTTCATTCATGTACTGTCTCTCTGGTTCTAATAAGATTTTTTTGGCTTTTATGTCACAGGGTTTATTCCTGACTCTGTACTCAGGAATTATGCCTGGCAGGCTTGAGGGACCATTTGGGATGCTAGAGATTGAACCTGGGTCAGCTGCATGCAAGGCAAGTACCTTACTCACTGTTCTGTAACTCCAGCCCCTAAATAGATTTATCTATTATTTTTCACTTTTTTGGCACACTCAATGGTGCTCAGGGATTTCTCCTGGCTCTATGTTCAGATGGTGCTCAGGAAACTATATGTGGTGTCAGGGATAAAACCTGAACCAGCTGCATGCAAGGAAGCATCCTGCCTACCGTACTATCTCTCTGGCCTTCTAACAATATTGGTAAAAATGATGTAATTACATTTACATTTCTCATAAATATATTGATAATTAGGGGCAGGATCTTCAGAAAAATCAGATCGATCTATCTGTAGAAAGAGAAAGAGATACTGATATAAGGCATTTCTTTCCATACTTTCAGAGATTGAGAGGTCCCAGATTTGCAACCTGCAAGCTGAGAGTCTAGAAAAGTTAATATATAATTATAGTTTCTTATATATATTATATATCATATATAGTCTTTTATATATAACTATATATTATATAATTATAGCCGAATTATAATTATAGAATTTGAATTCCTGGCAACCAGGAATTGATACAATAAGTTTAAGCTGAAAGACATTTAGTTTAAGGCATAAGATGAGTTGATATTTCAGTCTAAGTTCAAAGGCAGAAGGGAAAAAAATCAGAATGTTAGCTCAAAGTGGATATGGATCAGGAATTCCTGTTTGCTCAATCTTCTTATATTTTTGGGGGGGTGTGTATCACACCCAGTGGTGCTCAGGGCTTACTCCTGGCTCTGGACTCAGAATCAATCCTGGCAGGCTTAGGGGACCATATGGATGCCTGGAATTGAACCGGGGTCTGTCCTGTGTTGGCCATGTGCAAGGCAAATGGTCTACCACTGTGCTATTGCTCCAGCCTCTCAATCTTCTTATACTGTTAAGGTCTTCAACTGGTGGTAAT
Organism: Suncus etruscus; assembly: GCF_024139225.1. Classification (NCBI taxonomy): domain Eukaryota; kingdom Metazoa; phylum Chordata; class Mammalia; order Eulipotyphla; family Soricidae; genus Suncus; species Suncus etruscus. Next base: position 77,784,439 of record NC_064851.1, on the reverse strand, counting down.
CGTCCACCAAAATAAGAATAGAAAGGCAGATCTGCCTTCTCAGTGTCAATTCAAAGGTTGGCTTATCTCAATATTAACACACATACCTAGAATGATGTCTAAGTACCTCTTATTTCAGTCAAGTTGATATCTATAAACTTAGCTATCACAAATCTATCCTTTGCCTGAAAAGTAAGCTCATTGTACAAGTGCATGCTTTGTATGCAGGAGGCCCAGGCTTTCAATCCTTGGCATCACATGGATATGGTCTGAGCTCAGATCTGGGACTAACACTTGCTTGAGCACCAAAGAATATGGCTCCAAAATCAAAATACAAAAACCCAACAGAAATCTATCCCTTGACAACTTGGCATCTGAAAGCATTTCTTGAAACCAAACTAAATCTCTAAACGAAGATAATAATAGGCAATAATTCTATCCTAATATGATACAATTATCATTCAACAAAAACCATGTTCCTTTTCTTTGATATTCCATAATTTAAATACTATGGTGTAAAATTAATGATACAAAATATTATGATATAAAGTAAAACATCATATGTCATATAAGAGAATAACAGAGGGGAAATACCTATGTTAAAAAATAAAAATAAATTCTCAAAATGGTTAGAATACTCATTCCTATAATTAATCACATGATTATAACTGATATTTATTACTACCATCTTTCACCACTAATTCTCAATTCCCTTTGCCTTCGGGAAGCACCTCAGATGACTGTGGTTCCTTACTTACAGAATAAGTCACTCCTTACAAAGTAACACAAATCTCATTCCTTGGGTTATTAGTTATCCTACCTGGATTCTGCTATAATTTTCTATTGCCCTTGATTATGGTGCAGCATATTACTAAGGGATCTCCTGTATTCCAAACATATTCTTCCTTACCTCCATTGGGAAACAGTAGTCCAATTTTTCCTCAGTAGCTAGGATCACTCACTCGAGTCAGCACAGTGACTCCGTTCTTTGCCTGTTGATTCAGATGAATGGGGAGCCCAACGTGGCTGGGCTGCAGTCTTAACTTCAAGTTCAATGAAATCATTGTTCTGTCTTCTGGTGGAAGCTTTCTTCTCTTTGGACTAAGACCTTCAGGCCAGCCAGAACATAAGGTCTCAGGAATAGAAAGCAAAATTTTTGTTAGTGGGTCACAGGGAGTAATAATGAGTGGTGCCACCCTCATTTCACCCCTTGATTTCTGGAACCGTAAATTCTGGCTTTTAGAGAAATAGCACCGTGCATAAGGTAAGTAATTTACAACAGATTTACCCTTTATGTTAGGAAATGGATTTAGTGATAAAATTGATCATTGATAAGATACATATGCTGAAGAACATCCTAGGTATTTCTTTTTATTTGTTTTGCACAAATAATTATTTTAAAATATATCAAGTGCTGGAGCAATAATATAGTGGGAAAGGCTCTTTCCTTGCATGTGGCTGATCCAGATGTTATCTCTGGGACCACATATAGTTGTTGGAGCTTCTCCAGGAGTGATCACTGAGCATGAATCCAGGAGTAATCACTGAGCATAGTCAGACACGGCCCCGACTTCCCACCTCACCCCACAAAAGAGAGCCATGTTCATGGGCACTGGATTTCCATTTACCTTTGTAGTATATTTTAACTAGCAGACAGCCAAGTTCACCAGGTTTTTTTCTAGTTTTTTTTTAATTTAAACACCATGGTTACAAAGTTGTTCATATTAGAGTTTTTTTCACAGATAAAGTTGTTAATGATTGAGTTACAGTCATACAATATATAACAATCTTCACCAGTGTCAACAGTTTCCCTCTCACCTTCCCTGATGCCCTCTTCCCTCCCACCAGCTCTCCCACCAGCTCTCCCCTGCCTGCCTTTGGGGTAGGTATTTTACTTCACACTCTCACACTCACACACATACACACACACACACACACACACACTATATCTCGCTCTACTTCTCTCGTTCTCCTTTCATTTTTGACATTGTTTGCAGTACTGTTAATGAAAGGGTTCATGCATGTCCCTTCTCTAACTGCACTCTCTGCTTTTTGTGGCAAGCTGTTTATCATGAACTGGCCCTCTTAATCCTCATCTCTATTGTCTCTGAATGTCATCGCACACTTTTATTTTCCTTATATCCCACAGATGATTTAGATCATTCTATGTTTATCTCTCTCCCTCTGACTCATTCACTTAGCATAATACTCTCCATGTCCATTCATATATGAGCAAATTTCATGACTTCATCTTTCCTAATGACCGCATAGTATTCTATTGTGTAGATATACCACTGTTTCTTTAGCCATTCATCTGTTGTTGGGCACCTGGGTTGCTTCCAGATCCTGGATATTGTAAATAGTGCTATGATGAACATAAAAGATACACCAGACATTACAGAGAAAAATGCAACTTAGAGGAAAGAGGCTAAGAAAAAGAGGAAAACCTTAAGAATATATAGAATTTAGACTAGGCTTACATGAGAATTCAAGAGCAGAATCCCAGAAAACTAGAGTAAAAACATTCCTAGTCCAGAAAAGTAAGACATGACTAGGAATCATGCTGGTTGAAAACTTGCTAGTGAATTTGCAATCAATGTCTCGAACCTTGAGGTTTTATAAGAGAAAAAATTACTGGGGTAGAGGAAAGGGAAACTTCTTGCAATTACCACCCCACAGGAAATAGCACAGGACAGATTGGTGATGTGAGGTGATAGAACATATTGATAAATCCCCTTACTGATAAATTACTCCTGGAATCTTTTGGCTATAAGGAGTGAGGAAGAGCTATATGACAAACACAGTGAGCTCATTTCTAAGCAAGTTAGAGTTTTAGAATGAAAGAGTATGACAAGAAGCAGACAGCCAGTTTTGTATTTGGTGTTGTTCCTAAACTCCTGAAACTAGGCTCTTAGACCATCACTGCAGTGAGGGGTTACAGTTATTGCTCCCTGACTGAACAGGCCTTGAAGAGGCTGCCTGCATCAAGTCATCCAGTACTTAGGGAGATATTTGCTTTGAGAAGAGACAGAATCTGTTACCAACATTACAGCTTCCACTTTGGCCCATTCCAAGCTTGGCTGAATGGAGATGGCCCTGGCCTCTAGCTGATGTTTCACTGGTCATATGGGGGTAAATGGCTAGTCTAACTTTAAGGACTTATAAAAATGCAGTCCTACTACAGGCACAGAATAAAACTGGAACTATTCATTGAAAGCTAATAATGATTACCACAACTGTCATAAATATTTGGTTCATTCACCTGCTGCAGGCAAATTATTTTCCTTACCCTACTCCTTCCAAGACAGAGAACCCCAAAGTTGTTTTTTCCTAGTAGAAAGTCCATAATAGTCTCTACATGGATTCAATTTATTCCAAAGACCAATTAACTAAAAAAGCCACGTTATCTTCCCCATATATCAATACAGGATGGTGGCACTGGATGGAAATTACTTCTGGACTGAGCAAGCAGCCACTAGCACACTGCAAAGTAGGATAAAACAAAAACAAAGCAATGTTGCTTTTTTGTTTGTTTGTTTGTTTTTTGGTTTTTGGGCCACACCCGGCGGTGCTCAGGGGTTACTCCTGGCTATCTGCTCAGAAATAGCTCCTGGCAGGCATGGGGGACCATATGGGACACCGGGATTCGAACCAACCACCTTTGGTCCTGGATTGGCTGCTTGCAAGGCAAATGCCACTGTGCTATCTCTCCGGGCCCTGAAAGCAATGGTTTTAAAAGTCTTTTTCTGGGCTGGAGCAATACAGTCCAGTGGGTAGGGCAATTATTTGCCTTTTATATGGCAAAACCAAAGTTCAATTCCTGGTATACCATTTGGTTCTCTGAGCATTACCAGAAGTGATACCTGAGTGCAGTGTCAAGAATAAGCTGTGAGCAACATCAAGTGTGGCCCCCAAACAAAGAAACAAACATAAAATTATTTTTGTTTTGTTTTGGTTTTTGGGTCACACTCAGTGGTGCTCATGGGTTACTCCTGGCTCTGCACTCAAGTGTTACTCCTGGTAGTCTCAGCAGAACCATAGGTTGCTGAGGATCAAACCTGGTTGGCATATGCAAGGCAAATGTCCTATCCACTGCACCATCTCTCCAGCCCCTGTAAAAAAACTTTTTTTTTTTTTTTTTGGTTTTTGGGTCACACCTGGCAGCGCTGAGAGTTTACTCCTGGCTGTATGCTCAGAAATCGCCCCTGGCAGGCTTGGGGGACCATATGGGATGCTGGGATTTGAACCACCGTCCTTCTGCATGCAAGGCAAATGCCCTACCTCCATGCTATCTCTCCGGTCTCTGTAAAATTTTTTTTCATGGAATATTTTTTTTTTGTTTTTGTTTTTTGGGCCACATCCATTTGATGCTCAGGGGTTACTCCTGGCTAAGTGCTCAGAAATTGCCCCTGGCTTGGGGGAACCATATGGGATGCTGGGGGATTGAACTGGGGTCCTTCCTTGGCTAGCTATTGTAAGGCAGACATCTTACCTCTAACGCCATCTTGCCGGCCCCTTTTTCATGGAATCTTAAGAAAAAAATACTTTGAAGAACTGCAATGTGTAAAGCTGATCAAAGTAATAATAATTATGCCTGATCTCTCTTGTTGGTCTTATTTTGGAGCTGTTCTTGAGGAGGCTTAGGGGAATTCTTCAAAGGCCCTGAAGCTCAAACTCACTTCAGGCTGTGCCTGAAGCTCAAGGCACAGCCAGCTTTTGTTAGTGTGAAGAGGATGAAGGCCTTGAGTGGAGATATAGAGGAAGGGGATTATCAGAGATAAAATGTGAGTTCCTCGTGACTCTGTGGAATATTTGGGGAGCAGGAAGGTATAGGAAACTGCTTATGAAGAAGATCAAAAACTGTAATAGTGCTTTCCCTTCTTATCACCCGGTTTCAGCAACACCCCAATCATTTTACGTGCAACTTTTATGCTATTCTACACTTTTACCTAAGCAGCTGATAATTGCTGATGAGAACACATAATTAGGCCAACTGATCAGCCCTTAAAATCCTGCCTACAAAGCTGAACCAGGCACTTAATATTGTCTGCACTTCCATTATACTCATCTAAGACTTGCCTATTCACTACCCAAAACAATTATATTATTCTTTTTTCAAACTACAAACTTTATGCTTGTTTGTTTGGGGGCCATACCCAACTCAGTGTTTAGGGGCCTAAACTCCTAGCTTGGTGCTCTACAGTCACTCTCACTAGTGGCGGGAGCAATGTGGGTGTCTATTCAAGGTGGTCTTTGCACTCTCTTAACATATCTTTATCATCTGTACTTTTTGGTATAGTAAAATGATCCCAGCCTAAGTTATGGGATCTATGTACATAGGTTTATGTTCATGGGTCACTGATGGTGGTACTCAGGGGATCCTTATGAAGCACCTGGGATTCAAACCAGGATTGGCTGCATACAAGAATTTCCTCCTATATTCTCTCCTCAGTATTTATATTAAAATACAAATACTTTAATATTTGTAACTCCCTTCTCTGACCATGAGAAATCCCTTTATTTTTTATTTATTTATTTATTATTATTTTTGGGGGGGGCACACCTGGCAGCGCTCAGGAGTTACTCCTGGCTCCATGCTCAGAAATTGTTTTTGGCAGGCTCGGGGGACCATATGGGATGCCATGATTCAAACCAATGACCTTCTGCATGAAAGGCAAATGCCTTACCTCCATGCTATCTTTCCAGCCCCAGAAATCCCTTTATTTTTAAGCTGTCGTTCTCCTACAAAGCTAGTTGTAATGTCCACCGGGGTCACACATTAGGTTTAGAGCTTGCCCACACTCCTGAAGTTGTGCTTCTTGCAAAATGATTTGTTAGGGATACACTCTTAGCTGTGGCACACAAATTAGGGTTAGGATACACACTGGGAGTTACTGTGAGGCTCACACATATGCTTGCCAGGGTTTACACTTTCTGGCTTGTGCACTTACACATCTTGCTAGTTATGGTACTTGCAGGGATTGCATTCCATTTTGGGGATACTGCTTATACATACTTGGGTTGGGGTGCAGCCAGAAACTGTGCCACCAAAATAGAGACAGCAGAGTTGCCAGGTCATTCATTTACAATTAAAAAATATTAAAAAGCAATTTTAGGGGCCGGAGAGATAGCACAGCGGTAGGGTGTTTGCCTTGCAAGCAGCTGATCCAGAACGGATGGTGATTCTAATCCCGGCATTTCATATGGTCCCCCATGCCTGCCAGGAGCGATTTCTGAGTGCAGAGCCAGGAGTAACCCCCGAGCGCCGCCGGGTGTGACCCCAAAACCAAAAACCCAGGGCCGGAGAGATAGCATGGAGGTAAGACATTTGCTTTGTATGCAGAAGGTCAGTGGTTCGAATCCCAGCATCCCATATGGTCCCGAGCCTGCCAGGAGCGATTTCTGAGCATAGAGCCAGGAGTAACCAAACCAAAACAAAACAAACCCAAAAAGATCCCCAAACTCCCCCCACAAAGCAATTTTATATTAATTTTGCAAATTCCTGGAAGAGGACTTGTAGGGGAAGAGAGTTTGTACATCAGTGATGTTGATTCTACTGACCTTCATCCCTTTACACAGAGGTTTATACCCTACTTTTGATTTATGGGCCTCACCCAACTGTGCTCAGGGGTTACTCTTGGATCTGTGCTCAGAAATGACTCCTGGCAGGCTCTGGGGACCATATCGGATGTGCAAGGCAAACTGTAAAAGTAGCTAATAACCTTAAATATACACCCTGTTTTAACACCCAGATCACACTCTCTGCTTTCCCCAATCACCTTACCCTGTCTTCCCTAAAGACAGAAGCACAAATCCTGTTTTAATCCCCTCTCAAATCCTACCTGATTGGTTGACAGAGTCCACATTCTAGTCTCTTCTAATATAAATATTCATTTCCACCTACAATAAACTGAGTTACTCTCCTGAAGTGGCTGGTAGATGCTTCATTGTGAATACTCTACTTACCCAGATTCTGACCTCACCAGTGACTTCTACATCTTGGGATCTGACTTCACCAGCATTTACAGATACAAAATCATTTACATATACAAAAGCTACTCATGGAGTGGAAGAAACTATTCACCCAATACCCATCAGATAAGGGGTTAATATCTAGGATATACAATACACTGAACTTTACAAGGAAAAAACATCTAACCCCAACAGAAAATGGGGAAAAGAAGTGAACAGACATTTCCTCAAAGAAGAAATACAGATGGCCAAAAGGCACACACACACACAAATGCTTCAAATCACCAAATTAACAGGGAGATGCAAATCAAAACAACCCTAGTTCCCAGCATGCATCCTGTACCTCCACCCTTAGCCCCCTAGACTGCTAGCATAACAGGTCCATTTTTTGTGTATAGCTTGTTAAAATCTGGGTCTGTTGATTCTACTGTCATTGATGTTGGTTTGGGTATTTAGGGCTGACTGATTTTTATTTCCACTCTATTCTTCTGGGACCATTTGGCACCTGGGTCCCATTCACGTTTTTTTTCCTTTTCTCAGTTTATAGGGAGACATATAAATATGAGGCAGTACCAGATGATTCATCTTCTATGGTTCTTTAGAAAAAAGGTGAGGACTCCTATCTAGAAGCTATAAATATAAATTAAATGGAAAGAAAAAATAAAGGGGGCAGATGTGGCAAGTGTTTTTTTCTGGGGGGGGGTCACACCCGGCAGTGCTCAAGGGTTACTCCTGGCTTCAGGCTCAGAAATGGCTCCTGGCAGGCTCGGGAGACCAGAATGCTGGGATTCGAACCAATGACCTTCTACATGAAAGGCAAATGCCTTACCTCCATGCTATCTCTCCGGCCCCTGTGGAAAGTGTTTTTTGTTGTTTGTTTGTTTGTTTTGTATGGGTACAGTAAACATTTGGGGAAATTAGAAAGAAAATTTCCTTGGCTAAGAAATATAGGGTATCTTGGGGCTGGAGAGATAGCATGGCGGTAAGGTGTTTGCCTTGCATGCAGAAGGTCAGTGGTTCGAATCCTGGCATCCCATATGGTCCCCTGAGCCTGCTAAGAACCATTTCTGAGCATAGAGTCAGGAGAAACGCCTGAGTGCTGCTGGGTGTGACCCAAACAAACAAACAGAAAAAGAAATATAGGGTATCTCTACCCTTGAAGCACAACTGTCATGGGACTGACTATAGGCTCCAGGTATGTTAGTTGTCTAAACCCCAAGGTTTTTCTTTATGGTCCTAGGAAAAGTTCTGCTCATTTGAGGTTGTCATACCCAGTCTTCTTTAATTAGTGATCTTGTTTTTTGCACAGATCCTATGACAGAGGGTTTTCTGATTTCTTTTCACTATTAGATAGTGCGGTAAGGCAACTTGCCCTTAGATTGAGTTGTTGCTGCTTCCTTGTCATCAGGGTGTCATATGAATCTACCCTGGCACAAGTTGGTGACAGAGCAGTATTAAGGCTTTCCCTGGGGGGGGGGGAGTTTGATTCCTGGTGCTGGTGCACGGAACTGTGCCAGTTTAAAGTTGGGATCCAGGGATCGAAATTGGATGGTCAATGTCCAATCACGCGAGGTCTAAGTCATGACAATTGTTCAGGGTGAAAGTCACCCCTGCATTATAAAATTCCTGAGTAATTATCCCTCTTAGATAAGAACTAGTTTCTATTCATAAGATTTCCCATTTTAGTGTGCCTATGCAGGAAAAAAAAAAAAAAAAAAAACGATTCCAGATTATATTATTGCTGCATTTAGGACTAAAAATAACAAGCTATACAGTCTCTGCGGTCTGGTTTTGACCTGAGTTCTATACCCAAGCCAAGAAATTCTACTAGTATTTCCTGCTAAGCAAAACCAAAACAGTCCCCCCCCAAAAAAAAGAAAAGAAAAATATTAGAAAAAGATAAAAAGGGGGGGGGCTACCTTTAAATGTGCAAATAAACACTAAGAGTTATAACTATTAAGGAAGTAAACATAAAAAGAAAATGTAGATATTTCCATTGAGTCTTTTGAGATAGTCTGGGCGGGGTGGTGGTGGTGGTGGTGGTGGTGGTGGTGGATAAGGTCCAGGGCACATTTTTATCTCTCACCGTGGTCTTGTGAAAAATGGTTTGCAGCAGTCAGGGTTCTCAAGTAAAAAAAAAAAAAAAAAAAAAAAAAAAAAAAAGGGGGAGGTAATACAGCTTAGCCCAACAAAAACATCTAATTTCTTTTTTTTTTTTTTTTTTTTTTTTTAGTTTTTGGGTCACACCCGGCAGTGCTCAGGGGTTACTCCTGGCTGTCTGCTCAGAAATAGCTCCTGGCAGGCACGGGGGACCATATGGGACACCGGGATTCGAACCAACCCACCTTTGGTCCTGTTATCGGCTTGCTTGCCAAGGCAAACACCTGCCTGTGCTATCTCTCCGGGCCCAAAAGATCTAATTTCTAACCGCCTGCATCTTTGTCTTAAGTCATTTTCTTTATTATTTAAACAAAACTGTTGTCTTTCATAGTCAATATTTTCAATTGCAAAATGTTTTACTGAGGGGCCGGAGAGATAGCATGGAGGTAAAGTGTTTGCCTTTCATGCAGGAGGTCATCGGTTCGAATCCCGGTGTCCCATATGGTCCCCCGTGCCTGCCAGGAGCAATTTCTGAGCCTGGAGCCAGGAATAACCCCTGAGCACTGCCTGGTGTGACCCAAAAACCAAAAAAAAAAAAAACCAAAACAAAATGTTTTACTGTGTGTATTTTAATGTACTTAGCCTGTTTTTAAAATGTATGTTATGCATTTATGCTGTAGTACTTGTGTGTAGGGAAGGTTAATAGGAACAAAAAAGTTCCCCCAATATAGTTTAAAAGTATAGGAACATGAAAGTTCCAGAATAGTGCTTGGTAGAAAAGCATAAAGAAAATTTTAAGTTACAGGTGTATAGTATATTTTGCAGAAATGTTATGTTTTTGAAAAGGGCTGGTATATTAATTTTCACTTTATTATGTTGGTGCATAAAAATATTAGCCCACCTTTGGCTAAAGGTGGAGTCAGAATTACAAAAGGGTCTTTATATTTCAGAAAGGGGGGAAATGTAACTCCACCCTGAATTTAAGTGAACCTATCTGAGACCCGCCCATTTCTGGGAGGGGTCTTGGGAACTGAATATTAGGTGTGACCTTACCTGCAAGACCCTGCCCATTCCTGGGAGGGGTCTTGGAATAGGTAGATAAACCCTTGAGCCAGGGGATTAGGAGTCTGCCCTGCTGCGCTCTCGGGCTTTTGGGTCTCTGCGTTCTGGTCTTTTGACCAGCATGGAGCCCAAAGGAAAGATGGCTGAAAGGAATTAAGATGCAGGGCTAGCGAAGTATAGCTATGCTTGAAAGGTTATGAGTAGGCCACACACATGTGGTGAATAGGGCATGAATAAAGTTGATGCTTCCTGATGCCTGCCTGTGAGTGAGTCTGATTCCGCCGTTCACCTGGGCCTGGGACCCACCGGCTGGTTGGGGGTTGCGGAGCCACGTGGCCTGGGATGGCATCCACTTCCATCCAGCCCCATCTTTAATTATTTAATGCAACAGTGTCCTCATAAATTCTTTAAAATCTTTAAGTGTAGGGGCCAGAGTGGTGGCGCAAGCAGTAGGGCATTTGCCTTGCACGTGATATACTAAGACGGACCACGGTTTGACCCCTCGGCATCCCATATGGTCCCCCAAACCAGGAGTGATGTCTGAGCGAATAGCCAGGAGTAATCCCTGAGTGTCACTGAGAGCCAAGAAGACTTTTTCTTGGTCAGATACTTATCAGCAAATTGTTTTACAGGTCTTGGTCTTCAGTTTACTTTACAGTTCAATGGTATCATACTCTTCTGTGATTGCCTGGGATGTGAGAGAGAATAGGAGTCTGGGATGAGGTAGTTTGCTCAAGATTTTTCATGGATTTGCACTCAAAGTGCTGCATCCTGGAAACTGCTTCCATCTCTAACAAATAGGGAACTATTTTCTACCTTATAGCTCAAAGGGCTGAAGCACATGTGGGATTGGGGTTCCATCCCCAGCAACATCTGGATGCCCCTAGAAAAAAAACTATAGTTCCTCAGCCTCACTAGCAACAGGAGGCTACTGTATTAGTAAGCACAGGTATAAAATTTCCATCACCCTGAAGTCTATCTGACAACATTCATGTAGTTAGATGGACTGGTTGGGTGGAGATTTTAGGGTTAAAGATATTATTATAAATAATTAATAACGTGGGCCGGAGAGATAGCAAAGCGGTGTTTGCCTTGCAAGCAGCTGATCCAGGACCTAAGGTGGTTGGTTCGAATCCCGGCGTCCCATATGGTCCCCTGTGCCTGCCAGGAGCTATTTCTGAGCGACAGCCAGGAGTGACCCCTGAGCACCGCCGGGTGTGGCCCAAAAAACAAAAAAAAATTAATAATGACCATTGGAAGAAAACAATATACTTTTATTTAAACAAAGAGGTAATAAGTAAAAACACAGTAATGTAAAAAAAAGCATAGAGAGGGTCAAAAAGCTGACTCAAAATGCTAAACACATGATTTGCATGGAGGCCTGGGGTCACTTCTAGGTGCCACATGGTCCCTAAGTACTCACCATGAACAACGATAATATGGGGGAAGTCATATAAAGTAAAACAATAGAAATTAGTCCAAACCTATGTCTATCCTCAATAAACATAAATGGGAAATAAAAATAAAAATATAGCCAGCAACCATCACTGTGTTTCCAAATAGGATGAATAAAAATAGGCTTATGTATAGTAAATAAGAAAAAATAGTAAAAGGAGTATGCAAGCAGGTTTCTGGTCTACTAGCTTGTTCTTCTCACTTCAAAGGCCAAAGGTCCTTCAGCAGGATGAAATCCTGAGACTTCTAGAAAACAGGAGGAGGGCGATTGAGGCCTAGGCTACAGAGATTTAACTATTGAAAGTAGGACTGTGTGTGAGGGTGAATGTGAATATGAGAGAGAGAGTGGGGGGGAAGAGGAGAGGAAAGAGAGTGGAGAGGAAAGAGGAGAGAGAGAAGAGAGAGAGGAAAGAGAAGAGGAGAGAAGAAAGGAGAGAGAAGAGGAGGAAAGAAGAGAGGAAAGAAGAGAGAAGAGGGAAAAAGGAGAGAAGAGAGAAGAGAGAGGAAAGAGGAGAGGAGAGAAAGAGGAGAGAGAGAAAAGAGGAGAGGCGAGGAAAGAAGAGAGAGGAGGGAGAGAGGACAGAAAGAGGAGAGGAGAGGAAGAGAAGAGAGGAGAGAAAGGAGAGAGAGTAAGAGAGAAAAGAGGCGAGAGGAGAGAGGAGAGGAGAGAGAAGAGAGAGAAGAGGAAAGAGAGGAGAGAAAGAGGAGAGAGGAGAGAAAGGAAGAGGAGGGAGAGGAGAGAGAGGAAAGAGGAGAGGAGAGAAAGAAGAGAAAGAGGAGAAAAAGGAAAGAGGAGGGAGAGGAGAGAGAGGAAAGAGGAGAGGAGAGAAAGAGGAGAGAGTGTAGGGAGGGAGGAGAGAGGAGAAAGAGGAGAGAAGAGAAAGAGGAGAGAGGAGAGAAAGGAGAGGAAAGAGGAGAGAAGAAAGAGAGGAGAGAAAGAGGAGAGGGAGAGTGGGAGAAAAGAGAGTGTAAGTATGAATAGGAGTGTGACTGCAAACGTGTGTGCTTGCTTACCCGCTCGCGCATGCGCGCAGGCTGCCGGCCCCGGCAGCCAATGAGGCGGTGCGGGGGCGTGGCACGCGCCGGGGGGGGGGGCGTGATCGTGACGTCAGCCCCTCGTGACTCGGCTCGCGGCCTGAGCCCGCGGAAGCCGGAAGCCGCTGGGCGGGCGGGGGCCACAGCGGGCGGGCGCCCTGGAGCGTCCCGGCGGCGGGTGGGCGAGCCCCGCGATGGGTCCGCAGCGGGCGGGCGCGTGGTGGCCGAAGTGGTCTCCGCTGGCGCTCGTGCTGCCGCTGCTGTGGTCCGGAGCCGGTGCTGGGCGCGCTCTCGGGGGCCGCAGCAGCGCGCTGTGGGCTGGCCGCGCCGCGCCGTGGGAAGCAGCGGCTCCTGGACGCCGAGGACCTGGCCGTGTCGCTGGGGCCGGGCGCGCCGGGGACGCTGCCGCCGGACCTGCCGGACCTGGACCCCGCGTGCCGGGAGCTGCTGCTGGACTTCGCCCGGAGCAGCGCCGAGCTGACGGGCTGTCTGGTGCGCAGCGCCCGGCCCGTGCGCATCTGCCAGGCGTGCTTCCCCCTCTTCCAGCAGGTCGTCGGCAAGATGGACAACATCAGCCGGGCCGTGGAGGTGGGTGGAGGACACGCGCCGCCCGGCCCTGGTCGGGACGGAGGAGGCTGGCTCAGGGCTCGAGGAGGTTGCAGCGTCCTCCGGGTCTGGAGTTTAGGCCAGCCCCAAAGGGAGCAGCTCTTTCCATTTTTGACAGGGGGTTCAGGTTCTGCTGCAGCTGTTGGACACCCTCCTGCGTTGCAGAGAGATTCCATTCGTTTTCCAGGGACTCCCTGGAAAACTCTGAATTCTTCCTTCCCTACTTACTCCTTATTTTCTTCCCCTCCTTAAACTGCACATCCTCCTCCTCCGGCCCTGCAGCAGCTTCTTCCAGTGTTCACCTGGATGGAGTTCCTTCCCAGGAAGAACCCCAACCCGTTCCTCAAGCCCCAGGGGTTTGTGCACTGGCGTTTGGAAGCGAGAGCTTGCTTTTGCATCCAGAGTATTTCAGACCAACCCCTTTTTCATCCTGTGACCCTGGGTTCATGATTTTCCGTCCCATCAGTTTCTTTTTCTATAAAAGGGAGAACAACCATTTCCTTATTTTTTTTAAATAATATCTATTTAAGCACCATGATTATAAACATATTTGTAGTTGTAACATGTTTGGAGTTGGGTTTCAGTTATAAAAAGAACACCCCCTTTCACCAGTGCAACTTTCTTACCACCAATGCCCCCATCTCTCTCCTCTCCCATGCTCTGCCTGTCCTCTAGACAGGCATTCTATTTCTCTCATTCACAACCATTGTCATGAGAGTTGTCAGTGTAGTTATTTCTCTAACTGCACTCACCAGTTTGTGGTAAGCTTCATATCATGAGCCCTCATCATGAGGGCTTCATATCCAGTTTCATATCCAGGGCTTCATATCTCATCTCTTTTGTCTCTGGGGATTATTACAATAATGTCTTTTATTTTTCTTAAATCTTACAGATAAGTGAGACTTGGTCTGTCTAGCTTTCTTCCCTCTGATTTATTTCACTCAACATAATAATTTCCATGTCCATCCATGTATAGGAACATTTCATGATTTCAATTTTCCTGACAGCTGCATAGTATTCCATTGTGTATATGTACCACAGTTCCTTTAGCCATTCACCTATTGTCAGACATCTGGGTTATTTACAGGATTCTGGCTATTGTAAATAGTGCTGCAATGATTATAGGTGTGCAGAAGGCATTTTTGTATTGTGTTTTTGTATTCCTAGGATATTTTCGTAGGAGTGGTATTGCTGGATCGTATTGGAGCTCAATTTCCAGTTTTTTGAGGAATCTCCATATTGTTTTACAGAAAGGCTAGATTACATGGCATTCGCACTGGCAGTGAATGAGAGTTTCTTTCTCCCCACATTCCCTCCAGCACTGATTGTTCTTGTTTTTTGTGATGTTCCAGTCTCTGTGGCATAAGAAGGTACCTCATTGTTATTTTGATTTGCATCTTCCAGATGGTTAGTGATGTGGAACATTTTTTCATGTGCCTTTTTGGCCATCTGTATTTCTTCTTTGTGGAAATGCCTGTTCATTTCTTCTCCCCATTTTTGGATGGTGGGAATGTAGACTTGTTTCAGCCTTATTGGAAAACAATATGACTATTTCTCAAAAAACTAGAAATTGAGGGGCCGGAGAGATAGCATGGAGGTAAGGTGTTTGCCTTTCATGCAGGAGGTCATCGGTTCGAATCCCGGCGTCCCATATGGTCCCCCGTGCCTGCCAGGAGCAATTTCTGAGCCTGGAGCCAGGAATAACCCCTGAGCACTGCCGGGTGTGACCCAAAAATCACAAAAAAAAAAACAACAAAAAACCTAGAAATTGAGTTCCCATATGATCTAGCAATGCCACACTCCTAGGGATATAATCTAGGAACCCCAAAACACCATGAAGAAAAGCCCTCTACATTCCTATGTTCGTTGCAGTACTATTTACAATAGCCAGAATCTGGAAAGAAGCCAAGTCCCCAGACAGATGAGTGACTATAGAAACTGTGGTATATCTACACAATGGAATACTATGCAACAGTTAGAAAAAAATGAAGTGATGAAATTTGTTCATACATGGATGGATATGGAGATTATTATGCTGAGTAAAATTAGATGAGGGCCAGGAGGAGCAGTCCATAGCAGGAAGCTTGCCACAAAGAGCAGTTAATGCAGTTAGGGTAGAGAAAGGATCACTATGACAACAATAATTGGAAATGATTACTCTGAACAAGAACTGGGTATTGAAAGGGGATTAAAGTGATATGCATGGTACCCTTTCATTAATAACAGTGCAAACCATAGTGTCATAAGGAGAGAGAGAGAGAGAGAGAGAGAGAGAGAGAGAGAGAGAGAGAGAGAGAGAAGTTAAATGCCTGTCCAAGGTGGGTGGGGGGTAGGGAGTAGGGGGGTGAAAGGGAAATGGGGACATTAGTGTGGGAAAATGCACTGATGAAGGGTAGTGTACATTCTATGATAGAAATTCAAATCATGAACAATTTTGTAACTGGTGTTTAAATAAAGAAATTATAAAGAACAAAACTGGCATGTGGTAGTAGCTTCCAGTGAACGGGAACTAGATTTGAGGATATGTCAATCAGCCCTTCCTGGTATTCTGTGAACTTTTTACTATATGGGAGGCCACACTCACTGGAGATCAGGGCTTATTGGTTCTGTGCTCAGGAATCATTTCTGGCCAGCTCTAAGGACTATCTGGGATACCGGGGTTAAAACCCTGGTTGGTTGTGTGCAGGACTAGTGCCTTCCCCACTGTACTATTGCTCTGTCCCATTTCCTCTCCCCCTTTATATTTGTGAGCCATACTTGGTGGAGCTCAGGTCTATATGAGACTATATGTGGGGCCTGGATTCAAACTTGGGTTGATTGAATGCAAGGGACGTGACTTACTCACTGTACCATCTCTTAGGTCCCCTGAAAGCTTTTTAATGGTCTTTATTTGTAGGAACTTCATAAGGGAGAGAACAGGAAAGAATTAGTGTTGTGGTTGGGGGAACTGCCTGAGAGAGGAAGCAAAGGCCCAGCATTATGTGGGGAACCGGATGTTCTCGTATGGAGAGGACAAGCAGTCTCATGAAGATGTGACTGGAATGACTTCACAAATCACAGTCGATTGGACAAAGTAGAAACTTATGTGTAGTTGAGTCTTGTTTTGGCTTCCTTTTATTTATTTATTTTTGGTAAATGGAGGGTGTATATTTGTCTTTGATTTTATTTTTGCAGAGATGGAGGGAACACACCCTGCATTGCTTAGGGCTTACTTCTAAGTTTTTGCTCAGAGATTCCTGGCAGCATTTAGGAAACATACTTGGTGCCAGAGATTGAACCTAGGTGGTCTGCATGCAAAGCAAATACTTTACTATCTCTGGCTTCCGTTAAATTGTTGATTATTTTGGAGTAGATACTATTTGACTGCGATATATTTTAAGATAATTTTCTGGGGCCGGAGAGATAGCATGGAGGTAAGGTGTTTGCCTTTCATGCAGAAGGACAGTGGTTTGAATCCCGGCATCCCATATGGTCCCCTGTGCCTGCCAGGGGCGATTTCTGAGCATAGAGCCAGAAGTAATCACTGAGCGCTGCTGGGTGTGACCCACCCACACCCCCACAAAAAAAAAAAGAAAAATTTTTTTTCTTTTTTCTTTTTTTTTTGTTTTTGGATTTGGGGTCACACCCGGCAGTGCTCAGGGGTTACTCCTGACTATGCTCAGAAATCGCTCCTGTCAGGCACAGGGGACCATATGGGATGCCAGGATTTGAACCACTGTCCTTCTGAATGTAAGGCAAATGTCCTACCTCCAGGCTATCTCTCTGGCCCCTAAGATAATTTCCTTTCTAATATTTTATTTACAAGCTTTTTGTGTATAGTGTCTATTTTTTCTGTTCTTGTCAGTTTTTGATTTCAAGGTTATTACTGTTTCATAATATGAGTTGGTGATCAGGGCTTATTCCTGGCGTGCTCAGGATGCCAGGGTTAATCAACCTGTTTTTCTCTAGGGGCTAGAGAAATGGCTCAATAAGCTAAAACATGCTTTGCATATGGGAAG
This sequence comes from Suncus etruscus, assembly GCF_024139225.1. Classification (NCBI taxonomy): domain Eukaryota; kingdom Metazoa; phylum Chordata; class Mammalia; order Eulipotyphla; family Soricidae; genus Suncus; species Suncus etruscus. The sequence goes on along the minus strand of NC_064851.1, from coordinate 77,767,232 downwards.
CCTATGTTCAGTCCCTGAACTATATGGACCCACAAGCACCATAGATAATGATCAAACACTACTGCAGGTTGCCCCCAAACCAAGATATAAATCAATAAAGTTGGTGAGTCTAGAGATGAATCTCAGAACATTGCCCTTGCATGTCTGAGGGCCTGGATTTGAATGTGAGTGACATCCAATAAGAAAAAAACCCAGCTTGTGACTTTTACTCATTTTGTTATATTTTGTTAAATAATCTGTATTTCTTGGTCGTTTGAAAGTAAATTCATCACAAGAATAGTCATATTCTGGAATTTTTGTGTTCTGTAAGAGTTTTGTATTTTATAAGAAGACTAGGGCAGCTGACCTGGGTTCGATCTCCAGCATCCCTTATGGTTCTCTGAGCGTTTCCAGGAATAACCTGTTTTCACATAGACATTTTTTTTATGCTTAGCATCAAACATATTTGTATTTATTTATTACAATTGTGTACTCTACTTATACAAATACTATATTAAAAACAAATTTGTAAGGTTTCAGAGGCTGGTTTGTTGATACATCCATTAGCTGGCTTGTTTTTCTTTTCATTATCTTTATTAAACATGAATTACAAAGATATTGATAATTAAGTTTTAGATATACAGTGTATAAGCATAAATTCAACCACCATTTTCATATTTCCTCCACCAGTCTTTTGATTTTTGGTTTTGGTTTTGGGCCACACCTGGCGGCGCTCAAGAGTTACTCCAGGCTCTGTGCTCAGAAGTTGATCCTGGCAGATTCAGAGACCATATGGGATGCCAGAGTTCGAACCCAGGGAAGAAAAGAAAACTGGACCAGAAGACAAAATATTGAGAAATAAGTAAAGGAAATAACAGGGTCAAGGTATAATTATATAACCAAACTACATAGTCAACATTACTAAAAACATGAGATCCAAACAAAACTTCAAAATGTGTCTGTCAAAATGGCAGGCTGGTTTTGGTGGCGGACAGAAAGAATTAGATGGGTGGAGGGGCTGGAGCAATAGCACAGCAGTAGGGCATTTTCACATAGACTTTTATTTATTTACTTCATTTAAGGAGGAGGACTCAAGTGAGCTTAGGAGGTTTGGGGGCCCGATTAGTAATTTTTAGCCATCTGGGCCTTTAATTCAGCGCAGTGGCCTGAAGATGGGATGTTTGCTGCTCAGGCCTTACAGTACTTGGGTATATTTGGTGGTGTTTGGGGTCTCCAAGATTTTGCCCTTAACATTTGTGGGGACCATGTGATGTCAGGAATCAAATCCAGGTTGAATGCATACCAGGCAAGCGAGGCATACTATGTTAGTATGTACTAGTATATACTATCTATATATTCTCTGTACTATCTCCTGTTCCCATATTTTTGATTTTAATGCATTAAGGTAGTAGTTAAGTCTTTAGAATCACATGGTTACTATGCCTTTAAATGTCATCTGAAGGCAGTGCCAAGGAAATGGGAGGGGAGGAGAAGAACAGGTTTGAGAAGATGATTTAAGGGGACTCTTGCAGTGGTAGGAGAGATCGTGGTGATTTGGCACTTTGAGTCATTTTATTGGGAAAAATGGGTTGATTTCTGAGGTATTTAGGAGGTAGGCTAGTAGTTTGTTGAATGTAGGGTGAGGTGAAGGAAAGAAAATGATTTCTTGGGTTCTAATGATGAGCAGCTTAATTAAGTTCCTGTTAGTAAAAGTGGAAGGAGGAGGGAGCTGTTTTGACAGGTCAGAAGTTAGTTTTGAACCTGATTTATTTGCTGTGTGTGTATGGGGTGGTGGTGGTGGTGGTGGTGGTGGTGGTGGTGGTGGTGGTGGTGGTGGTGGTGGTGGTGATGGTTGGCATCAAACTCAGGTCTCACATGCAAGGTAAGTACCTGCTGAGCTACTTCCCAGCCCTCAGGTGTGGCATTTAGAACCATCACCTTTTGGGTTATTATTTTGGGATTATTTTTTACTTTCTTTGTATTTTCATGGTTGCCACCATTATTTGACAGTTTTATTTTTTTTTGTTTTTTTGTTTTTTTTTTTTTTTGGTTTTTGGGCTACACCTAGCAGCACTCAGGGGTTACGCCTGGCTATCTGCTCAGAAATAGCGCCTGGCAGGCACGGGGGACCCTATGGGACGCCAGGATTCGAACCAACCACCTTAGGACCTGGATAGGCTGCTTGTAAGGCAAACACCGCTGTGCTATCTCTCCAGCTCCTTTTTGACAGTTCTTGAACTATAGGCCTTTTCTGATTAGTCTCCTTGACTCCTCACATCCTGACCCAGACCTGTGTTCACTGCTTTTTATTTTCAGTCTCCACAAATTTGTGAAGGTTTTCCACTGTTCATGATCCTTGACACCCTTCACTACCTTGTGCTAACTTCTTCCTCTGAGGCCTCTACTTTCAGAGGCCATCCCCACTATAGCTAGCTGTGTCTGTTGGTTACTTCCCAGTACCAGATAATCATTTCCATGCTCACTGCTTGATTTTATTCTTCCATTTTAGGATTCTCCTCGCTTTCTCAGAATAGTGCTTAGTTTAAATCCCACTACTTTTATAAACTCTTAATTTACCCCTCCTACACTGATGTCTTCCTCAATTAAATTATTCCACATATTGAATCTCTATATTCTCTGAACTGTATTGATTTTTAAACAAAAAACTAGCCTTTTGCAATTTGAGTTACTGATCACATATACAATTTAGAGTGCTTAAAGTTGGTAGTAAGAAGGTTAGAAGTAGCCTATGTCATCTTCTATTACCAGGCACTGTGATAAATAATCAATTAAAAAATTTTTTTTAAATTGGGGCCAGAGAGATAGCATGGAGGTAAGGCATTTCCCTTGCATGCAGAAGGTCACTGGTTCGAATCCTGGCATCCTATATGGTCCCCCGAGCCTGCCAGGAGTGATTTCTGAGCATAGAGCCAGGAGTAACCCCTAAGTGCTGCCAGGTGTGACCTCCCCCCCAAAAAAACCCCAACATTTTTTAAAATTATCCCAACAACTATAAATTCATAATTATGAAATAGAATCTTATAAAGGTGACCTCAGCTCCCTGAGATTGCCAACTAGTGAGTGACCCAGGATTGTCTGAGACCTCAGGCCATAAGCTATTTAAGACATTGTAACTGGAGATTGAAGAGATACCGCCTTTCACCTTAAAAAACAAAAAACAAACAAAAAAAACAACCCAGTAAGTTCTAGCTTTGTTCTTAGCCAACATGTGATTTATCTCTGTATCCCAAGTGGTCCCCCATGCCAAGAGTGATCCTTGAGCGCTGAGCCAGAAGCCCTGAATATCATCAGATAAGGCTAAAACTAAACCAAACCAAACCCATAAAGAATATTTAAAGAAAAAAATTAAAGCTGTAAAAGTTGTCTTCATTGAAAAATAAGACTTAAAAAATAAAAGCTGTATTAGAAATTGTCTTTCTTGGATGAAAATGCTCTGAAAGCAAAAAGGGACTTTAAAATGTGTCATTTAATTCACTGTTTTTTGTTTTGTTTTGTTTTGTTTTGGCCACACCCGTTTGATGCTCAGGGGTTACTCCTGGCTAAGCGCTCAGAAATTGCCCCTGGCTTGGGGAGACCATATGGGATGTGGGGGATCGAACCACGGTTCTTCCTTGGCTGGTGCTTGCAAGGCAGACACCTTACCTCTAGCGCCACCTCTTCGGCCCTTAATTCACGTTTTAAATAGAATTATTTATGTAGGTACATAAATAAATGGTGTATCTTTTTTCTTCTCTTTTTTTTTTTTTGTTGTTGGGCCATACCTGGAATACCCAACATTCTGTTTTGCGCTCAGGAATCAATCCTGGTGGTGGTTGTGGGACCAAATGGAATATTAGGGATCAAATCCAGGTCAGCTGCATGCAATGCAAGTGTCCTACCCACTGTACTATTTCTCTGGCTCCTGTACTATTTCTCTGGCCTCTGCATTCTGTAGGTGCATCTTTTAATTAAGTAAAACTTAGCCATAATGAACTTCAGAAATATCTTGTTTGTTTGTTTGTTTGTTTTTTGGGTCCCACCAGCAGCACTCAGGGGTTATTCCTGGCTCAGAAATTGCTCCTGGCAGGCACGGGGTACCATATGGGATGCTGAGATTCGAACTACTGTCCTTCTGTATGCAAGGCAAACGCCTTACTTTCATGCTATCTCTCCGGCCCCTACTTCAGAAATATCTTAAAGCAAAGATTCTATCCTTCCCTCTATCTTCTCACACACCAACAGTTCTTCCAGTCTCTCTCATTATTTGTCATACTAGTTTCCTTTTCTCCATGTAAAGCAGGGGTCTCAAACTCAACTTACCTGGGGGCCGCAGGAGGCAAAGTCGGGGTGAGGCAGGGCCACATAAGGGATTTTACAATTTCTTACTAATGCGATTTTTATTGCGATTATTCGGTAAGCGAATAATAGTGAATACTGCGATAGTTGAAGGCTGGCCGCAGGCCACAATATGTTGTATGGAGGGCTGCAAACAGCCTGCGGGCCGCGAATTTGAGACCCCTGATGTAAAGGCTTCTAAGAGCTCCAGTTTGGGTGGCATATTTTATAGAATGTCTTAAATCCTTAAAAATCCCTATGTGGTTTTATTCTTGGTGTTGCTTGGGGACAAAGGGAGCTTGAACCCAGACCACCTACATGCAAAGTATATAGTTTAGTTCTTGGAGTCATCTCTCTGGCTCTCAAACTTCAAAATTTTTATTGTTGTACTCCTGACTTGATATTCTAGGGTCACTTGGTATTTAGCAATGTGGTGCTGCAGATGAAACCCACTAAGTGTGTACTTCAGGCCTTTGAGCATTCTCCTAGGTCATCCAGGATTCTTACATTATTTTGACAGGATGGAGATTGGGGGAGAATTGTTGGGGCACATCTAGTGCTTGGAGACTGTTCTTGGCTCAGGAATGACCCCTGCTGGTGCTCAGGGGATCATATGCCATGCTTGGCTGTGTTTGGCTATAAGCAGGAGGTTCAGCTGCTTTATCTTCCGTTTCTCTAGCTGCATCCAGGATTCTTATACTGCTTGGTAAATAGTAGGAGTTAAGTAAGTATAAGATTATAAACAGTAGGACTTAGTTGCTTGCTTCTGGTACAAAGGAAAGGAAATATATAAGGATCAAATAACCAGGAACTTGGATTTATTGTGAATTTATTGGTTGCGTAGTGTGACTTTTCATGATTAAAGATGGTGAAGGGGGGTGTACTTCTTATGACTGAAACTCAACTACAAACATGTTTGTAACCATGGTGCTTGAATAAAGATACTGTTATTAATATAAAAAGTAAAATTTAATGATCTACCAAAAATAAAAGTAATTTGTGTAAACTATATTCTTATATCTGGATACAAACTGAATATGTACCTTTTCTTGTAGATTCTAAGATTCTAAGATATTAAAATGACTTGGAAAATGAAATGTTTTATGATTTACCTTCCAGATTAAAATAGCTATAAACAATATATGTTGATTGTAGATAAATTTAGACAGTATAAGAAAGACAAGTATAAAAAGTTTGTATTTCCATTATTAACAAATAAGCACTATGTTGGCCAGAGTGTGGTGATAGTGATGGTGAGAGGGAGGGAAGGAGGGAGGGAGGGAAGGAGGGAGGGAGGGAGGGAGGGAGGAAGGAAGGAAGGAAGGAAGGAAGGAAGGAAGGAAGGAAGGAAGGAAGGAAGGAAGGAAGGAAGGAAGGAAGGAAGGAAATATTTTGGTGTATAGCTTTCTGTTTTTTTCTTATGGAGAGCAATTTGACATGCATAATACGTTGTGGGTCTAAGGAGTTCTACTGACAAAAAACAAGGAAAGATTTCATTTAAAAAAAAGGTAATATTTTCTTTCTTTGCAAGTGAGCCTGGTGCCAGTACATGTAAACTGCTAGTGTCTTATTACACATGACATCATTATCTGATTATATCCAGAGCAGGGGTCTCAAACTCGTGGCCTGCAGGCTGTTTCCGGCCCTCCATACAACATTTTGTGACCCTGCCCTAGAGGAATCTTTTTTTGTTTTGTTTTGTTTTAGTTGTTTGAGTCACACCCCCCAATGTTCAAGAATTACTGCTGACTTTGCACTCAAGGATCACCCCGACTTTGCCTCCTGCGGCCCCCCAGGTAAATTGAGTTTGAGACCCCTGGACTAGAGAAATATTAAATATACTAAAATTGAATTATTAATGAGGTTTTTAGCTTAAACATTTTTGAGTGGTCTCAAAATACTAAAACATCGTTTTATTTTGTTGTTACAGAATACTTCAGTGAGTCATAATTGTGACAGAAGTCTCTTAATGTCAGATAGAATGCAGATAGTTTTGATTTTGTCTGAGTTTTTCAATTCCACGTGGGAGAATGCAAATTGTGCAAGTAAGTAATACTTTAATTTTCATGGCTCAGTTATGATCTAGTCGTCCAGATGTCAGAATTTATTTTCCTTAATTGTAGAATCTTTGCAACTTGATGATATTTGTTTGCTTGCTTGCTTTTGGGGTCACACTCGATGGTGCTCAAGGGTTACTTTGAGCTCTGTGATCAGAAATCACTCCAGGTATGCTTGGGGACTATCTGGGATACTAGGGATTGAATTTGGGTCAGACATGTGTATGGCAAATGCCCTACCTACTGTGCTATTGCTCCAGCCCCTAGATGGTGTTTTTACCACTAAGTTCCATATGATAGTTAATTGGTGAGAATTTTGTGGGCAGATACTAAAAGGTAGAAATGTTTAGGTGTCATCAACAGGAGCTTTGTAGTCTGATGGGTCTGGGTTTAGTTCTAAGCTCTGCTACTTACCAGCTCTCAGACTTTGAGGACAAAATTTTGTTTGCATAACTTCACTTTCCTTATCTATAAAAATTGATGGTACCATAAATGATTGTTTTAAGGATTAAAGGCAGACACTTGACCTTGCATGTGGCTGTGGTTGATCCTAGTTCGGCTGCTCATTTAGCCAGTCAAAAGTGACCTTTGAGCACAGAGCCAGGAGTAAGCCTGAGGAACACAGTAGGTATACTGAAAAAAAAAAAGGATTAAATAAATTCAGTTGTATAGAGATTTCAGTTTAGCATGTAGCATCAATGTCCAAAAACTGTTAGCTGTTTACTAATAATCATGTTTATTATAATATATCAAATGACATTAGTAGGAGTAATAACATCTGTTCTGTCAGTTTCACAGATTTGTTTTTATTTTGCATTAAAAATAATTTGTTTGAACAATATTATAACAATAAAACCACTATTTTATTTTTGTTATTCATCATCTTTTTGGCCACACCCTGTGGTGCTCAGGGGCTACTCTTGGGTTTGAACTCAGGAATCACTCCTGAAAGATGAATCACTCCTGAAAGGCTTGGGGGACATATGGGATGCTGGGGATTGAACCCAGGTCTATGCCAGGTAAGTGCCTTACCCACTGTACTGTCTCTCTGGCCCTACTTATTATTTTTAAATTAAAATATATTATTGAGTCACATTCAGTGGTACTCAGGGCCTCCTCTCAGCTTGGTGCTTGGCGGATATATGTGGTGCCAAGGATTGAACTTGGATTTTGTATATTATATACAGAACATCTGCTCCAGCCCATTAAGCAAATTTTCTGGCCCTCACTATTTTAATTTTAAAGTATTTTCAGAGCTGGGCTAATGACTGGAATGCATCATCTGCATGGTTTATCTTGGGTTTGATCCTGATATCATGGTCCCCTGAGCACCACTAGAAATAACTCCTGAAGACCTAGCCAACTTTCTTCATTTTGCTTAGACCACCTGATTATTAAGAAATGGTCATAAAATCTAGTATTTAAAAATTTATCATACACATTTAATATTCAATTCCCCACCAAATAAGTTATTTTTAATAGAAGGTTACTATCAAATCTCTTCATATGATCAGATAATTCAAATTAATGGAGACAGAGTTTAGAGAGTAGGTATTTAATATTTCATACTGTACTGCAAAGGAAAAGACATTCAAGGAGTCTTCTCAGAGAGTGTTCTTCAGATGAACTAAACCAAAAAGTAAATCCTTAGAAAAGATTCCTTCTGGGCCCGGAGAGATAGCACAGCGGCATTTGCCTTGCAAGCAGCCAATCCAGGACCAAAGGTGGTTGGTTCGAATCCCGGTGTCCCATATGGTCCCCCATGCCTGCCAGGAGCTATTTCTGAGCAGACAGCCAGGAGTAACCCCTGAGCAACGCCGGATATGACCCAAAGACAAAAAAAAAAATTATAAAAAAAAAAGAAAAGGGGCCTGGAGAGATAGCACAGCGGCATTTGCCTTGTAAGCAGCCGATCCAGGACCAAAGGTGGTTGGTTCGAATCCCGGTGTCCCATATGGTCCCCCGTGCCTGCCAGGAGCTATTTCTGAGCAGTCAGCCAGGAGTGACCCCTGAGCAATGCGGTGTGGTCCAAAAACTGAAAAAAAAAAAAAAAGAAAAAGAAAAAGATTCCTTCTAGGGCTGGAGCAGTGGTGTAGCAGTAGGGTGTCTGCCTTGCATGCGGCTGACCTAGGACGAACCGAGGTTCGATCCCTTGCCATCCCATATAGTCCCTCCGAGTCAGGAGCGATTTCTGAGCTAAGAGCCCTGAGCCTCACCAGGTGTGGCCCCCAAACGAACAAACAAACAAACAAACAAAAAGTTTCTTTCCAGTTTGAGATAGATGTTCTGCGCTGTACTTTTTTAGGTCATGCTTTGAATTTTTAGCTTTAGAATTTGTTATTATTTTACTTTGTCACTTTCTCATTTTTGTTTGTGTATTGTTTTCCTGATTTTGTAGAATTGTCTTTATTTACTTCTAGTTCATTGATTTTCCTTAGAACAGTTGTTTTGAATTCCTTTTCTCCAAATCAATCTCCCTGTCTTTGGATTTAGTTTATTGGAAAATTATTATAATCCTTTGTTGCTATTATAGTTCCTTGATTATTCATGTTGGAGTGAAATGCTTAATTTTCTTTGGATTTTTGCTTTGCTCTCTTTATATTTGACCAGAAAACAACTCCTCTATTTTTCTTTTTTGGTTTTTGGGTCACACCTGTCGGCACTCAGGGGTTACTCCTGGCTCTGCGCTCAGAAATCGCGCCTGGCAGGCTCGGGGGACCATTTGGGATGCTGGGAATCGAACCATCCTGTGTTGGCCACATACAAGGCAAACACCCTACCATGTGCTATTGCTCCCACCCCAACTCCTCTAATTTTTTAAAAACATTTTTTGGGTGGGCCACACCTGGCTCTGTGCTCAGAAATCACCGCTGTCAGGCTCAGGGAACCATATGGAATGCCGGGAATCAAATCACCATCTGTCCTTGGTTGGCTGTGTGCAAGGCAAATGCCCTATCGTTGTACTATCTCTCCAACCCTCTACAAATGTATTCTTTTTTTGTTTGTTTTGTTTTTGGGCCACACCCTGTGATGCTCAGGGGCTACTTCTGGCTATGTGCTCAGAAATGGCTACTGGCTGGTAGGACCAGTTAGGAGTATGGGGATCAAATCCAGGTTCGTTCTGGGTCAGCTAGGTGCAAGGCAAATACCCTACCACTGCACTATTGCTCCAGCCTCACAAATATATTCTTAACCATGGACGATTATCCAACCTATTCTTTGTTTCTCCATATTATATTTGTGAGGGACTAGAGCTGATTTACAGGCCAAGGAATTATCAAACCTTGGGCTGAATTGGCCATGATGCTGGTGGTATCCTGTTTTGGTTCTTGTTTTTAGTATACAGTATGAAATACTGTGTTTTATTAAGCTATGTCTCAGAATAGTTGACACATTTGTTTTTGTGTACTTCAAAACTTTCTTTATGAGCAACCCATTTCGCTAGTCAGCTGGATAATAATTTGTGAACATAAAAGTATAAAATATCAGTTTTATAGTGATGCATTCTGATTTATCAAAGGAAAAGTAACATCTTGAGAAGGATTTTTATTCTAGGTTCACTAGTTGATAGAAAATAAACTGGTAGAAGGGGCTGGAGTGGTGGCACTAGAGGTGAGGTGTCTGCCTTGCAAGCGCTAGCCTAGGACAGACCGCAGTTCTATCCCCCGGCGTCCCATATGGTCCCTGAAGCCAGGAGTGATTTCTGAGCGCATAGCCAGGAGTAACCCCCTGAGCGTCAACAGGTGTGGCCCAAAAAAAACAAAAAAAGAAAATAAACTGGTAGATTAATAGGATAAAAGGCATCCAAATATATTTATTTTTAATTTCATAGCATCTGGGAATCACTGGAAAAAAAGTGAGCCTTCTTCCCCCAAAAAATGTTAAAAAAAAAAGCAATTTCGGTTTGATAACTTACTGCCATCTTAATAAGGGAAGAGAAATGTAGCCCAATTAAGGGATATGAAATAATTTTTAGGAAAGATTAATCTCCTTTTTATATTTGACCAGAAAACATCTCCTCTAATTTAAAAAAAATTTTTTTTGGGAAATGTTATCATGGCAGAGTCAGTTTGGGTATAGTGTCTCATCTTAGTCTCATCTCATTTTGTTTTTTCTGGCTAATTAAATGCTTGGGGGAGGGATTTGTGACTTATTGTTTCTTTAGCAGATAGGAAGTTCAGAGAAAACCTCTATATTTGCTCTTTTTCAAGTACCTTTAGCACAAAATAATCCTTATTTCATATTTTAGAAAGTCATACCACCATTTGCTTGCTATGTCTTGATTCTTTAAAAAATTGTAAGTAAACTTAATGATGAGAGCCAGGGATGTGGCTCAGGAATAAAAACAGTGGATTTTGTGCCTCAACATGTGTGAGGTGCTGGGTTTGATCTCCAGCACTGAAAAAACCAACTTAGCCAGAGGTTAATTAATAAGAGTCTTTCTTTTTTGTATTCGACATATATGGAAATAGATTAAGAATTAGACTTGCTTTTTTGTTTGTTTTTTGTTTTGTTTTGGGGTCACACCTGGAGGTGCTCAGTGGTTATTTCTGACTCTTCGCTCACAAATCACCCCTTGCAGGCTCGGGGGACCATATGGGATGCTGGGATTTAAACCACTGTCCATTCTGGTCTATCCTGAGTTGGCTGCGTGCAAGGCATGCCTGCCCTACCTACCACTGTGCTATTTCTCCGGCCCTAGACTTGCTTATTTCTATCTTAGAATTTTAAATGTCTTAATGTTCCTATTTATTAAATTTAATTGTATTGCTCAGGTATAAAATTCCAACCATTTATTACATATTTTTGACTGTTTTTCAGTAGACTATTAGTGTTTTCCATAAAACTAGTCTGAAAAGCAGAGATCTATACAAACTCCTAATGGATGATACATGTTTTATTTAAAGATGCATAGTTCTTACTGTGATAATTTGGTAGATTTTTTTTTAAAATTGGTAGATTTATGTAAGGTTTCAACTTGAATGCTTAACACCTTTAAGAAGGCCTCTTCAACTGATGCCAGAGAAAAAAGCTATGCTAATCTGTCCTTGATGAGGCAGCATTGATTATCTGAAATGAGAAAAATTCATAATGACCACTTCACTTTGTGCTTATAGGAAGCTTTATTATTACTAATATTCCTTAACTTACTAATTTCTAAAATATATAGTTTTTCAGTGTGCATAACCTTATGCTCTCCATTTTTTGTAAAAGGATAAAAGGGGAATTTTACTGGAGTTCCTTTGTTTTGAAGTAGAAAGTTAAAGCTTTTTAATAATGAAGAACCCTATTAGTACAAATGAACGTCTTTTACTTTATAATACTACTGTCTAGTGATTATTAAATTTTTTGGTGGTATTGCATTAATGCAGTGCTTAAGAAGATGACCAGTCTTCATTAGATTTTTATTCAATTTTTAAATTATTAGAATTGAAAAGGAATGTCTGCCAGTAAAATAAAAGATTAAGTTCTTTTGTGTTCAAAGTAGCTTCCTATGTAAATAATTTTTATTTTTCATAATGATTTTATAAGTTAAGTTGCTTTCGTTTTGGGGTATTAGACCACACCCAGTAATGCTCAGAGAACTCTCTCAGTGCCAGGGATTGAATTATGCAGGGCATGTGCTTTCACCCTTTGAGCTATTTCCTGGTCCAATAGAAATTAGTTTTTCTTTTCTTTTTTTGGTTTTTGGGTCGCATACGGCAGCACTCGGGTTACTTCTGGCTCTATGCTCAGAAATCGCTCCTGGCAGGCCTGGGGGACCATATGGGATGCAGGTATTGGAACCACCATCCATCCTGGATCGGCTGCATGCAAGACAAACACCCTACTGCTGTGCTATCTCTCCAGCCCCAGAAGTTAGTTTTTTATAAATAAATATTTTGGAGGGACTGAAGCATAGTACAGCACTTAGGTTGCATGTGGTTTACCCTTGTTCAATTCCTGGCACCCCATATAGTCCCCCAAACTAAGCTAGGAGTGATCCCTGAATGCAGAGCCAGAATAAGCCCTGAGTACTGCTGGATCTGCTCCCAACCCCCAATCCTGAAAAACAATAGCAACAATATAAAAAATAAGTAAAGCAATGAAATATATCTGTTATTGACTGAGAATGCAACTAACTCAGCAGTACACTTGCCTTGTATGTATAAGGCCCTGGTGAGTCCCATCCATGACACTATAAAACCAAACTATTTTAGTTACTTTTTTGTGTAGAGAAGTAACTATTGCTCTCCTATATTCATTTGTAGATAGTAGAGAGACACACACACCCATTTATTTCTGTATTATATCCTGTATTCCCTAATATGGCTTGTTATAGCACAGATGTATACCTATACATCTATGGATAAAATTATATTCCCTTTTGGGTAGAGAGTACAAAGGTTTAGATACTTGCTTAACATGTAGCTGCAGCTGTCACCCTGGTTCAAATCCAGGCATCTCATATGGTCCCCATGTGCACTGCTAGACATGGCTTCTTAGTACTGCTGGGTGTAAGGCTTCTTCCTCCAAGCATATTTCCTCTACTTTCCTACAGCATGTTTATTTCAGAAGCTTATCATATATACTCAAGTATAAGCCAATCCCCCCTAATTTTACCCTAAAAAACTGGGAAAACTTAGTGACTTGAATATAAGCCTAGGTGGAAAATGCAGTAGCTACTGGTAAATTTCAGAAATGTAAGTACAGGGCCAGAGTGGTGGTGCAAGTGGTAAGGTGTTTGCCTTGCACACGCTAGCCTAGGACGGACCAAGGTTTGCTCCTCCAGCGTCCCATATGGTCCCCCAAGCCAGGAGTGATTTCTGAGCACATAGCCAGGAGTAACCCCTGAGCATTACTGAGTGTGGTCAAAAATATAAAATATATATATACATATATATAGATTGTTACCCTACCGACCATTCTTTCTGTAACCTTACCTACTAATAGGCCTCCCATTTTTGGGAGGGATCTTTGGTAGATAACAAAAGGCTTGGCCAGAAGGGCAAAGGAATTTTGGATTGAGAAGAAATTGGGAGGAGGCTGTAACAGAAAAATGGCAGAAGAAAAATGGCTGAAAGAAGCTAAGACACAGGGCAAGCTGAGAATAGCATGTGTAAATGGTTATGACATAGGCCACACATGTTGGTCAGGGCCTAAAATAAAAATAGTATAACCTGAAAGCTGCCTGAGAGTTTTCTGCCTTCCCCTCTCCTGAACCCAAATACCTGCCAGCTGGAGGGGTTTGGAGCCACGCCTGGGATGGCAGAGAAAGGCCCCTCCATTCACCATCCGCCACCATCCAAGCCCATCCGAAGGGCTATAATGCAACACATATATACACACAAAAATTACAATAATTGAGGAATCAGTAGGTTAAAAGTTTTTCAATATATCTTACTAAAGAAAAACTATAAACTAGCAACAATAACTTTAAAACTTGAAATAAAGTGCAGAAAACCATAGCTTAACAGGTAATCAAGCCAACACAAAGGCTAAAATATGTGGCCAGGCGGTGGCACTAGAGGTAAGGTGCCTGGCTTGCCTGCGCTAGCCTTGGATGGACTGCGGTTCGATCCCCCGGCGTCCCATATGGTTCCCCAAGCCAGGAGTGACTTCTGAGCACATAGCCAGGAGTAACCCCTGAGCATTACCGGGTGTGGCCCAAAAACCAAAAAAAAAAAAAAAAAAAAAAAAAAAAAGGTTAAAATACTTTAGAACTGGATTCCTCCTCCTCCTCATCTGTATATCCAAACAGTTTCAGCTGTATCTGATAGGAGGGTATCAGCATAGACATTGTCATCATCACTGAGTTCGCAAATATCATCGTCACTGCTGTTGGTCTCACACAAAGCGCAGAATATTGTGGGTTAAATAGTTCAGTGGCATCCAGTTCAGTTTAGCCGGGACTTGTGGACTGAGCTGAAGCACCGCCCCCTCCAGCAGATGGCAGAATATGACAGACTACGTGTATTTGATTCTCTGCGTGTGTACCGAATGACTCGAGTATGACCCGGGTACCTACCTATAGGACCCGAGTATGAGCTGAGTTCGGGTTTTCCACACAAATGTTGTGCCGGAAAAACTCAGCTTATACTCAAGTATATAGGTAAATCTGTTTAATCTTGTTAGCCCAATATCCTACATATTTGTATTTGTGTTTTTCTTTGTGCATTATCTCATGAATAAAATAATTTAGGATTAGTTAGTAATAATAATAAAGCATGATTAAAAGGGACTTAGATCTCTTTTTCTCTCTTTTTTTTTTTGTAGCCTCACTTAACAATGCTCAGGGTTTATGCTTGTCAGTGTAGTGTGCTTCACTCAGGAATTAATCCTGTCAGATTTGGGGGACCATATGGAATGCTAGAAATTGAACCCAGTTTAGCTGAATTTCTATGCATTTCTATTTCTATTTCCCTGCTAAACATTTCTATGTCCCCAAATTTGTTTTCATTATTAAAAAAATTTGAGCCATACCCAGAGGTGCACAGGAGATGCTCCCTGCTCAGTGATTGGGGGTCTAATTGGGTGTTTTTTGGGGGACCGTGAACTGCCAGGAGTTTAACTCAGGCCTCTTTCTTGTCCACAGGGCATGTTGAACTATTAATGCAGCACATGGCCCCATATATTTAAAAATAATAATAATAATTGGGGTGAGGCAGGGAAAAAACAAACAGAAGCACATTCTTTTCATGCAGGAGATCTAGGTTGATCCTTAGCGCTGCATGATCCCCTGAACACCAAGTTCAGAGTATTCTTTGAACACTGTTGGGAATAGCCCCAGATAGAATATAAATAAATATTAAACACTTTAAAATGAATGTAATATGTGCATTTGTTTGCCTTTTTCTTTTTGGGGGACCGCATACCTGCCTGTGCTATTGGTTTACTCCTGGCTCTACCTGTGGGCTCAGGGGACCATGTATGATGCCAGGGTTGATCTCAGATCAGCTGCAGGCAAGGGAAGCAGTGCCCTGCCCTCTTTATTATCGATCTGACCCAGATTTTTTTCATTTTTTTAAGGACTCAAACATTTTTCTGGAGGGTGTTAGAGAGATAATAACATAGGTAGGTTGCACACAACCAACCAGGATTTGATTCCCAGCACAACATATGGTCTCCTGAATACTGCCAGAAGTGATCCTACCCAGAACACAGAGACAGGGACAAGCCCTGAGCACCCTCAGAGGTGGCCCCAAAACAAAACCAAAAAATTGAGGGGCTGGGATTTGGACCATACCAGGCAATCCTGAGTTGACCTTTTTGCATGGTGTGAAATACTAATTTTTTGTATGTGGTGACCCAGTTTTTTCAGCATCATTTAGAGCAGAGACTTTATTCCACCATTTTATGCTCTTGACTTTTGATTATAAATTAATTTCTTATATGTTTAATGTTGCTTATAGGTTTCAGTTCTTTTCCTTTGATCCTTACATATTTTTTTATTTTAGTACCATTCTGATTCTGGTGGCTTTGTGTAGTTTGATGTTGAGGATGTAACCCCTTTATTCTTTTCCTCAGGGTAGCTTTGCTTATTCAGAATCTTTTTTTTTTTTTTTTTTTATTGAGACCATTGTGAATTACAAGTCTTTACAGTTGTATTTCAGGCCTATAGTGATAGTGAATTAGGGCCGTTCCCATTACTAGTGTTGACCTCCCTCCACCATAGTTCCCAGCATGCCCATATGTCCCCACTTAGTCCCCTAAATTACTAGTGTAACTGGTCTATTTTGTGTTTAGCTTGTTACTGTTTGGGTCTCTTAATTATATTGTCATTGACTATGGCTTGGGTAGTTAGATTTTTTTTTTAACTTAATGCTCTTGAGACCATTTGGCCCCTGGGTCCCATCTACATTTTTTTCCCTTTCTTTTCTTTATTTGTAGAAAGATATAGAAATATGAGGCAGAACAAAATGATTCAAGGTCTAAGGTCTATGTAAAAGGCAGAAGCCCCTATCTAGAAGCCCCTATAAATAAAATTAAAAGAAAAAACACAAAAATGGGGGACAGTTGTGACAAGATTGTGTTTATTTTTGCATAAGCACAGTAAACATTGGGGAAATTAGAAAGGAAATTTTATATATATATCACTTTCTCAAATTCCTAATTCCTAATTTATAGGGGCTCCTTCAGATTTCAAATGACAAGTCAGAATGGGTCTAACATTCTGGAGAAGAGAGAAATGCAAGGATTGTAGAGGGCATGCATTCTGCAAGGGGATGACTAGAAACAGGCTTGTCCATCTGGCCCATGGATACCAGGTGCAGGTCAGCCTTTAAAGGGGCCCTTGTGAGGTGCTGAATAGAACTGAAGGCTTCCTTGTTTTTATGCTCTCCAGTAAATCAGACCAGCCAAAGACAGATTAAGAAGAGAAATACATGGACCAGATTGGTGTCTCAGTGGTAGATAGCATGCCTTTAATGTATGAACTTTGGAGTCAGTTCCAGGCAATGCAATAAAAGAGAGAAAAGCCATACACAAAACAGAAAATTAATTCTGCTTGGGATATGTAGGGCTCTGGATGGAGGAGAGAAGTTATGGAAAGGTGACCCAGCAAAGTGTGGCTGACATGGTTTGCATGATAAGGTTTATTAAGCAGACCATCTGTGACAGCCTTCTCTGTTGGTGGGAGTTGTGAAGATTCCTCTTCTTTTTACTTGAGAAAGGAGAACCCTTTGGGCCAGAGAGATAGCACAGCATTTGCCTTGCATGTGGCCAACCTGGGAGGGACCTGGTTCTATTCCTGGCATCCCATTTGGTCCCTCAGCCTGCTAGAGGTGATTTCTGAGTGCTGAGCCAGGAGTCATGCCTGAGCACTGCTGGGTGTGGTCCAACAGCCAACCAATCAATCAATCAATCAAGTTAAAAAAAAAAGAGACTTGCGACAAATGAACGTTTTCTTTTAAGAAGCATATATCGGGCTGAGTGATAGCACAGTGGTTAGGGCGTTTGCCTTGTATGTGGCTGACCTGGGTTTGATCTCCAGCATCCCATATGGTCCCCCAAGCCTGCCAGGAGTGTTTCCTGAATGCAGAGCTATGAATAACCCCTGAGCACTGCCAGGTGTGGCTAAAAAGAAAAACAAAAACGTGTCCAGGGCCGGAGCAATTGTACAGTGGGAGAACATTTGCCTTGCACGCAGCCAACCCCTGACAGACCTAGGTTCACTCCCTGGCATCCCATATGGTCACCCGAGCCTGCCAGGAATGATTTCTGAGCATAGAGCCAGAAGTAACCCCTAAGTGCCACTGGGTGTGGCTCCCCCAAAACAAACCAAAAGGATAAAAGAAACATGACTGGTGCTTGGCATTGTTTAGTTTCAAAGCTTATTCGGACAGAAAGAATAAGGAGGAATCCTAGAATAAATTAGGTTCAATGATCAATGCAAGTTCTACTCAATGAATATAGATTATAACAGAAGAAAGAAGTCTGTTGAATATAGATTACAAAAGAAAGAAGGGCCCGGAGAGATAGCACAGCGGCGTTTGCCTTGCAAGTAGCTGATCCAGGACCAAAGGTGGTTGGTTCGAATCCCGGTGTCCCATATGGTCCCCCGTGCCTGCCAGGAGCTATTTCTGAGCAGACAGCCAGGAGTAACTCCTGAGCAACGCTGGGTGTGGCCCAAAAACCAAAAACCAAAACAAAAAAAAAGAAGAAGAAGAAGAAAGAAATCTGGACTTTTTTTGTTTTTGTTTTGGATTTATTTTTGTTTTGGGGCAACACATGGCAATAACTAAGGGTTACTCCTGGCTTTTCACTCAGAAATCACTTCTAGCAGTGCTTGGGGATGTATGTTGATGCCAGGGATTGAACTTGGGTGAGCTGTGTGCAAGGCAAGTGTCCTATCCACTGTACTCTCTTGAGTTCCTAGAAGTTTGGACTTCTAAATGTAATGTTTCACTATGAAGCTGCAGCAAGTGAACTTCTTGCAGAAGTCATAGACACAATTTTCTATTTATCTGGGAGATATTTTCTTTGAAATGAATAAATCATGTTGGTGTTTTATGCTGGGTTTTCACTGATTAATAAGTATCTGATGATAGGACTGGATAGATAATTTTGTTTCCAGGCTTCTCTTGAAGCTGCTTTATTGAATATTTAGGCAAATTTCTCACTATCTTATTTCTCCAGTTCCAATTCTCAATAGATTAGGAAAGAGAAATGAACAAAGATAACCCAGAGGAATATTGACACTAGTTAGGGGTGTGGAGTAGAAGATTCGAGTTCCTGAAACTGCTATTAATAGTTTTGTACATCTCAGTGAGTAAATAAAAAAATTTTTTTTAAGAAAAAAAGGAAACTATTGGAAGCACTGAATGACCCCTTTGAAAAAATAGAAGAGACACAAAAATATACCAAATATGACACATTAAAGGAGGAAACATAACAGAAATCTAGGAAAATGAATGTAGGGAGTCATGCCGAAGCCTGAGAGGTATTGATAACATGTTTATAATTATGCTCTTGACATCATCGAAAGTCAACTGTTAGTGGTTGGAAAGATAGTATAATCTTAGGGAGCTTGTTCTATACAACAGCTAATTTGGGTTTAATTCTCAGCATCTCAGATGGTCTCCTGAGTTCTTCCAGGGATTTCCATGAACTCAGAGCCAGGAGTGACTTCTGCTCCAAACCAAACCAAATCAAACCAAACCAAACAAAAAAGTCAATTTTAATTTGGTGAATTCGTTTTATAAAGAGAGGGGAGTATAGTATAAGATTTTCATGAACTGGGTTGTAAGTTTTATTCTTGTGGAGTATATGGGAGTTTCTGACACCATCCTATCTATACTGTCTTTTTCTTTTTCTCTCCTTCTCTGTGAGAAGGGCCTGCTGGGAAAGATTTGTACCCACACATCTGGATGAGAGGCCTGTTGTGGTAGTGTCTGGTTTTTGGTTTTTTCCCTTTGGTTTTTGGGCCACACCTGGTGGTGCTCAGGGGTACTCCTGGTCCTGTGCTCAGAAATTGCTCTGGGTGGGGGGATGGGGGAACCTTATGGAATGCCAGGGATCAAACACTGTTCAGTTCCTGCTCAGTCGCATGCAAGGCAAACATCCTACCCACTGTGCTCCGGCCTAGTGGGCTGTCTTTGTGTTATCCCATGTTTGTCTGAGGGTCTTAGCATTTGACATTCTTAGTTTCTCATGATTGGGGGGGAGAGCCACTTGAGATGTAAATTCTTAAATTAACCAAAAGAAAAGAAAAGAAATGGGGCCAGAGTGGTGGCACAAGCAGTAGGGTGTTTGCCTTGCATGCACTAACCTAGGGTGAACCGCGGTTCGATTTCCTGGTGTCCCATAGGTCCCTCAAGCCAGGAGCGATTCCTGAGTGCATAGTCAGGAGTAACCCCTGAGCATCACTGGGTGTGGCAAAAAAAAAAAAAAGAAAGAAATGATCATGATTTAAAAAAAAATACAAAACCAAAGGTATAAGCTTTGTGTGTTTGAAAAACAATCTTATGTGTACCTTTACACTGATTGAATAAGGAATCATAGTGTGAAACCAAAGATACAACTTAAGAGGTGACATAGCATTGCTGCTTGAGACATATTAATATACTTTTTTTTTGACAGATTGTTTAACGAACACAAGTGATGACTTATCAAATAGAACGATTTACTTCCTCACTCTATTTAATCACACCTTGACCTGCTTTGAAAATAATCTTCAGGTATTTTTTTATGTTTGAAATTAAAATGTTGCCTTGTGCAGATGAATAATAATTCAATTTGTATATGTCATTAGTGTTATTTTTTTATACAATGTGAAAGAGTTAGTAAATTTGGACTTTGCTCCTACGTTCCATTTATTTAACTCTTAAGTAAATCATTCAAAACTTCAGTTTTCTCTTAAGTGGAATAGTAAAGATCTACTTACAAGTATTTCGTAGTAAGGAGCCAGTCAGATAATGAGTATGCATATATTTATAGGGCCTTCAGTTATTTAAAATGCTGTATCATAACCTTTCCTTTTGTATTATGCAAGAAGTTTTGGAATGAGGTACTATTATGCCCAGGGGAAGCTTATTTTTTTCTAAATATCTCTTCATAATTGCTTAAGCACATATTACTTACTTTAAAAGATATTTACTAGGGCAGAGAGATGGTACAGTGGGAAAGGTGCCTGCCTTGCTTGCATGTGGGTTCAATCCTTTGTGCCACATTTGGTTTTCTGATCATAGCCAGTTGTCCCTGAATGCAAAGTCCCCGAGTAAGTGCTGATTATCACTGGATGTGGTCCAGAAATAAACAAATAGTCAAAGTGTTTAATATGATATGATAACTTTGAATACTGGATAATAATATAAAAGACTTTTGTTTTGTTTTGTTTTTGAGCCACACCCAGTGGTACTCAGGTTACTTCCTCCTGACTTAGAAATCACTCCTGGCAGGCTTGGGGGACCATATGGGGTCCCGGGGATTAAACGCGGAGCTGTCCCGGATCAGTTGCATGCAAGACAAATGCCTTACCACTGTGCTATCGCTCCGGCCCCAGTATATAAAAGACTTTTAAAGAAACCTACCTTTTTGGTTTTGATTTTTCTCCACTCCTGACCCCTACTGTTGTTGTTGATGAGGGTGGAGATTGGAACTCTGATAAAACATTAGATTTGAAACTTATTAACAAGCAGTTGGAATGCTGGTAAAATTATGGCTTTAATTTTTTCTTATCAACATGTAAGAGATCGGCACAAGAAGCTGAAAATAGGTTTTGCTTATAGGCATGTATAATTTACTCTTTTTTCTTTTTGGGTCACAGCCGGTGGCACTCGGGATACTTCTGGCTCTGCAGTCAGAAATCGTTCCTGTCAGGCTCGGGGGGACTATATGGAACGCCAGGATTCAAACCACTTTCCATCTTGGATTGACTGCAAATGCCCTACCACTGTGCTATCTCTCCAGCCCCTATACTTTACTCTTTAAGTAAATGTGACAACACAAAATTAAGAATTTCCATGGAAATAATAAAAACAATTTTCTGAGGATGTCCCAAAATATGTTTTCCAAGATAAGGTGGTACCTAAGAAGGGTTTAGTGCTAGGGTTGTGAAATACTTGGTTATAGAACTTCAGAATTTTAGTGGACTTTGTTTCCCCAAAAATACGACAGTGTCTTATATTAATTTTTGCTCCCAAAGATGCCCTAGGTCTTATTTTCAGGGGATGTCTTATTTTCTTTATGAAGAAGAATACAGTACACACATATTTTTAAATGAAAATAAGGGAGATTCATTACCTTTATATGGTATGGTAGTACAGTAGTTGTCAATACAAACCAGACAAACTGAATCCTACAGACGCCAGTCTGGGTGGTCCTAGCAACCAGTTTACAAAAAATTAATATTCTTTCCAGCAGAGCCTAGCAGGGCTTTATTTTCAGGGGATGCCTTATATTTCATTCAGAAGGAAACCTGTAAGTCAATCTTATTTTCAGAGGATGTCTTATTTTTGTGGAAACAATGGTATGCTTTGTAAACTTCAAATGGTAATTTTTGTATATAGTATTTACCAAACCTACATACTAGGGAACTCAGAGAGCTCTGCCTTCAGGGTTGGAGAGAGAGCACAGATGAGAGTGGGAGCTGGAGGAAGAAATAGTACATTAGGTAGGACACTAGCCTTACATACAGCTGACTCAGCAGTTTCCAGAACTCCACCAGGAGTGACTTTGAAGTACAGAGCTAGGATTAAGCTCTGAACACATATAGGTATGACCAAAAAAATTAAAAGCAAAGTAAAATAACAGCTCTCCTGAGCAGCTGTCAGGAATGGCTCCAAATTGTTCCTCTAAAAAATAGGGTGGAAGGGAATTGCCTTCTGATAAATGTATTTTAAGAAACTAGCATTTTCCTGGGATGATGATTGCAATTATTCTTCCTAGTTGTTTGTCTTCTCGCTGTGTTTTTGTTATTAAGAAAAATCTAATGTTTATGCTATTAGATTTATCAAAGTATTTTTTCCCTCAGAGTTTTTGAATTTTGTGTCACCTTAGAAAACTGTTTTCCACTTTGAAGTTTTTGTTTGTATTTTTGGGTCACATCTGGCAGTGCTTATCGCTTGCTCATGTCTTGCTCAGAGGTCATTCCTGATGGGGCTTGGGAGATCATATGTGGTACTGCGAATTGAACCTGGGTCCACTACATGCAAGACAAGGACTCTACCCCAGTCAACCCCCTTAAAATCAATTTTCTTTTTGGGTCAAACCCGGTAGCACTCAGGTGTTACTCCTGGCTCCACGCTCAGAAATAGCTCCTGGCAGGCTCGGGGGACCATATGGGATGCCGGGATTCGAACCAATGACCTTCTGCATGAAAGGCAAATGCCTTACCTCCATGCTATCTCTCTGGCCCTAAAATCAATTTTTTTTGTTTTTGTTTTTGGGCCACACCCGGCATTGCTCAGGGGTTA
The DNA here is from genome assembly GCF_024139225.1 of Suncus etruscus. Taxonomy (NCBI): domain Eukaryota; kingdom Metazoa; phylum Chordata; class Mammalia; order Eulipotyphla; family Soricidae; genus Suncus; species Suncus etruscus. The sequence continues at coordinate 77,744,467 of NC_064851.1, read as the reverse complement.
CTCCTGGCTTCTGCTCAGAAATAGCTCCTGGCAGGCACGGGGGACCATATGGGACACCGGGATTCGAACCAACCACCTTTGGTCCTGGATCGGCTGCTTGCAAGGCAAACGCCGCTGTGCTATCTCTCCAGGCCCTAAAATCAATTTTTAAAGTTAGTTGTCACTTGAGGATTCTGGGGAGTGGACAGGGATCAGGTGCATGAAAGGCAAGTTTCATGTATTGTTGTTGCTGTTGTTTTAAAACCATATCCAGCACTGCTCAGGGATTACTCTTAACTCTGTGTTCCAGGTCAGGGATCACTCCTGGTAGTGCTCAGGAATCCAGATGGGGTGCTAGAGACCAAACCTGTGTCAGTTGCATGCAAGGCATTCCCTACCCACTCTTCTATCTCTCTGGCCCTTAAACAAGTACCTTATATTTTCTCAGTTGCCCCTTGAAATTATTTTTAAATTTCCCCCTGTGGTTTATTTTAATACTTTATGATGTTTTTTTCCTATACATTTTGTTTTTGTAGTCCCAGGAATCATACCTAGGGTCTCCTAAGTACAAAGCAGTTGTTCTGTTGCTAAATTACATCCCTGGCTTGCTTTCTATAATTAAATCTTGTGTGTGTAGCTACTCACACTTTGTACTCAGAAATTGCTCCTGGATGTGCTAGTAGAACAGTTTAGTGCCAGGGCTGGTATCCCTGGACTCCTGCATGCAAAGCATATTCTTAACCCAGTAAGCTGTATCTTGACCTTACATTTAACCATCTTTTACCACATTTGTTTTACTACAAAATATGAGGCATAGAGAAGGTGAGAGGGGGACATCTCACTGTGCTTAGGGCTTATTTCTGGCTCTTTGCTCAAGGAGCACTCTGGCAGGCTTGGATATTCTATCTGGGTTGATTCCGCCTACTTGGGTTTGATCTGCGTCATCCCATATTATCCCCTGAACACCACCAAGAGTGGTTCCTGAGTGTAGAGCTGATAGTTAATCCTTGAACAAAGCTGGCTAGGTGTGGGCCCCCACCAAAAAAATATTCCTAATTGTGTGTGTTTCTAGCCCTGCCCAGTTTGCTCCTTTCTCTCCTTATGCTAAAGTTTTTTTGCTTGAGATAATGTGTCTCCTGGGTCCATTCCTCTGTGTCCCTGTTCTCTTTGTTAAAACTTCCTACCTTTTGGGGCCGAAGAGAGAGCATGGAGGTAAGGGAGGTAAGGCATTTGCCTGACATGCAGAAGGACTGTGGTGGTTCAAATCCTGCCATCCCATATGGTCCCCCCCACCTGAGCACTGCCGGGTGTGACCCAAAAACCAAACCCAAACAAAACAACAACAACAAAAAACTTTCTACCTTTTGTTGTAGGTGAGAGATCCTTTTCTAAAATACTAGTTGAGTATATATCCTTGGTGCTATTTATTGCTTCTTTTCACTGCATCTGAATTTCTTGTCAGGAGTCTATTAGTTTGCAAGAGTTTTTTTTTTGCTCTAGAAAGTGCTGTTTTGTTTTGTTTTTTACTTACTGTGTTAAGTGTGAACTTGCTATTTTCTTATTCTTTTGTAAGTAACCACTGGGAAATTAAGTGATTGGGGCTACTTTCTGTCACTCAGCCAATCAGGTCTGATGGTTTAGCTCTGAAAATCAGGGCAAACTTTGGAAATCTATGGTGAGGATGTGACTCCAGTGGTAGAATGTGTGCCTTGCTGTCCTAGGTCTTGGGGCAGGGGAGATGGCTCAGAGGACTGGAGCACATGCTTTGCATATTGGAGTACCGGTTTTGATCCCTGGTACCACATAGTCCTTCAGGATCATCAAGTTTGGGGCACCCCTTAATCAACATAAAGGTTAATTTAAAAAAGCTTGGTTTTAATGATGCAGTTCTACTGGAGGCCACCAGCACCCCAGATAAGTATCAGGCCTTGTTCATTGCCAGATATATGTCCCTGAGTTATCTGCCTGGCTCCTGTAAATATTCTTCACATATACTTAGTGTGTCACTACTATTAAATATATGCTAGTTTTAAGCTTTATTTTTTATAGTGTCACTTTTTGAAGACTTTCTGCTTTTGTTTTGTCTACACCTGGCACTCCTCAGGGCTTACACTTGACTTTGTCCTGGTGGGCTTGGGGTTGCAGGCATCAAACTCAGGTCAGCTGCTTATAAGACAAGCATCCTACCCAAGGCACTATTGCTCTGGTCTCTCGGGATATTTTTTAAAAAAGTGGTAGGCTTGGGGGCCAGAGCAATAGCATAGCCAATAGGGTGTTTTTGCCTTACTGACGGGTTTGATCCCTGACATCCCATATGGTTTCCCCAGCCTGCCAAGAGTGATTTCTGAGTGCAGAGCCAGGTGTAACCGCTGAGCACTGGTGGGTGTGGCCCCAAAACAGACCAAAAAGAGCACTGGTGGGTGTGGCCCCAAAACAGACCAAAAAGAGGTGACCTAATCTTACTATTTTTCTCTATATTTTTAAAGAGCCCCCTCCTTCTCCCTGTCTCCCTCTCCCTCTAACAAATGAAATCTTACTTTATTTTATTTTATTTTTGTCCCCCAATTCACAATACAGACCAGGCAAGGAGCTTGAGTTGAGGTGTATATGGGGTGCATTTACTGTACCTCCTCCTTTATATAGTCAGTGTAAAGAACACAGCCTGTGGTAAGAATTGGGAGGCCTTACCTTTTTTTTTTATTTTTAAATATATACATATACATATATAAATCCTTCACCAGTGCAACATTCCCAATAGGGATCACCACAGGGATCGTTTAGTGCAGTCACAGAAATAATTACATTGAGAACTATCATAACAAAATGTGACTGAACGAGGGAAGTAGAAAGTCTGTCTAGAGTACAGGCCAGTGTGGGGTGGGGAGGAAGGACACTTGGGATATTGGTTATGAAATCTTCTTTTAAAATCTTTTGTTTTTGTTTTGGGCAACACCCAGGATTGTTCAAGGGTTACTTCTGGCACTGTGCTCAGAAATCGCTCCTGGCAGGCTTGCAGGATCGTAGGGGATGCTGAAGATTGAACTTGGTCCGTCCTGGGTTGGTCAGCAAGACAAACACCCTACCACTTGCTATCACTCTAGCCCCATATTAAAATTTTTTTTATTTTAAACTTGCAAAGAAGTTGAAGAATAATAAAATGAAGACTCAGATCTGCTATCTAGGTTTCAATAGTTATCAGCCTTTTTAAAAAGTTTCTTCTCGATACATGTATTTCATATAGTGCTCAAGTGTGCACCCTATATTTTACTTTTTACTGAAGCTTTGGAACAGGGGTCCTCAAACTTTTTAAACAGGGGGCCAGTTCACTGTCCTTCAGACTGTTGGAGGGCCAGATTATAGTAAAAACAAAAATTATGAACAAATTTCTATGCACACTGCATATATCTTATTTAGAAGTGAAGAAACAAAATGGGAATAAATACAATATGTGGCCCACGGGCCGTAGTTTGAAGACCCCTGCTTTGGAAAGTAAGTTCTGGGTGTTTTGACATATCACTTGGTTTTCTTACATTTCAAAACAGTCGTCTTCAACCAGCAGCCCACAGACTGCTATAATGTGTAGGTGTAGAAAGATGGGAAATTACTAGTCGACCTCTTATGGAGGTCCTGTGGAAGTTGTTCCTGCCAGGTCCTTGAATAAGTCTCAGATGCTGGGATGCAGTGGAAAAGGCAGATGAATGCTATTGTCAAATAGCACTTAATATAAGGCAGAGTTGTAGAGATAGTAAAGTTCCAAGGGTGATGTTTGCGTCCTAGAGGCATGAGATGCCCCCTTTCTCTCTCCTCTTTGGCAGCTAGCAAGATACTCCGCTCATGAAAGGTTCCTCTGCTCACACCTGGATGCTAGCTCAACTTATCTAATGGTGAACTGGAACTTGCTAGAGAGGCAGAGTAGAGAGGGCAGAGTGGAGATCCACTACTCCCAGCACTAACTGAGCCTGTGGTGTCAGTGACCTAGGACTCCTAATGCCACACTAGAGACTAAATTAAAAAAATTGGGGTGTGTGTGTTCTGGAGTTATAGCACAGTGGGTTGGGCATTTGCCTTGAATGTTGCAGACCTCGGTTCAATCCCTGGCATCCCATATGGTCCCCCAAGCACCGCCAATAATAATTGCTGAATTTGGAGCGAGGAATAATCCCTGAGTACTGCCAGGTGTGGGCCAAAAACAAAAACAAAAAAAAAACAAACAAAAACTGGTGGGAACTATGCCTTAATGCTCAAGTGTCATTCCTGGTGAGACTCAAGGGACCATATATTGTACCAGGCTGAAACCCATGTTTAAAGTGTGCAAGGCGAACACCCTGTCTGCTCTACTATCTCTCTGGTCAAAGCCCAATGTCTTGAAAAACACTCTCCATTTTGCTGAATCGATTCTTTTTCATAAAGGCATTTGTCCTGATTTCTTGGCTTAATGTCTTCCCTTTGAGTAATTTTGTTGTTTTGTTTTTATGGGACTAAGGATTTAAAAAAATTTTTCCATTGTTACTTATATCTTCCTAATACTTCCTGTGGATAGTATTGTAAGATGATTGTGCTGGCTGGAAGAACTGGAAGAAAAATTTCTGTTCAAGTTTTTTTGGAGCTTTCTTAGAGGCAGGCCATAGCCATTCACAAATTCATTCAGCAAGTATTTATTGGGCATTGCATATGTGCTGGCTACTTCAGAAATTGCAACAAACAAGACATATGATTCCTGTTTTTCTGAACTTATGTCCTATAAGGGTGGGACTAATGGCAAATAAATAAAATAAGTCCTAGAAAGGGAATGTGTTGCTGTAGGGAGTGCTCTCTGAATAAGTGGATATGGAGATGATCCAGGAAGAGTATTTCCTACAGAGACAAGGATACTGAGAGGAGAACAAACTTGATATGTGCAAAGAGGAGGAAGGAGTTCCCCTTGTACTGAGCCCAGGAGCAAATGTGAAGAAGATTGGGTTGATAGACTGAGCTTCTGGAGAACCTTGTGGACCAAAACAAGGAGTATGGAATGAATTCTAAGCATAAGAAAAGGACACTTAAAGCAGGAATGGGTCATGTTATCATACTCAAAATATCAGTTTGGCTTCCTTGTGCAGAAGCTCAGTTGAAGTGGCTAGGGGTTGAAGTAACAAATTTTGGTTCACAGAAAGGCAAAAGTTATGGGCTGCAGTATTAGAGAAACAAATAGAGATTTCGGACATAATTAATAAATATATCTATAAACCTTGCTGATCACTTGGATAACTTTGAGAGAAGCCAGTGGCTGGAGGAAAGAGAACAAAAGCACTCTAGGTCTTTTGGTCCGGGTATCTGAGAGAGTGGGATCAAGGGGAAAGCTGGTTATAGGGAGTGGGGATTAACAATTCTGTTTTGCACATGCTATATGAAAAATTCCCATTAAACATTCAAATTGAGATTGGTTTTATGAGTGATATTGGAGTTCAAGGGAGAAACATAGGCTGAGTATACATAGACTTGGGAGTCACAAGGTATGGATAGTATTTAAAGTGTAGATGGAGATAATAAAGGGGCCAAAGGACTCAGGATGATTTGTAATACCAATATCCAATTTTAGTAATATCCAGTACCACCAATTATTGCTCCGGTCCTCTGTTTACTTTAAACAGACACAGTTTTTATTATTTATTTATTGTTTGTATTATTGTATTTATTGTTTGTTTTATTATTTATTGTTTATATTACTTGTGCTTTAAACCTTTAGGGGAATTCACACAGCCTTCTGCCATTAAGAAATAATTCAGTCTGCAAAAATTGTCTTGAAACATACAAATCTCTCAGTAATCTGTACAATGAAATGCAAAAAATGAATGAACGTGAGAAGAAAGCTGAGTTCAGCACACACTTATGCATTGATGTGGAAGATGCAGTAAGTACTTTGTTCCAGTGTTGTTGAATGTACCTTCAGTAGTAGTAAGTATCCTTTTAGAGTATACCAGCCTGTGCACTTATTGCCTTCAGATATAAACAACTAGTTGTAAAGTCATCAAGCTTGAGAGTTTAGAAATGTTTAGTGAAATAAGTTCCAAAAGGAAGTTAAACAGGTATTTTGTTTATTTCAGTAGTTACTATTGTGGGGACCACACTTTTAGTACTCAGGGTTCACCACTTTCCAGGCATCCTTTCATATGCATTTTTTATTGTGGCTGGTTGGTTGGTTGATTGGTTTTGTTCTGGAGCTGTACCTAGGGGTACTTAAACCTTACTCCTGGCTCTCTGCTCAGGGATCACTCCTGGCAGATTCAGGGGACCATATTGGGTGCCAGAAATTAAACCTAGGTTAGCTACATACAAGACAAGTATTCAGCTTGCTATGCTATTGTTCCAGCCCTGTCTAGGCCTTCCTTTAAAAAAAATGTTTTTGATAATATAATTATCTAATGAAACATTATTTTCAAAGGGATGGACTTTTGCTACATATTAGCATATCAGTCTCCAGTATACTTGTTGCTAATTCTAGAAGTCTAGATTTTGGTAGCATGTATTTCTGGAAGCTATTCCTCTATCACTTCTTACCCTATTACTGTAATTATTTCTTTACACCTATTATGATTTGTAATTTTTATATATATCTTTAATCCAGATTCCTCTTACTGAAATATTTGCCCTAGTACTGGGGAGATGGCTCAGAGGTTCAAGCACATGATTTGTAATCATAAGAGCTCCAGATTTGATTCCAGCATCTTATTTTAGAGCAATTCCAAGTATTTCTGGGTGTAGCCTCCAAACAAAACAAATAAAAAATGTTTGATATATTTTATATTCTATCTATGCTATGTATTTGAATTCATATACATCCAGAGTGTAAGTGTATGAGGACAAGGAACCACATATTTATTTTGTAATAATAAGTACTGGCTCATAGTAGGCCCGTAGTAATCTGTTTTGATAGAATTGTCAACAGAAAAGTTCTTTTAAAAATCTATTTTATGGGTCTGGAGTGGTGGCGCAAGCGGTAAGGCATCTGCCTTGTGCACACTAGCCTAGGACAGATCATGGTTCGATCCCCTGGAGTCCCATATGGTCCCCTAAGCCAAGAGTGATTTCTGAGCGCATAGCCAGGAGTAACCCCTGAGCATCACCGGGTGTGCCTGAAAAATTAAAAAAAAAATCTATTTTATAACCTGCCTTTACAGGGGACATTTCTAGATGGAAATCACATCTTTTCTCTATGGGAATTTCATGCCTGAATATTGAGGTGTGGCATGAAACAAATTACTGACTAAAGGTAGAGAATGTGAGATCAAAATCAGCTAATTCAATGATTGAGAATGATGGATATGAGTAGGAGCTTCAAGTGAACTATAGCAAATCAGTAATGTTCAAGTTGATTAAAAGTACTTAAAATGAATGCATCACAAAGATCGGTGTTTGCTTTTTTACCTTTTATTCCTAATGTCTAGAATGGTTCTTGTCTTTTAGCAGGCTCTTGTCTTTTAGCAGGTACTATATACATCTGGCACAGTACTTTAGGGTCACTCCTTGCAGTCTATAGGAACAATAGATACCAGAAGTCAAGCCTGGAGCTCTTGCATGCAGAACATGCAGCCCAGCCCCAAGTCTACTTCATTTGAAGAATATTACTTCTGTGGCATAGTTGGATTTCAGAGGAAATCAAAGTGACTTGCCTGTATTAGGATATCTTGTGACATGAAAAATGTAACATATAGAGGCTAAGGCAATAGAGTACATATGGCATTTGCCTTGTATGCAGCTTACCCTGGTATCCCATATAGTCCCTTGAGCCAGGAGTGATTCTTGAGTAGGAGTAAACCCTAAGCACTGCTAAGTATTGCCCCCAAACAAACAAAAACAAAAAAATATAACATACAGGGCATCATTTTACAAGCCATACCTCATACAAAATCTAGAAAAATACCGTTTTCTACATTAAGTTTGGTAGTCACCTTATTACAGCCTATTTGACAGAAATCAGCTTAATAAAGGTGAGGTGTTGCATTATTAATATTAACAGTCCTAGTATACACTTATAAATAAAACATTCTATTTCCCATCACTTGATAGGAAATCTTTACTTAAAGCTGGTTTTCTAGAAATTTGAGTCTTTCGTAATAGCTCAGAGAATCAGTCACAGAATTAGAACCTCTGTAAAATTGATATTTTAATTTTCATTTTAAAAACATTGCAACAAACCCAGTGAGATTTTATAGATAATATGTGAAAATTATATAGTTTGCATAGTTGATTTGCATGTTCTTTCTTCCTAGTTTTACTGAGGCTGACATTGGCAAAAATGGTAATGCATTTAGTTAGCGTGTATGATGTAATGATTTGATATAAAATGTACATTATGAAAGGAGTTCCACAATTAAGTGACATATCAACTTGGAATTTTTTTAGTGAAGCATAAACTCAATGTATTCTTTTTTTTTTGGGAGGGAGGGTCTTTTTGGGCCACACCTGGCAGTGCTCAGAGATTATTCCTGGCTCTGCACTCAGAACTTCCTCCTGGTAAGCTTAGGGGACTATCTGGGATACTAGGAATAGAACTTGAGTTGACTACATGCTAGGTGAACGCGAACATCCTACTTGCTGTATTATTGCTCCAGCCCAAAACTATATTCTTATTGAAGTAAGCTTTCTCTAGGTCTATTAAAGGTAGATGCGTATGAGCCTGCTATATTGGTGTAAGTTTATAAAATGATTAATGTTTAACCAACTTATTTTTCTGGCAGAAGAAATGGTTCTTAACTCTCAATAGTCTTTTTTAATGTAAATTAGGATTTTTTTCTTTTCTTTTTTTTTTTTTTTTGGATTTTTGGGCCACAACCGTGACGCTCAGGGATTACTCCTGGCTATGCACTCAGAAATTGCTCCTGGCTTGGGGGACCATATGGGACACCGGAGATTGAACCAAGGTCCGCCCTGGATCAGCTGCATGAAAGACAAATGCCCTACTGCTGCGCTATTGCTCCAGCCCCAAATTAGGATTTTTTTTTAATTAAAAAAATTGGGGGGGGGAATGGAGAGATAGCATGGAGGTAGGGTGTTTACCTTGCATGCAAAAGGACAGTGGTTCAAATCCTGGCATCCCATATGGTCCCCCGAGCCTGCCAGGAATAACCCGAGTGCTGCTGGTGTGATCCAAAAACAAAAAACAAACAAACAAAAATTTTCTTTGCGGGGCCGGGCGGTGGCGCTAGAGGTAAGGTGCCTGCCTTGCCTGCGCTAGCCTTAGATGGACCGCGGTTCGATCCCCCGGTGTCCCATATGGTCCCCCAAGCCAGGAGCAACTTCTGAGCGCATAGCCAGGAGTAACCCCTGAGCGTTACCGGGTGTGGCCCAAAAACCAAAAAAAAAAAAAAAAAATTTTTTTTCTTTGCGGGGCCGGAGAGATAGCATGGAGGTAAGCCGTTTGCCTTTCATGCAGGAGGTCATCGGTTCGAATCCCGGCGTCCCATATGGTCCCCTGTGCCTGCCAGGAGCAATTTCTGAGCCTGGAGCCAGGAATAACCCCTGAGCACTGCCGGGTGTGACCCAAATACCACAAAAAAAAATTTTTTTTTCTTTGTAGTTTTTGGAACATACTTGGCAATGTTCTGGAGTCATTCCTGACTCTGCAGTTAGGAATTATTCCTAGCGGGGCTTGTAGACCATGTGGGAGTCTGGGGATCAAACCCAGGTCTGGCACATACAAGGAAGTGCCCAACCTACTGTACTATGTTTCCACCCCTATATATTAAGTTTAAATTTTAGTGACTCTTATTAACAAAATAACTGAAAAGTAAAGTGTAGAATAGGATAACATGATCTGCCACTTTTCCAGATGAACATTACTCGAAAGCTTTGGAGTCGGACCTTCAACTGCTCAGCCCTCTGCCATGACACAGTTCCTGTCATTGCTGTATCTGTGTTCATTCTCTTCTTGCCTGTGGTCTTCTATCTGAGTAGCTATCTTCACTCGGAGCAAAAGAAGCGCAAACTCATTCTTCGTAAGTTTCTGCCTAGAGTTGTTTTTATTTCAGTAAAAACCTCACTTAATGCTTAGAGACTTATTTTAAACATGATGTATTCTGGACTGGAAGGAGAATAAAAGTGGGAGGGCACTTACCCTGTACATAGCTGACCCAGGTTCGATCCCTGCTGGCATCCTATATGTTCCCTTGAGCCTGCCGGAGTGATCCTTGAACTCAAAGCCAAAAGTTAGCCTTGAGCATTGCCAGGTCTGGTCTTAAAACAATGACAACAGCAATAACAAAATGTACTGTATTCTGAGAACTTGAAGTTTCTTCCCTTAAAACAGCTTACTGCTTCCATATCTACAATTATGCCTCCTAATGGGAGAAATGTAGAGGGAGGTTTGTTTTGTTTCCTTAATTCTTTTTTTTTTTTTTTTGTTAGTTTTTGAGTCACAGCCAGTGACACTCAGGGGTTACTCCTGGCTCTGTGCTCAGAAGTCGCTCCCTGCAGGCTTGGGGGACCATATGGGATGCTGGGATTCGAACTGAGGCCCGTCTATGTTGGCTGCACGTAAGGCGTGCTGTGCTATCACTCCGGCGTCATCTCTTTTTTTTTTTTTTCTTTTTTTTTGGGGGGGGTATATTTTTGGTTGAATCACTGTAAGATAAGTGTTCATGATTGAGTTTTAGTCATACCATGTCAACATCTTGCCTTTCTGTAGTGCACACTTTTTGCTACCAATGTTCCTGTTTCCTTCCCACCAACCCACCCCCTACTGCCTCTGGCAGATATTTTTCTGCTCTCTTTTTCTGTCTTCCTTTTTTTTGTTTAGATACTGTGTTTTTGTAATATTGTTACGGAAGGGGTGTCATGCATATATCTATCTCCTTTCAGCACTTAGTTCTTGTCCATAGTTATCATTTCCACTATCATTGACATAGTGGTCTCTTCCTGGCTTTGTGCTCAGAGATCACCGTTGGCAGCATCTGGGATGCTGGGGATCGAACCAGGATCAGCCAGGTGCAAGCAAATGCCCTACCTGCTGTGCTATCGCTTCAGCCCACCTAGAGTAATTTTTTATGTAAAGATTATTTTTGCATGCTCTTCTCCCACTTGAAACTTTTATGTGTTCCTGTTATATTTAGAATAATTTCCAAACCTACTCTGAGGATTGCTCTCCAAATTGTATGTAATTTGATCCTCATCTCCCTTTCTAAACTCATTACTTCCATTTCTCTTTGTTCATCATGTTGTTGGGAGGCACTTTGCTCTTCTCATAGCACCTCTCAAATTTCTTGCCTGCTCTTAATTCTTTTTTTTTGTTTTTGTTTTTTGTTTTTTTTGGGGGGGTCACACCCGGCAGAGCTCAGGAGTTACTCTTGGCTCTATGCTCAGAAATCGCTCCTGGCAGGCTCGAGGGACCATATGGGATGCTGGGATTCGAACTACTGAATTTCTGCATACAAGGCAAACACTTTACCTCCATGCTATCTCTCCAGCCCCTGCTGGAGAGATAACCTGCTCTTAATTCTTTTCTTCTCTTTTTAAATTTTTTTTCCATATATTTGGGACAATGCTGTTTAGGGGCTGCTCATAGCTTAGTGTTTGGCAGTCACATTCATGTTACCAGAGATTGAATATGGGACTCTCACATGCAGAGCACTCCAACCCTTTGAGCCATTTCTCTGGCCCTGAATACCTCCATTTCACTGTTCTTATACTTAATCTTCCTACCTTCCTTTGGTCGATTCCTTACCACCTAGCTTTTAAGTCAAAATTATTTAACAAAGAGAAATTTTATGGCATTCCCACAATTTAGTTTTGTTTTGTTTTTGGGCCACATTGAGTGACAATCAGGGGTTACTCCTGTTTATGCACTCAGAAATCGTTCCTGGCTTGGGGGACCATATGGGATGCCGGGGATCCAACCCAGATCTGTCCTGGGTCAGCTTGCATGCAAGGCAAATGCCCTACTACTGTGCTACTGCTCTGGCCCCCCCAAAACAATTTATATTTTTACATCCTTAAAAATTTTTTTTTTCTGGGGCCAGAACAAAAGCAAACAGAGTAGGATGTTTGTCTTGCATGGAGCTGACCGTGGTTTGATTCCTCATCATCCAATATGGCTCCCCAAGCTTGCCAGGAGTAACCTCTGAGCACTGTTGGGTGTAGCCCAATCCCTCCCAGTTTTTTTTCTTTTGACTTTTTTGGTCTATAACTGGCAGTGCTCACAGGTTATTCCTTGCGAGCTTGGGGAGCCATATGGGATGACAAGGATTGAACCTCAGTCAGCTACATGCAAGGTATGTGCTCTTCTGCTGTACTCTCTCTCCGGTACCATACACCCTTTAAATATTCTTAAGTATTTTTTTTTTGTATTTTGGGCCACACCCAGTGGTGCTCAAAGGTTACTCCTGGCTCTGTGCTCAGAAATCGCTCCTGGCAGGCTCATGGAATGATATGGGATGCTGGAGTCTGAACCCAGGTCCAGCCCGGGACAGCCGCATGCAAAGCAAACACTCTACCTCTTTGCTATCGCTCTGGCCCCCTTATCATCTTTCTTTTATGGCATTTAGTCACTATTGAAATTGACCTATTTGATATGTCACTATGGTCCCAACTTGAGTTATGTAATTCCTTTCACTTCACAGGCAGAGCCTGTCTTTCTCAAGAGCCTAATTTTGAACTCATTTGCAACCCATCATCATCATAATTTTTTTTTTGCCTTTCAAGCAGTTTAGGCAGCCTAGTGACTAGGAACTCCCAACAACTCTTACAAGTCTAAAAAGGAGATACAGCTTGGGCCTTGCAACATGCTCTGTTTCTAGAGAGTCATATCCCAGTGATGTTTTGGGCCATTAAGTACCCATCTAACTGGGTCCACCACACACTTAAAGCAAGGCCTTTAACCCTTGTACTCTCTCTCCACCCAGGAAGAGTAACTTAATTTAGTTATTTTTTTCTTTTTGAGAGGCAGCTTCCAATAAAGTTAGGGTTTTTGATAAACTTATATATTGATTTAAAAAATTAATTTAATGGTGTAGCAGGCAGGGTGCTTGCCTTGCACTCAGTTAACCGGGTTCAATCCTCAGCATCCCATATGGTTTCTCGAGGCTTCCAGGAGTGACTTCTGTATGCAGAGCCAGGAATAACCCCTGAGTTCCACCAGGTGTGGACCCAAAACAAAACAGAACAAAACTGAATCTATTTATATTCAAGCATAAATACTATCGTTTACATAAGAAGCACAGTTTAGATAAAATTATTCATGTTTAGAAAATTAATTTTGAGTTAAACTAATTTTTATTTAAATAATTTTTATTTACCCAGCTAAACGACTCAAGTCCAGTACCAGCTTTGCAAGCATTCAAGAAAATTCAAACTGAATCCTACAAAATTGGAAATGTAACAGCATATATGAATGATGGAAGACACAGCTCAGTCCAAAAGAAAACAAACTGTGATTATTTGACACATCAAGTTCTTAAAATGGACTTTGGATTTGTTTTTTAAGAAGAGTTTTCCATTTTCATTTTTCTTTCCACTTCACTTTTAAGGATTTGGTATTTTTAATTCCAGGCATCGAGATATCGTCTATTTTAAAGTGTATTTGTTCCTCCACATAAGATAAAAGAACAGTTTTTTGGTAGTCATATTGCTACAGTTTGAGACTTCTAATATTTCTTTATGAATGTATATCTAAAATAGAAAAGTTTTGAAAAGTAATATTTTAAAATGAATCAGTTATAGTAGTCTTTGAAATATAAACATACTTGCCAAAAAAGTAGCAGCTCCCAAAGATTAAAGTACCATTACAGTATTATTGTTGCATATATAATATGTGATGTTACATAAAATACACAATTCAATCTCTAGCTTCCTTAAAAATCACTTTTGAACTGGTAATTTTAAGCCTCCCCAACAATTTTTAGAATCATAAGGCACATTACATTATCTTTGTAAAAGAGATATGGTAACTGGTTTCTTACTTGACTTTTATAAATAATACCTTACACATTATTTTTGTCCATATCTCATAAGTTGTTGGAAATCATTGGACTGCTTTATATTCAGGGCAAGATGGATCCATTTTATATCAAGGATATGCATTGTGAGTTACATTAATTTATTTGGAAATTTATAATTTATTACTACCTTCAAGCAAATATAACATGGCACACTATAAATTGTGGCTTTATTTTAAATAGCAATTTTTTTCCCATGGATATGTGAAGATTTCTGGGAGAGTGAGGAGGAATGAACAAACTTAAGCTTCATAGAGAGATAGGGCCCTGGACGATACTCATGGTATAGCTGCTGAATGGTTCAAAGCAGGGCTATTAGTGAGAATGTGATTAGATGAAGCTTATTTTTCCTGTTACTTAGATTAAAGTGATAGACTTGAAATGAAATCAGATATTTTACTCAGAAAACAAATTCTGTTTCAAAATGTTTGTATTAATTCTGTGTTAAGTAAAAGCTTTGTTCCAAATTGTCCAGTTTTATTTTTTGGGTTTTCAGTGTTAAGAATTTTTTATCTATTTTTTCCCTAGCTTTTGTGATGGAAATCATTTGTTTTCAATATTCAGAAGGTGAAGGTTACTCTATATAGAAACAAGAGTTTGGTGAAAGGGTATCAGAGTTTGAATCTCTTTATAGACTATGTAATGCTCAAGAGATGAAGTGTTTGTTTTCTCTTTATGTTTACCATATACTCAAAGTGAAAGCAGAGGCTCATCCTTGGATATGTAGCATTTTTCTAATCTGCTATGATCTGCTCAAAATGTACTGGGGTTTGTTCTCCTATCACTTGTTCATGCCTCTGATACTAATAACACTATCTTGATTTGAAGCATGTGGTTGAGGACATTGAAAGCAATCTTTCAGTAATACAGATAAAAATTAGTTTACATGTAAAAAGTTAGAAGATGAAATCTTTGATTCTGGGCGCTGGAGAGATGGCATGGAGGTAAACCGTTTGCCTTGCATGCAGGACGGTGGTTCAAATCCCGGCATCCCATATGGTCCCTCAAGCCTGCCAGGAGCAATTTCTGAGCATAGAGCCAGGAGTAACTCCTGAGTGCTGCCGGGTGTGACCCAAAAACAAAAACAAAAAAAAAGAAATCTTTGATTCTGTAAGTAGTAACTCTGGAGCACCTTTCAATATTATGCATTTTTAAAAACCTTTGTTTTGGGATATGTTTCCTAATAAGCACTTTAAAAAAGAAAAGGTAGGTGTTACTATTTTTCTGCCACTCGTGCTCTTTAGAAGCAGCAACAACAATAGATTTAAAAAATAAGTATTAAGCACTACACTAAAGTATATTTCTTTTTCAGTCAATTGAAAAATTCTTTGCCTAGGTCTTAGTTCTGAGACCAAGCTTATATGTATTTGCACAAGAACATCTGTAGGGGAGCTGGAGAGATGGCACAGCTATAGGGTGTTTTGCCTTGCACAAGGCCAACCAGGGACAGAACTGGGTTCGATTCCCAGCATCCCATATGGTCTCCCCAGACTGCCAGGGTTGATTTCTGAACACAGAGCCAGGAGTAACCTGAGCACTACTGGGTGTGCCTCCCTGCCAAAAAAAAGAACATCTGTAGGCTTTTTTTTGGTACTTTGAAATAAATAAAATAGCTTAAGGAGATTACAGTACCATATTTGACTTATAAATACATTTAAAAAACTGCAGGTGTTATTTGATATCATCTTTCAGTTTTTTAAGTACTGAATTTAAATGTAAATTATAATTTTGTTGTAAATAAAAAATGTACTTTTGGGCTATTTACTTACTGTTGTACTTGAGAAATCAAAATATAATCATATCTTCAAGTATAACTCTTTTTTTTTTTTTTTTTTTTGCTCAGGGGTTACTCCTAGCTGTCTGCTCAGAAATAGCTCCTGGCAGGCACGGGGTGGGACACCGGGATTTGAACCAACCACCTTTGGTGCGGGATCGGCTGCTTGCAAGGCAAACACCGCTGTGCTATCTCTCCGGGCCCCTCAAGTATAACTCTTATGTCAGTAGACAGTAGAGTGTAGTTGATAAATATTATTTCAGAGGGGACCACTATTTTCTAAGTTTTTTCTTAAGGTTATGCTCTAGTTTGAACTAGTATGTTTCTTACAAAGTGAACCTTAGAACGATGTTATAGTTGGGACCAAAGATGTTATATTACATACATAATAGACATAACCCACAATGAACTGTGAAAGCAAAAATGTAATAGTAACCTAGGAAATTTAAAACTAAATAGTATGTTTCAAGTACATATATATTATTGACAGAATTTTTTTTCTTTTTAAGTAAAAACAGATTTTATTTATAAGTAGAGGAAGAGGAAGGAGAGGATAAGAAAGAGAGAGTAACTAGTAATGCATTCAGAAGAGAGTGTGGGCTTCTCTAGAGCCAGAGAGAACCCCAGTATACAACCCATTGTGACAGTAGGAAAGTACACATGTCAAGAGGGGAGATGTGGACAACATGTGCTCAGGTACCATGTTCTCAGACAGTATAAGTGTGCCAGAAAGAAATCTTAGTGGTCATCTGATCATAGAACCCTAGACCAGGATTGGGCTATTTTGGTTCCATGCTCGTGGGTTATTTCCATCTGTGATCAGGGGAACATACACGGTGCTGGGAATCATAGTGTCAGCTATGTGCAAAGTAAGCACCTTATCCTGTATGTACTATTTTTCTGGCCAGTACTTTGCTCTTGTACCTTCTGCACACCTGTATTCATTGCAGCACTATTTACAGTAATATCCAGACTCTGGAAACAACCAAGATGCCCTTCAACAGATGAATGGATAAAGAAACTGTGGTACATATACACAATATTATATTATGCAGCCATCAGGAGAGACGAAGTCATAAAATTAAAAAAAAATTTAATGAGTTGTGTTTGGAGTTAGAATAATACTTGTTTGGGCCCCGGAGAGATAGCATGGAGGTAGGGTGTTTGCCTTTCATGCAGAAGGATGGTGATTTGAATCTTGGCATCCCATATGGTCCCCTGAGCCTGCCAGGAACGATTTCTGAGCATACAGCCAGGAGTAACCCCTCAGCACTGCCTAGTATGACCCAAGAACAAACAAACAAAAAAAGAATAATACTTGTTTGAGGAAAACATGAGATGACAAAATATATCCCTGGACTATCTCACATTGTGTTGGAAGATACCTCTGTAACTGCTCACCTTGATAGGTTATTTAAGATACCGGAGAAAAGCCTTGTTGCCTATGAAAAGTTAGAATGGCAAAAGTAAAGTAAAATGATTTAATGGAAAGAGAGTCATGCTGTCTTACCATATAGAGATACTCTAATTTAAGTGGGGCATGAAAATTTCAGGCTGAGTCAATGTTGAGTTTCCTGGATTGCTGCCATTAAAACCAGCATCTTAAGTCCTACTTAACACTTTTTCTGGGCAATAGTCCCATCTGTTTAATTTTTGCTAAATGAGTGTATATTAGATCTGACTTGAAAAATACCGGGTTATATCAAACAGTTAAAAAAAAATCAACATGATGCCCATACCTGGTTTAATTTATCTTTCCTTTCAATAATCCCACACATTATCTTCTTATATGCTGTAAGGAACATGTCATTCAGTTAAAATAAGATTAACTGCTTAGATTGTGGCATTATAGGCAGGGAACTTTAAAGCCAACTTGTGTTTCTTGTAAGATTCAGCAGTTAAATGATATGTGTTGTCGTTTCTTTTGTAATCAAGACGGTTTCACTTAGGATTAGCACTCCCCAGTTACTTCTCTTGATGGAACATTTGAAGCAGCACATTTATATGTCTAGGTTACAGCCTGGCAGCAACCACTGTGCTCAGGCTCAAACCTGTTACCAACTCAGAATCATTCTCTTTGTGAAGTCCCTTAATGCCCATGGTCCTCTCACCTGCTATGCTGATTCTGGGAGAAAGAGGGCTCAGGAGATCCTTGGGAAATAGCTCTATGTCTCCGATGGTATCAGTGTTCAGTGAATACACATCCATATCTGCATCAAGACCAAGTCCCACGTCAATACTTCCTAGATGTTCCTGCCCTAATCCTCTCTCTTTAAATTCTAATTGCAGTTGTAGTTCTCCCTACATGACATTAGGTTGATTATTATTTATATAATTGGTGTCTATGGTCTAATATATATGTTGTCCAAAGCCACGTGATCCATGGCACATAGGAAGTTCCCAGTAACTGCTTCTTGATTAAAGGAAGTCACCTCTGTGATGTTACTCATTCTGACTGCCTAAAAAGTCTGGAGTGAGCACTGTCAGGAACTGCATCCATATCACATCTTCTCACCTTTAATTTCTGTTATTTATCAAAGGTAATAGACAATAGATTTGCCCAGTAATTTGTTGATTTTTTTTAAGGTTTTTTGGGCCACATCTGGTGATGCTCAGGAATTACTTCTGGCTATGTGCTCAGAAATCATTCCTTACTTGGGAGAACATTTGGGGTGCCAGGGATCGAACCAAGATCTGTCCTGGTTCGGCCGTGTGCAAAGCAAACACCCTACCGCCGTGCTGTCGCTCTGGCCTCTTGTTGATTTCTTCACTCAGTAAGTTTTTATTAGGTACCAACTGTGTGCCTAATCTTGCTTCTCAGCTTAGAGAAAAGTCCTCACTGACCATGTTGGCAGAACTGAGGAAACGGTTTAGAAGATGGACAAGGGTGGCATCCTGCCAATTCTAGTTACATTCCTAACACTACATGGAATCCTTGAACCATCTTGGTTGACCATAAATGATAGAAAGTCCTCACTTCCTCTAAATAAGCTAAAAGAAAGCTTTTTCTCACACTATCCTTCAACCACACATATAAGCAAGAGCATGATTTTCTTTTTTTACTTATTTTTATTTTTTAACATTAGTGGGGTTTATTTTGTTGTTGTTGTTGTTGTTGTTTTTTTTGAGGGGACACACCCAGCAGCACTCGGGTTACTCCTGGATCTGTGCTCAGAAATCGCTCCTGGCAGGCTCAGGGGATCATGTGGGATTCTGGGAATCGAACCTAGGTTCATCCCAGGTCGGCCACGTGCAAGGCAAATGCCCTCCCCCTGTGCCATTGCTCCAGCCCCAGCAGCACAATTTTCTAAGACTTTGTAATCCCAAAGTTTTTCTCCACTTCCCCTTTTCATTTCATCCTGGCCTTGAATTGCTGTGCTAGAGAGGACTTCCTCTGTTGTCACCCTAGCTGTGATAATAGTAGGCTATTGAATTTTCCTCTGTCAAACTGGTTTGCTCAGGTCTTAGCTGGGCAGGCTGCAGTTACTAGTTTGGATGGATTTTAGGTATGCTCTGCATTAGATATGTTATATATTAGGATTCTTTAATGAGTAAGGAAAAGAAGGGGAAGGAAGAAAAGGTTAGGTTGGTTAAATAATTATACAAATTATTTAATGAATTACAAACAAGGATACCTGCCTTGCAGCTGCTCTGGCCACCAAAACTGAACTCCACTAATAGATTTTGACCGTTCAGGAAAAAGCCAGTCTCAATGCCCACGGGGTAGTTGGGCTGGTTTGGCGGTGAATGTTGCAGCAGCTGCTATCTGAGCTGAACCTCTCGGAAACCCACACACTCAAACTCCAGTGGTGATGCACCTACTCCCTTTGCTTGCTTTATTTCACACTAGAAATGGGGGATAGAATAGAATAAAGGATTTTTAGAATCAAGAAGGCCTTTTATTATACATTGTTCCAGAACTCTTAATTTTTGTGGTATAGATCTGATGCCGACGAGGAGTCCCTGTGGCATATGTGAGGTGGGAAGGAGAAAAGCAGTAGACTCAAAAAGGGAATCTTCCACTCTACCTCAGGCCACCCTAGGAGTAGCTGGGGAGTTCTAGGACTGTGAGCAAGAAAAACAGTCATTTGTGGGATTTATCAGACCAGAGAGGCAGGGAGGGAGGGAGAAAAGAGATAACACGTACAATGACCAGCAGCACACGTTTGTGTGTCTCATTTGTTCCAGGTTGGTTTATATAGGATTTCTCCCAACTTTCTCACATGGGGCTTTCTAGGCATGACCTGAAAACAAAAGAACTAGAGCTATTGGCCATGGATTCAATCTTTGACACAATGGAGCTGAACTGGTGGAGGGGAGAAGTGGGAGGAATACAGAGTGTAGTCCAGTGGAGATTGGGACTTACATGAAGAGCATTGTCTGTGTGCTCCAATGAGTATGCCTGAAAAAAATATGGGCCATATTAACTTTCAACTGGAGAAACTTTCTCTAACATTAGAGTTTTCTAGGAATGAAAAATTCATTCTGGAAATGTTGCAAATTATTGTGGTTGGCCTTTTTAGACAATATTGTTAATCTTGTGAGTGCATGATATTGTTAAGGTAATTTAATTCCATGTTAATTTTGCCACATCAAACGTAATGTTGAGTTTAAGATAGTGTGAAAATCTTAATGGTCCTTGATTGTGAATATCACAAAATGGGAAATTTATAGAACTAATTTAAAGATCTTTAATAAGCATTATAAAGGGCAATTTGCTCCTGCTAGGTGTAAGATTGTTTAGCAATTTGGTTCCAAATTGACCGTGGGCAGTTTCAAGTCTCCCTCCTAGAGCCTTAGTGCTGCTAAGACTTCTAGGTTGCTAACTCGGGAAGAGAGCATGCCTGGGGCAGGAGAGGATACAAAAAAGGCATGGAAAGAGGCTGAAGTACAGAGCCAGGAATGGCCCTCTCCAGTGCCTGTGACAGCCAGGGCAGCAAGACCACTCATCGGAGGATGAAGAGAGATGAGAAGGTTAGAAAAAGGAGTGAAGGGTCAGAGTGATAGCACAGCAGTAGGGAGTTTGCCTTGCATGTGGCCGACCTGGGATGAACTCGGGTTCAATCCCCAGCATCCTATAGGGTCCCCAAGCCTGCCAGGAGCAATTTTTGAGCACAGAACAATTTCTGAGCACAGGAGTAACCCCTGAGCACTGCTGAGTGTTGCCCCCAAACACCCCCCCTAAATAAAAAAAAAGGATTGTAGATGTGTTTTATGCAAAAAAAATAATGATGGAGTTATGAATGTTGGAAAAAGTGGAGATAATTCTGTGAGAGTGTAATCTGTTGGTTGCAAATTGGAATGGAGGAAAGTTTAAAAAAAGAACCAAGTAAAGGAATGTGCAGAAGGTTTGAGGGTTGTGATAGAAAAAAACTGTATGGTCAAACTGGATTATTATTAGTATGTGTCTAAATTAGAAATGATCTAATGTTTTTCTATAAAGAATTCTATGGAAAAGGAGTTTAGATGCTCAAGACTCATGTTACAGTGCATTTATAAAATTGGACCTTTAAAAATGATAGGAAATCAAGATTTTTCCAGATAGGATTTAAAATTATATGCATAATGATTGTTCTGTAAATTGTGAAACATTGCATTTTATTTTTTCTTGGCATCTTCAATATTTTTGATGATGTATAGCTTTATTTTGTTATGCATAAATATAGGCAGGAAGTTTTTTTTTCTCTGTAGTGGGGATTACTCTTTTTTTTTTTTTTTTAACCAACCCGGGTTATGCAGAAGTCTTTATGCAGAAATCTTTTTTTTTTTTTTTGGTTTTTGGGCCACACCCGGCGGTACTCAGGGGTTACACCTGGCTATCTGCTCAGAAATAGCTCCTGGCAGGCACGGGGGACCATATGGGACACCGGGATTCGAACCAACCACCTTTGGTCCTGGATCGGCTGCTTGCAAGGCAAACGCCACTGTGCTATCTCCGGGCCCTTTATGCAGAAATCTTAAAGATCAGCTAGAGGACCCCAGAGCTCTCTTTCAGGGAAACATACCATATTTTTCAATGTATAAGACGACTTTTTAACCCATGAAAAACTTCTTAAAAGTTGGGGTTCGTCTTATACATTAGTATATGGCATGCTGAATCTTACTCCAGCTTCAGGGATGAGTGGTCCACTCCCCTCTCACTGCCACATCCCACCCACCTGCCAAGCATCATCACTCAATCCTCTGCTTGTCCTGATTAATCTTTCAGGGCACACAGAGGAGCTGAGTTACCGAGAGCTGCATCCCACCCAGCTGCCGGGTGTCATCGTTAGTATGGTGGATTTCTGGTGTTCTGGCTTTCTATTCAGCTTTTATGGGATACAGAGGAGGCACTTTGTCTCCCTCTAACGGTCCTATTAATCACTGCACCCAGCCAGCTGCTCTTGGAGGAGTCCCCTCTCCCTGCTCTCAATGTAGATCACAATAAAAAAAATCACAGTCACTCACTACAAATGATAAATGTAAAGTAATTGTTGGCACTCCAAAGTCTAGCTTTATTAAACATATACTGTTAACCTTTGAGGGTTCTACTGTTTTTCTCTTACGTTTTTTAATTTCCATTAGGTGTGTATTAAAAGAGTGGTAGTTTTATAAGGCGAATATAGCCCAAATCCTGTATTTTAACAGGAAAAGTAGGGGGGTCATCGTATATGCCCAGTTGTCTTATACACCAGAAAATACAGTAGTTGAAAGGGATTGAGGTTAAGTGACAAGCAGATCCAGTACTGTTACTATTACTCTGCTAACCTCAGAGAGACAATAGAGGTGGATTGGCCTAGAAGAATTGGATATCATCTAGGAATATCTATATCTACAGCAATTGGCCATAGTCTGGGCCCTGCTCTCAGCATTGAGAAAAATTCTGGAGATCAGAATTTCTCGCAACCCTGGAGAGAGATGGGACAGACTCCCTCCAGGACTCTCCTACAGAGGGTGAGAGGCCCAAGGTCACCTTTGGCTCATCATGTTGACCTGACCTTCACATCTTTACATTGGCCATGCCTGGGAAATCCTGACATGACAGGTAAAGTATCAATGCCTTTATTGGTAAACCTCCTGCAGTGTTCTTGACCAATCTCCAGAAATTCCAGAAATCTCCAGAAATTTCCAGTAAATAATGGGGTGCCCCAAACAGAGATTTCTCCAGTCTTTCAAGTTTTATGCAAAGAAACAAGCCAAGTTGATTCAGCCATCTGGCAAGGTTCACTGTAAAGTTGGAGAGAAAAACTATTTTTCTGTATCTGAATGAATTAAATGCATTCTAGTGAACTTAACTTAAAGCCTACTCCTTTTGGGTAACCTATATGAAATTGTACTTACTGGATGCAGTTGGCTGCTCATAAGGAACTGAAAGCTGTACATGCGACCATTAGTCTTGCCAGAACTTTACTAGGGAGAACTTAGGTTGAGCAGAACAATGGGGAAAGTAGATGTGCTGTTATTGAACCTAGTGGGAATCCTCAGTCTCCTCTCCCAGCAACGCCTATACAGAACCAGGAGAGCTTATCCTGAGAAGGACTAGCAACATGACCTCATACAGATGATCAAATGCTTAAGGAAACAGGTATAATGCCATGATGATATGTTGCTTTAACTTCTGTCACCATCCCAGAAGGCACATTTTCTACTGCTCTGTCATCCTAAGGATAGAGAAGACCATTTACTGCTCCAGGGCCTGATTGTTTTAAATGATATTCCTCTAATTTATCCAACCTTTTCAGTCATGGTGCTTAAAGATATTATTTAAAATCTGAAAAAAATAGTCATTGAATTTGTATTTATTTTTAAAAAATCTTTTTTTTTTTGTTTGTTTGCTTTGGGGCCACACCCGACGTGCTCAGGGTTATTCCTGGCTCTGTGCTCAGAAGTCGCTCCTGGCAGGCTCATGGGATCATATGAGATGCTGGGAATCAAACCCAAATTTGACCTGGATCGGCTTCATGCAAGGCAAACACCCTACCACTGTGCTATCTCTCCGGCCCTTAAAAAAAATTTTTTTTCAGATGTTTATAACTGCAAGCCTGAACTGGTCAATTTCTTGGTCTCTCATTAAGAGCTGAGGTAGCATGAGATTTCACCCTGTCTTTTGCTAGAGCCTGCAGTCCTTTGCCAGCCTGAAGTTACAGAAATTACAGAAGATGGGCCTTCGCCTACACTCTCCTATAATGGCTTCTAAGGTGATAAAAATCTCTTGGGAAAATGTGAAACAGGAAGTCAGGAAAGCTGCCAGTGGAATAAAGGCAAGAGGGGCTGTGGGAACTCAACTAGCCAAGGCCATTGACATACTGCCTATCTACCTCAGAGGTCTGGGCAAGTGGAAAGAATGAACTAGACACTAACATTTAAAGAGGATGGGTGGTGAAAGGAAAAAAGAAGCAAAGATTGTGGTAATGTTGAGGGTAAAAGGATTCGCACCAGGTGTAGGAGGCATTTCTGTCTGACCAGGAAAGGCAATAATTCTCAGTTGTCTCTCTAGAGACTGGATTTTAGGGTCCTATATTGTTCTCTCCACCCCAATAGCTGTATAAATTGCTGGATTGAAGAAGATACAGGAACCTCCTTGTTCCATGTGGTGGAGAGTCACAGCCTGAATGAAAAGGACCCCCTGCAGATTTGACTGACTCAGCCCTCAGAACCAGGACATAATGCAGATTGTCCTGATCTTCCTGCTGAAGGCAGTGATTGCGAAACGACAGGCAAGAATAGACACCTGATTTGCTTGTAGACTATACTTGGACTCTTACCCAGACTGTGGATGAAGGGTTTATAGGTCAAATTGTTACTCCGGGGATCCCTCCCCTAAATTTTGACTTATGCGATGTGTTTGGTGTTTCTGATTATGCTCTACAAGATCTCCTGCTACCAAGGTGTAAGCGTTAAGAAAAAAAGTGGATACCACCCCATAATTATGGGTCTTGGAATAGGGAAGTTGCCCTGAGAGCATTCTCATTTTATGCATGTCCAGAAGAGAGAAAACTTACCACAAAGAATGGTCAGTGCAGTTAGAGAAATAACTACACTAGGGCCCAGAGAGATAGCACAGCGGCATGTGCCTTGCAAGCAACCGATCCAGAACCAAAGGTGGTTGGTTCAAATATGGTCCCCCGTGCCTGCCAGGAACTATTTCTGAGCAGACAGCCAGGAGTAACCCCTGAGCATCGCCAGATGTGGCCCAAAAACCAAAAAAAAAAAAAAAAAAACAAAAACAAAAACTACACTAATAACTCATGACAATGAGTGAGAGAAGTAGAAGTAGAAGTAGTAGAAGTGGGCCCGGAGAGATAGCACAGCGGTGTTTGCCTTGCAAGCAGCCGATCCAGGACCAAAGGTGGTTGGTTCAAATCCCGGTGTCCCATATGGTCCCCCCATGCCTGCCAGGAGCTATTTCTGAGCAGACAGCCAGGAGTAACCCCTGAACACCACCGGGTGTGACCCAAAAACAAAAACAAAAAACCAAAAAAAAAAAAAGTAGTAGAAGTGAGTAGAAGTAGAATTCTACTGAATATAGGCAGGGGTTAGGGAAGAGGGAGATGGGGGCATTGGTGGTGGAAATGTGCTGGTGAAGGGAAGTGTTCTTTTTTATGACTGAAACCCTGCTACAAACATGTTTGTAATCATGGTTCTTCAATAAAGATATTAAAGTTGTTGTTTTTTGAGGTTTGGGGCCACACCTGGTGGCACTCAGGCCTCATGGCTATGCACTCAGAAATCACTCCTGGCTTGGGGGACCATATGGAATGCCAGGGATAGAACCCAGGTCTGTCCTGGGTGAGCCACTTATAAGGCAAACACCCTACCACTGTGCTATTGCTTCGGCTCCTAAAGATATTATTTTAAATATATAAAATAAAATATGCCGGAGTGGTGGGCTTTCACTGCAGGGTGTAGGAATATGTCAGGGAAGTCATCTAGCAGCACTGGGAGAGCCTGACCCCAAGGCTAAGGCTGACGATCTCAGGTGGAGTTTTGGGAGTGCTGTTTACTTTACAGAAAACCAGAGATATCTTAGCCCAAATAGGACTAGTAGGATTTTTAATACAATGCATTCAGACTTATTTCCTAGTAGGGAAACATCAGTTACGGCAAATAAGGGGAGCAAGCCAGCAATTTATACTGCATAAGGTGCCAGTGTAAGCCCCACTATCAAGCATGGAGTAGCATAGAGCCTAGGATCAGACTTCCTCAGAAATTGCCAAAGATTGTTGATTGTGCATACATTTAGAGCACTTTGGGACATCTTAATAGAAATGGCCCTGCAGAACAGGAGGAGTTTGGACTTAAGGTTCTTAAAACAAAGTGGACGGTGTATGGCCCAAGGGGAACAGATCAGGGGTCATCTAGGGGAATGCTGCATCAGTTGAAGGCCAGATTGCAGGAGCAGAAAGATTTCACCTCTTGGTATGAATAGTGTTTCATTCAATCACCCTGGATAACTTCCCTGACTAGGCCACTGTTTATTATTTTTATGATGCTCTTAGTAGGTCCTTGCATAATTAATTTTCTAATCTACTTTATTATTTATTATGTGGTACAGTTAAGATGCTTGTGCTAAGGTCCCAGTATGTGTCCATAAGCAGGGATGGGTACCAAAGAATCTCAAGGAGAGTCAAGGATTTGACTCAGGTCCATAAGAAGAGGAGAGAATGTGGGGCCCTGGGTTCTGAACAAGGAGGGATGCTATTTTGTAAGGGGCCACATATTAGGCTTGTCTTTCTCAAGCTGAAGTTTCTTTTAACACTGCCCCAAGCTACCTGGCCAGGTAGTCTATCTGGAAAGGACACGAGGGAGTGGTAGGAAGGTACTCTAGACAACAGCCAATTGTCTTAAAGATTATCAGAAGCTAGAACCTCCTCATCTCCCTATATTAATTGTCATGTGACCTTGGCAGGTCATCTCTCCTCTGAGAGATGGCCCTGACTGGTCAGTTTGGGGCTTGTGGCTGACAATTAAAGTTTTGTTTTACTTTACTTCAATTGTGTGGTCTCATCCTTTGACTCCGGCCTCTAACACCCTAGCTTGGGGCTTTCTCTGTAAGTAAATACTTATTCAGAAGAGAAAAATTTGGGGCTGGAGTGATAGTGGTAGAGCGTTTGCCTTGCACATGGCAGATCCAGGACAGACCTGGTTTGATCCCTGGCGTCCCATATGGTCACCCTAGCCAGGAGCAATTTATGAGCACATAGCCAGGAATAACTCCTAAGCATCACTGGGTGTGGCCCCAAACAAACAAACAAACAAACAGGAGAGAGAAATTTGAGTCTAGTGACCTTCTGCATTTAGATTCAGACCTAAACACCATTAAATTATCTCCTGAGAATGTGGGTCAGGACTGGGAGCTAGATCCTAGATTATCTTTATTTGGAGCCTCAGTCTTGTCGTTAGTAGGGGCTGATGGTGATGGTGTTGATCATTTGAGTCCTGAATGGTTGTGGTGGGTGGGGTACAGATTCAACCAACCCCTTTCCAGACATATCTCAGCTAACTCCTTCCAGAGCACATCTTGTTTTTTTCTCTGAAACTCATTTTTAGTACCTACCTGATTGTGTTCTCTGTATGGTCTAACTCCCAGGTCAACACAAAGAAGGTCCATCTCAGGGGCAGTGAGATGGTTTGTCCATTGGGTATTTCTTGACCTTGTATGCTCTCTCCTTAGATAACAGAAGGGTAGGCTGTAGACTGAGGTGGCCACTCTGGAACATTCTATCTTATCTGCAAACCTAAACACACATGAATTTGACTGACCTGTGAAGTTGTGAAGATTCAACCTATTGTTAGGTAGCCAGTTGCCACGCAGAACAGAGGACAGAGATACGGAGACAGAGGAGCATATATATGAATGGGAAACAATATTGGAGCTTACTCAGATTGTTAAGCATTCACTCATTCACTTACCCAAACAGTCCTTATGCAAGCCAGAACAGAGATAGACAGAGCTAACAGGTGCATGACAAAGTGGCCCAGCAGTCTTGGTGGGACCTCCAAATGTTAGGTGGCCAGTTGCTGTGTAGAAAAGAGGACAGAGTAAAGAGGACAGAAAGGTTTATTAAGACTCAGTGATGAGAGCCTGCAAGACAGAGAGACTTGGAGACCTGAGTATGGGACAGGCATACAATTTATTCATTTTCAGCTTGCCTATTCAAAGCATATTTCCATATTCCTTCAATGCACATATAAGCAAAGCAGATGTTAGATTAAGCCAGGCATCTTGCTTATGAGCCCTGTTTGTTGTTGGTTCCTGCCTTCCCAAAGACCCCTATACAATTTTCTTTCTTTTTCTTTCTTTCTTTCTTTCTTTCTTTCTTTCTTTCTTTCTTTCTTTCTTTCTTTCTTTCTTTCTTTCTTTCTTTCTTTCTTTCTTTCTTTCTTTCTTTCTTTCTTTCTTCTTTCTTTCTTTTTATTTCTTTCTCTTCTTTCTTTCTTTCTTTCTTTTTATCTTTCTTTTCTTTCTTTCTCTTTCTTTCTTTCCTTCTCTTTCTTTTTTCTTTCTTCCTTCCTTCCTTCTTCTTTCTTTCTTCCTTCCTTCCCTTCCTTCCTTCCCTTCCTTTCTTTCGTTCCTTCCTTTCCTTCCTTCCTTCCTTCCTTCCTTCCTTCCTCTCTCTCTCTTTCTTTCTTTCTTTCTTTCTTTCTTTCTTTCTTCTTTCTTTCTTTCTTTCTTTCTTTCTTTCTTTCTTCTTTCCTTCCTCCCTCCCTCCCGCCTCCCTCCTTCCTTCCCTCCTTCCTTCCCTCCTTCCTTCCCTCCTTCCTTCCCTCCTTCCTTCCTTCCCTCCTTCCTCCTTCCTTCCTTCCTTCCTTTCTTTCTTCCTTCCTTCCTTCCTTCCTTCCTTCCTTCCTTTCTTTCTTTCTTTCTTTCTTTCTTTCTTTCTTTCTTCTTTCTTTCTTCTTTCTTTCTTTTTATTTCTTTCTCTTCTTTCTTTCTTTCTTTCTTTTTATCTTTCTTTTCTTTCTTTCTCTTTCTTTCTTTCCTTCTCTTTCTTTTTTCTTTCTTCCTTCCTTCCTTCTTCTTTCTTTCTTCCTTCCTTCCCTTCCTTCCTTCCCTTCCTTTCTTTCCTTCCTTCCTTCCTTTCCTTCCTTCCTTCCTTCCTTCCTTCCTTCCTTCCTCTCTCTCTCTCTTTCTTTCTTTCTTTCTTTCTTTCTTTCTTTCTTTCTTTCTTTCTTTCTTTCTTCTTTCTTTCCTTCCCTCCTTCCTTCCTTCCCTCCTTCCTCCTTCCCTCCTTCCTTCCTTCCTTCCTTCCTTTCTTCCTTCCTTCCTTCCTTCCTTCCTTTCTTCCTTTCTTTCTTTCTTTCTTTCTTTCTTTCTTTCTTTCTTTCTTTCTTTCTTTCTTTCTTTCTTTCTTTCTTTCTTTCTTTCTTTCTTTCTTTCTTTCTTTCTTTCTTTCTTTCTTTCTTTCTTTCTTCTTTCCATCCTCCCTCCCTCCCTCCTCCCTCCCTCCTTCCTTCCTTCCTTCCTTCCTTCCTTCCTTCCTTCCTTCCTTCCTTCCTTCCTTCTTTCTTTCTTTTTTTTGTTTGTTTTTTTGTGGTTTTTGGGTCACACCCGGCAGTGCTCAGGGGTTACTCCTGGCTCCAAGCTCAGAAATTGCTCCTGGCAGGCATGAGGGACCATATGAGACGCCGGGATTCGAACTGATGACTTTCTGCATGAAAGGCAAACGCCATACCTCCATGCTCTCTCCGGCCCCAAACAAATCTTTGTTTTGCTTTGTTTTGTTTTGTTTTTCGGGCCACACCCGTTTGATGCTCAGGGGTTACTCCTGGCAAAGGGCTCAGAAATTGCCCCTGACTTGGGGGGACCATATGGGATGCCGGGGGATTGAACCACGGTCCTTCCTTGGCTAGGGCTTGCAAGGCAGACACCTTACCTCTAGCGCCACCTCGCCCCCCCTATAATTTTCTTTTTTTTTTAATTGATATTATATTTTATTATCATAATTTTACATAATTATGTTGTTGCAACAGTATTGTAATAAATTATTATTTAATTATTATCTTCTATTTATATACTCTTGCTCTGTGTCTAATTTATTTTTTTTTATTTAAACACCTTGATTACATACATGATTGTATTTGGGTTTCAGTCATAAAAGGAACACCACCCATCACCAGTGCAACATTCCCATCACCCAAGTCCCAAATCTCCCTCCTCCCCACCCAACCCCCGCCTGTGCCCTAAACAGGCTCTACATTTCCCTCATACATTCTCAATATTAGGACAGTTCAAAATGTAGTTATTTCTCTAACTAAACTCATCACTCTTTGTGGTGAGCTTCCTGAGGTGAGCTGGAACTTCCAGCTCTTTTCTCTTTTGTGTCTGAAATTTATTATTGCAAGAATGTCTTTCATTTTTCTTAAAACCCATAGATGAGTGAGACCATTCTGCGTTTTTCTCTCTCTCTCTCTCTGACTTATTTCACTCAGCATAATAGATTCTGTGTACATCCATGTATAGGAAAATTTCATGACTTCATCCCTCCTGACAGCTGCATAATATTCCATTGTGTATATGTACCACAGTTTCTTTAGCCATTCGTCTGTTGAAGGGCATCTTGGTTGTTTCCAGAGTCTTGCTATGGTAAATAGTGCTGCAATGAATATAGGTGTAAGGAAGGGATTTTTGTATTGTATTTTTGTGTTCTTAGGGTATATTCCTAGGAGTGGTATAGCTGGATCTTATGGGAGCTCGATTTCCAGTTTTTGGAGGAATCTCCATATTGCTTTCCATAAAGGTTGAACTAGACGGCATTCCCACCAGCAGTGGATAAGGGTTCCTTTCTCTCCACATCCCCGCCAGCACTGTTTGTTCTCATTCTTTGTGATGTGTGCCATTGTCTGTGGTGTGAGGTGGTATCTCATTGTTGTTTTGATTTGCATCTCTCTGATGATTAGTGATGTGGAGCATTTCTTCATGTGTCTTTTGGCCATTTGTATTTCTTCTTTGTCAAAGTGTCTGTTCATTTCTTCTCCCCATTTTTTGATGGGATTAGATGTTTTTTTCTTGTAAATTTCTGTCAGTGCCTTGTATATTTTGGAAATTAGCCCTTTGTCTGATGGGTATTGGGTGAATAGATTCTCCCACTCAGTGGGTGGCTCTTGAATGCTGGGCACTATTTCCTTTGAGGTGCAGAAGCTTCTCAACTTAATATATTCCCATCTGTTAATCTCTGTTTTCACTTGCTTGGAGAGTGCAGTTTCCTCCTTGAAGATGCCTGAAGTCTCAATGTCCTGGAGAGTTTTGCCTATGTGTTGTTCTATATATCTTATGGTTTGGGGTCGGATATCGAGGTCTTTAATCCATTTGGATTTTACCTTCGTACATGATGTTAGCTGGGGGTCTAAGTTCAATTTTTTGCAAGTGGCTAGCCAGTTGTGCCAACACCACTTGTTGAAGAGGCTTTCCTTGCTCCATTTAGGATTTCCTGCTCCTTTATCAAAAATTAGGTGATTGTATGTCTGGGGAACATTTTCTGAGTATTCAAGCCTATTCCACTGATCTGAGGGTCTGTCCTTATTCCAATACCATGCTGTTTTGATAACTATTGCTTTGTAGTAAAGTTTAAAGTTGGGGAAAGTAATTCCTCCCATATTCTTTTTTCCCAATGATTGCTTTAGCTATTCTAGGGTGTTTATTGTTCCAAACAAATTTCAAAAGTGCCTGATCTACCTCTTTGAAGAATGTCATAGGTATCTTTAGAGGGATAGCGTTGAATCTGTATAACGCCTTGGGGAGTATTGCCATTTTGATGATGTTAACCCTGCCAATCCATGAGCAGGGTATGTGTTTCCATTTCCGCGTGTCCTCTCTTATTTCTTGGAGCAGAGTTTTATAGTTTTATTTGTATAGGTCTTTCACATTTTTAGTCAAGTTGATTCCAAGATATTTGAGTTTGTGTGGCACTATTGTGAATGGGGTTGTTTTCTTAATGTCTATTTCTTCCTTATTACTATTGGTGTATAGAAAGGCCATTGATTTTTGTGTGTTAATTTTGTAGCCTGCCACCTTGCTATATGAGTCTATTGTTTCTAGAAGCTTTTTGGTAGAGTCTTTAGGGTTTTCTAAGTAGAGCATCATGTCATCTGCAAACAGTGAGAGCTTGACTTCTTCCTTTCCTATCTGGATTCCCTTGATATCTTTTTCTTGCTTAATCGCTATAGCAAGTACTTCCAGTGCTACGTTGAATAGGAGTGGTGAGAGAGGACAGCCTT
This sequence comes from Suncus etruscus, assembly GCF_024139225.1. Classification (NCBI taxonomy): domain Eukaryota; kingdom Metazoa; phylum Chordata; class Mammalia; order Eulipotyphla; family Soricidae; genus Suncus; species Suncus etruscus. The sequence goes on along the minus strand of NC_064851.1, from coordinate 77,712,550 downwards.
GTCTTGTGCCAGAATTTAGAGGGAAGGCTTTTAGTTTTTCTCCATTGAGGATAATATTTGCCACTGGCTTGTGGTAGATGGCCTTAACTATATTGAGAAAGGTTCCTTCCATTCCCATCTTGCTGAGAGTTTTGATCAAGAATGGGTGTTGGACCTTGTCAAATGCTTTCTCTGCATCTATTGATATAATCATGTGGTTTTTCTTTTTCTTTTTTTTTTCTTTTTTGTGGTTTTTGGGTCACACCCGGCAGTGCTCAGGGATTATTCCTGGCTCCAGGCTCAGAACTTGTTCCTGGCAGGCACGGGGGACCATATGGGACGCCGGGATTCGAACCGATGATCTCCTGCATGAAAGGCAAACGCCTTACCTCCATGCTATCTCTCCGGCCCCGGTTTTTATTTTTCTTGTTGTTGATGTTGTGTATTATGTTGATAGATTTACGGATGTTAAACCATCCTTGCATTCCTGGGATGAAACCTACTTGATCGTAGTGGATGATCTTCTTAATGAGGTATTGAATCCTATTTGCCAGGATTTTGTTGAGGATCTTTGCATCTGCATTCATCAGCGATATTGGTCTGTAATTTTCTTTTTTCGTAGCATCTCTGTCTGGTTTAGGTATCAAGGTGATGTTGGCTTCATAAAAGCTATTTGGGAGTGTTTCCACTTGTTCAATTTCATGAAAGAGTCTTGCCAGGATTGGTAGTAGTTCCTCTTGGAAAGTTTGATAGAATTCATTAGTGAATCCATCTGGGCCTGGGCTTTTGTTTTTGGGCAGACTTTTGATTACCATTTTTATTTCATCAATGGTGATGGGGGTGTTTAGATATGCTACATCCTCTTCTTTCAACCGTGGAAGATTATAAGAGTCCAAGAATTTATCCATTTCTTCCAGGTTCTCATTTTTAGTGGCATAGAGTTTTTCAAAGTAGTTTCTGATTACCCTTTGAATCTCTGTCATATCAGTAGTGATCTCTCCTTTTTCATTCCTAATACGAGTTATCAAGTTTCTCTCTCTCTCTTTCTTTGTTAGGTTTGCCAGTGGTCTATCAATCTTGTTTATTTTTTCGAAGAACCAACTTCTGCTTTCGTTGATCTTTCGGATTGTTTTTTGGGTTTCCACTTCGTTGATTTCTGCTCTCAGCTTTGTTATTTCCTTCTGTCTTCCTATTTTTGGGTCCTTTTGTTGAGTACTTTCTAGTTCTATTAGCTGTGTCATTAAGCTACTCAGGTAAGCTCCTTCTTCCTTCCTGATGTGTGCTTGCAAAGCTATAAATTTTCCTCTCAGTACTGCTTTTGCTGTGTCCCATAAGTTCTGATAGTTTGTGTCTTTATTGTCATTTGTTTCCAGGAACCTTTTGATTTCCTTCTTGATTTCATCTCGGACCCACAGGTTATTGAGTATGAGGCTGTTTAACTTCCAGGTGTTAAAGTTTTTCTTCTGAGTCCCTTTGGAATTCACAAATAATTTCAGAGCCTTGTGGTCAGCGAAGGTAGTCTGCAAAATTTCTATCCTCTTGATATTATGGAGGTATGTTTTATGTGCCAGCATGTAGTCTATCCTGGAGAATGTCCCATGTACATTGGAGAAGAATGTGTATCCAGGTTTCTGGGGATGGAGTGTCCTATATATATCCACTAGGCCTCTTTCTTCCATTTCTCTCCTCAGGTCTAGTATATTCTTGTTGGGTTTCAGTCTGGTTGACCTATCCAGTGTTGACAAAGCAGTGTTGAGGTCCCCCACAATTATTGTGTTGTTATTGATATTGTTTTTCAGATTTGTCAACAGTTGTTTTAAATATTTTGCTGGCCCCTCATTTGGTGCATATATGTTTAGGAGAGTTATTTCTTCCTGCTCTACATACCCCTTGATTAATATAAAATGTCCATCTTTGTCCCTTACAACCTTCCTGAGTATAAAGTTTGCGTTATCTGATATTAGTATGGCCACTCCAGCTTTTTTATGGGTGTTGTTTGCTTGGATAACTTTTCTCCAGCCTTTTATTTTGAGTCTATGTTTGTTCTGACTATTCAGGTGCGTTTCTTGTAGGCAGCAGAAGGTTGGATTGAGTTTTTTGATCCATTTAGCCACTCTGTGTCTCTTACCTGGTGCATTTAGTCCATTGACGTTGAGAGAAAGAATTGTCCTGGGATTTAATGCCATCTTTATATCGAAATTTGGTGTGTCTTTTGGTCAGTCTTGTCTTAGATTAGGTCTTTCAGTTTTTCTCTTAAGACTGGTTTTGAGTCTGTAAAGTTTCTGAGCTGTTTTTTGTCTGTGAAACAATGTATTCTTCCGTCAAACCGGGAAGTGAGTTTTGCTGGGTACAGTATTCTAGGTGAAGCATTCATTTCATTCAGTCTTGTCACAATATCCCACCACTGCTTTCTGGCATTTAGTGTTTCTGGTGACAGATCTGCTGTAAATCTCAAGGATGCTTGCTTGAATGTAATTTCCCCTTTTGATCTTGCTGTTTTCAGAATTCTGTCTCTATCTGTGGGATTTGTCATTGTGACTAGGATGTGTCTTGGGGTGGTTTTTCTTGGGTCTCTTTTGGTTGGTACTCTTCAAGCATGCAGGATTTGATCACATATATTCTTTAGCTCTGGGAGTTTCTCTTTAATGATGTTCTTGACCGTTGATTCTTCCTGGAAATTTTCTTCCTGGGTCTCTGGGACTCCAATGATTCTTAAGTTGTTTCTGTTGATCTTATCATAGACCTCTATTTTCATCTGTTCCCATTCTTTGACTAATTTTTCCATTGTCTGTTCATTTGTTTTAAGTTTTTTTTCCAATCTCTCCTGTTTTATGGAATTGTTATGTATCTCATCTTCCACAGCACCAAGTCTATTCTCAGCTTCTGATACCCTGTCCCAGAGCTTATCCATTTTGTCATTCACTTCGTTTACTGATTTTTTCAGGCCTGTTATTTGACATGTTATTTCAGTTTGGAGTTTTGTGATTTCTGTCTTCATATTTTCTTCATTTTTATTAGTGTTCTGTTCTATTCTATTCATGGTTTCTTTGAGTTCTTTGAGTATATTCCATATTGCTACTTTAAAGTCCTTATCTGAGAGATTGATTAGTTGGTTGGTCGTTAACTGGTCATCAGAATTGTCATCTTCATTCTCTATGTCTGATGCTGGCCTGCGTTGTTTCCCCATTGTCACACTTGTATTGTGGGTTTTTCTACGTGTTGTGGTGGTATTCATTGGTTATATGATGCAGGCAGCACACTTCTCTGGCTCCGCCCTTTCTGGATGGGCCGACTTGCCTCCAAGGTAGGGGAGTCCTCCGTGGATGAAGCCTCACACAGGATCAAATCTTAGGCCCAAGCACGCAGCAGAGAAGACAGTCTGGATAGAAATTCTTGCTTCTGTGATCCAGTACAGTTCTTAGTGTGGTTTTTTTCTTCTTGTGATGGTGTTCTTTTTTTAGAAAGAGCGCACGGGCTGCGTAGTGAAGTAGAGCTAAGTGCCTTCTGGAGCCTCTTTTCAGCCCACTCTCAGGAGGTTTATGCAACGGGATAGCAGAGAGACACACACAGGCAGCACTCACAGTTTTTCACAGTCGGGCCTCACTGGTCAGGCGTAGTTTTCACTCATTCGCTGGGCAGCTTCAGAATGCTGTATTTTTGGGGTTGACTTCCCAGGAATCTGAGGAGAGTCACTGGCTCGCTGGGTAGCCTCCGAATGTAGTTTCTTTGGGGTTCGCTTCCCAGGGCTCTGAGGAGAGCTTCCAGAGTTCAGGAAAGACAGAGAAGGGTAGGACAGGGCTCCCTTCCGGTGCTCAGTTCCTCAGAAGAAGCACAGCCCGGTGGAGATTCTGCAGGTAGAGCAGTCAGCACTCTGCCTGGAAACCCCCACCTGCAGCCATTTCTCACTCACTCACTGGCTCGCTGGGTAGCTCCCGAATGTAGTTTCTTTGGGGTTCGCTTCCCAGGGCTCTGAGGAGAGCTTCCAGAGTTCAGGAAAGACAGAGAAGGGTAGGACAGGGCTCCCTTCCGGTGCTCAGTTTCCTCAGAAGAAGCACAGCCGGGTGGAGACTCTGCAGGTAGAGCAATCAGCACTCTGCCTGGAGACCCCCACATCCAGCCATTTCTTACTCACTCACTGGCTCGCTGGGTAGCTCCCGAATGTAGTTTCTTTGGGGTTCGCTTCCCAGGGCTCTGAGGAGAGCTTCCAGAGTTCAGGAAAGACAGAGAAGAGTAGGACAGGGCTCCCTTCAGGTGCTCAGTTTCTGGTTCGCTGGGTAGCTTCCAAATGTAGTTTCTTTGGGGTTCGCTTCTCAGGGCTCTGAGGAGAGCTTCCAGAGTTCAGGAAAGACAGAGAAGAGTAGGACAGGGCTCCCTTCCGGTGCTCAGTTTCCTCAGAAGAAGCACAGCCCGGTGTAGAGTCTGCAGGTAGAGCAGTCAGCACTCTGCCTGGAAACCCCCACCTGCAGCCATTTCTCACTCACTCACTGGCTCGCTGGGTAGCTCCCGAATGTAGTTTCTTTGGGGTTCGCTTCCCAGGGCTCTGAGGAGAGCTTCCAGAGTTCAGGAAAGACAGAGAAGAGTAGGACAGGGCTCCCTTCCGGTGCTCAGTTTCCTCAGAAGAAGCACAGCCCGGTGTAGAGTCTGCAGGTAGAGCAATCAGCACTCTGCCTGGAAACCCCCACCTGCAGCCATTTCTCACTCACTCGTATAATTTTCTTAATCTCATTCCTGGCACTGGGCAGGTCTGGTCTCAGTTTTGTTTTTCTAGATTGAGACCTGAACTGTGTAATGGTACTGAGAGGCTTTGCGCTATCTTTATCATAGGTTTTTCGGGGCAGAACAAGATGAAGATAACTATCCTCTGCCCAGGAGAGTTAAGTAATTTAAAAAAAATTTTGTTTTTGTTTTATTTTGGTTTCTGAGTTGATTGCCCTCTGTTCTGAAACAGATAAATAAATAAATTTGAGCATATTCTGATTTGTTCTTGAGACTAAGTTCCACTTTTTTGTGGCATAATGCAAGGTTCAGTTATAAACCACAAGGACCTGCCCAAGGCATCTGACCATATATAAGGATACATTTTTATTCCTTCCAGTAACACCTAGGATTTATTGCATTTTTTAAAATCTGTGGCCACATTTTGTAGTACTTAGGAGTTACTCCCAATTTTCAGCCACATTTATTGGTGCTCAGGGGACCATTTATTACTGGGGATCACTCACATAGGCTTTCCTAACATGTTCTCAATCCCTTGAGCTCTCTTTTTAGCCCTACACATTTTATTTTTTTTGTTTTGTTTTGTTGATTTTGGGTCACACCTGGCAGCACTCACGGGTTACTGGCTCTATGCTCAGAAATCGCTCCTGGCAGGCACAGGGGACCATATGGGATGCCGGGATTCGAACCACCGACCTTCTGCATGCAAGCAAACACCTTACCTCCTATCTATCTCTCCAACCCTTAGCCCTACACATTTTAGAATTAACTCTTGATGGTTGTATATTTAGAAACAGTTCACTATTGTCAACATTTTTGTGACCCCTATATTCAGTTACATGATCCAAATGGAGTGACAACTTATTGTTAAAAAAAATAGTTAATCATGGGCTGGAAAGATATCACAGCAGTAGGGAGTTCTCCTCTTGCAAACAGTCGATTCAGGATGGATGGTGGTTCAAATCTCGGCATCCCATATGGTCCCCTGGGCCTGCCAGGGGCTATTTCTGAGTGCAGTGCCAGGAGAAACCCCTGAGTGACACTGGGTGTGACCCCCAAACAGACAAACAAAAACAAAAAAGTTAGATCACGACTTACATCTCCTGAATAAAACTAATATTGTTTTTTTTTGTTTGTTTGTTTGTTTGTCTTTGGGCCACATGGGGTGGTGCTCAGGAATCACTGCTGGGTCAGGGGATGCCAGGGATCGAACTCAGGTCAGATGCATACAAGGCAAATGCCCTACCTGCTGTACTTGCTCCTACCTGCTCCAGCCCCTAATATGCATTTTTAAAAAATGGTTTATTACTAAGTTCCTGATATGTGTTAAACTCTTCCCTAGGTACTTTTTGTATTGTATTTCTCCCTAATGTTATTCTTAGTTTCCCCTGTGTTGAAGCAAAATTTCAGGAACCAAAGCCTTCCTCAGACCCCTGCTTTTATTGACAAGAATCAGGTCCTACCCTAGGGTGGGAGCAGACTACCACGTAAGGAATAATCCAATTTACTATCACCACCAGGTCCCACCCTACAGTGGAGTACAATTATTGATTAGGGTAGGATCAGTAACCCAACAATCTTTCTTGTGCTACTCTTGGTGGAAATACTCCAGACTCAATTTCTCTCTTTTCCACACTGGTTCATTGTACAACCTCCCTTTTCTGCTAATGTTAGAGAAAATGTTCTAATGATCAAAAGCCTGGAGACTCAGATGCCAGCCCAGAGAGTGAGTATGGACCAGAGCCACATGGTGCTACAATGTGGTTACTCCAGGTATGACCAGGAGAGACTTAATGGCTAACAAAATATCTTCTGTCACCTCTTTTGTCTTAGTCTTAGTATGTTCAGCCTCTCATTCTAGTTTTATACAGAGTTCTTGATGAATGTGATTGTGTCTTCTCCGAGGTGTGGCTGCCCCAGTGAGGGGTGCCCTGGATGCTGGTCCAGGCATCTTGCAGGCAGCTCTACTTCACCTTGTCCCTGCAGGGAAGATTTGTTTTTTTTTTTTCCTCCAATATGGCTACGTGAAAAATGGTGCATTTATTCCTGCTCATTAAGTCCAACAAATATTATGACTGGCCATGTGAGGTAAGCCCGAGAACTTCCTCTTAATAAACTCCATGCTGTTTGGACAGTGGCAGAAACTAGGGAGGGAAGTTGGCTTGAGCAGGGACAGACCGACTCCTCCCCACGCATGCTTCCCTGCATGCTGCTCTGCAAGACAGCATCTCGAAAGAAAGAGGGCCAAAGGGTGAAGCGTAACATTTGCTTTGCTTTGAGAAGAAAAAGGATCTTCTTTCTTTGAATCACAAGGTTTTATCCTTCCACCTTTCAGTCTGAAAATGGTTGATAGGTGTTAGTGACAACCAACTTTAGGGGCAGTGAGTAAAGCAACGGCCAACTAGGGTTCAATCCCCAGTACTCTTGGTTTCCTGAGCCTTGCCAGGAGTAAGCTCTGAGCACTGCACTGCCAGGTGAGGTCCCCAAACAAAACAAAACAAAACAAAACAAAACAAAACAAAACACACTTTAGGAGAAGGTGAGCCTCTTACTAGCTCTCCTCTTTTTGTTTCCTTTTTCTTTTTTTTTTTTTTTTTTTTTTTTTTGGCGGGGGGAGAGTGGGCCACATCCCACTGTGGTCAGGAGTTACTCCTAACTAGGTGATCAAACTTGGATGGCCCCATGTGAGGCAAATGCTGTAACATCTGGACAATCTCTCTGGTCTGTTTCTACTTTCCAAAAAGCCAGTGCTATGGAGGGAGAGGAACAAAGGAAATAGTGGAAAAAAATAGTGGGAAAGAAAAAGGGGGAATTGTGAGGAGGTGGAGAGAGAGAGAGAGAGAGAGAGAGAGAGAGAGAGAGAGAGAGAGACAGAGAGAGAGAGAGAGACAGAGACAGAGACAGAGACAGAGAGAGACAGAGAGACAGAGAGAGACAGAGAGAGAGAGAGAGAGAGAGAGTGATGTGACCTGCCTGATCCTTTCATTAGCAAAAATGGCAATGGCAGAGGCAAAGGTCTGATACCAAGGTTCTGCCACAAGGGTGCCAGTTCACAGCAGCTGATTTCTTATGAGACCTTTGGGAAGGCTGTCTCTGGTGAGGGTGTCTGTTCACAGCACGTGGTTGTGAGGTGCTTGGAAACAAACCCCTGACATAATGGAGTGATTCTGTAATCCATCATAATAGCCACAAACTTTGCCCCTCACAGGTATAATAAGCTCCTTTATTCGGCTGTGCAGGCTCTCCTTGTTGGAAGGTAGGGAGGGGGCCCTTATTCTAATTACATATCCAAAGCAGATGTTTTGCTGGAGGACAAAGCTTTATATTCATTAGCAACAATCTTATGAACCAGGTCCTTTTCTCTAGCCAGTTAACTAATTGAGAGTTGGGAGTTTGTATGAATAATACACTGCAGGCAAGCATTACTTAATCTGGACGCTCTATTAAAAGTGTAAGCAAGCTCTGCAAGAGAGCCTGACTGAGAGTCTTCAGAGAGGAATCCTGCTTTCCCAGGATCAGAACTGACCTGCAAAACAAAACAAAACAAAACAAAAAAAGAGATCTCACCAGACAAGATTGTTTTCTTCACTTGAAGTTCTAGAGTCAGCGGTAACTTGCTCCAATGATTTATTTTCTTTTGTTCCTTTTGTGATGCCTCAGAATAAGGAAGTGATTTTGTTTGGCATTTTGTTTTCTTACAATCTTATTGGCATGGTTCATTTATTTCAGGCTAAAATGATCTTGGTAGTGAATTTTCTCTATTCCTTCTGCTCTTCTGTGTCCCTTGCTCTCTTTCATTTTATTTTTATTTATTTTTTTGGGTTTTGGGTCAAACCCGGCTCTGCGCTCAGGGGTCATTCTGGTCATGCTTGGGAGACCATATAGGATGCTGGGGATCAAACCTGGGTCACATGAAAGGTAAATGCCCTACCCTGATGTGCTATCACTCTGACCCCTTCTTTTATTATTTTTAATTTTGTTTTGGGGTCACTCAGGTAGTGTTCATGGGCTACTCCTAATTTGATATCTGTGTCCAGCAGTGTTTGGGAACCATATGATGTTGGGGATTAAAATTTTGCCTTTGAAATTCTTCTCAGTCTTTAGGATCCAAATTTAAATAGTGCCTTTACAGTGTCATGGTCTCTATTCCCACAGGGATAGAAATCAAATGCTTTCCCATTTTATTTTTATAGATCTTGCACCACACTTTCTTTGCGTCTCTACTCACATGACTGCAACTCTAGTGGGGCACAATTAGATCCATCTTTGCTGTCAACCCTGTTTCCCATGACACCTTTCACAGAAAATGTGCTAAATATTTTCCAGATCTAATTGAATTTGCTCTTGAATGATAATTCTACTTTCAGCTATCTCTAAGGTTTTTTCCTGCCATATTTTTTGGGGAAGATATACCCAGCAGTTCTCTGGGGGCTACTCCTGACTCTGGGGGATCATGGAAGTTGCCAGGAATCAAACCAGGATGGGCCATATTATAAGGCAAATGCTTTGATCTTTGTAGTATCTCTCCAACCTTATATTATTATTGCTATTATTTGTTTTGGGGCCACACCCAGTGATGTTCAGGGCTTATTCTGACTTTGTACTCAGGGTTCATTCCTGACAGGGCTCTGTGCATCATATTGGATGTTGGGGATCAAACCTGGGTCAGGAACATGCAAGGCAAACACCTACCCCATTGTGTATCTTTCTGATTCCTATGACAATTTTTTTTTTAAATACTTTTTTTTTATGGGCCAGAGTAATAGCACAGTGGGTAGAGAATTTTCCTGGAATGCAGCCAACTGGGGTTCAATTTCTGGCATCCTATATGGTCCCCCAAGCCTGCCAGGACAATTTCTGAGCACAGGGCCAGGAGTAACTCCTGAATGCTGCTGGGTGTGGTTCCCCCCCAAACGCCCCCAAGTGCTTTTGTTGATTTCCCAATGATCTATGAATTGTACAATTCCAAATATATAGTGTCATACCTTAATCTGACTCTGTGCTTAGGGATTAATCCTGGCAGGCCCATGCACTATATGGAGTATTAGGATTGTACTCCAGTCAGCAGCTTGCAAGGCAAACACCCTTCTCATTCTGCTTTTTAAATTTAATTTTTATTTTTATTTTGTGGTTTGAGGGAGATATATGGCTGTGTTCAGGACTCACTCTTAATATACTCAAGGACCATCCTGATGGTTCTTGAAGTACCATATGCAGTGCCAGGAACAGAACCCAGATTTACCACATGCAAGACAAGTGTCCTATTTATTATACTATTTCTCTAGTCACATATACTTTCTGTTTATGTTGAACACTTCTTTAGATTTAAAAAATCATTATTTTTTGGTTTACATTGCTATTTAATAATGGTTTCTCATGGACATTATTTCATCACCACATCTATCACCAATGTACCCGTCTCCCTCTCCCAAGGCATCCAAATCAATTGTCAGTTCTCCCTTTATGTTACTTTTGGAGCTTTATTGCTACCTCACTGTATTGCTTTAAGTCACACATATGAGAGAAGTCATACTGTGTCTATTTCTTACATTCTAACTGACTCACTGAGTTTTAGTGACCTTGTTTCTATTTTCTAGAATTGAATTTTTATTATTGTTGTGGCTCACATCTGGTGATGTTCAAGAGTACTGAACTTGGGGTTCATTCACCAGTGGTGCTTGAGAGGACCATGCAGTGCTGGGGGATGAAATAAGGCCTAACCTGGAGACTTCTACATGTGAAGTATTGCATTATCTCACTGAGATAACTCCCTAGCCTCTTTTTTCCAGCCCCAGGCCTCATCATTTTTATAGGGACCTTTCCCTGTGATGCTTAGCCTGACTATATTGAAGCCATTCACATAGTTTTCAGGCCTAGTGGTGCTTTGGGTCATATTCAATGATGTTCAAAGGCTGTGTGATTCCAGGGCTCAAACTCAACCTCACACTTGCTTGGCATGTGTTCTACTATTTGAGCTATTTCCTTAGACACTAGGCATTCTAAAATAGTCTAAATCTAAAAATTATTCTATAAAAACACAGCCAACCTATACATTGTAGGAAGGAGAAGAGAAATTACAAAATGCCAGTTTAAATGTCTCTGTAGCTTCATGCAATGCCTTGGAAGATAATTTCATCCAGTAATTTATGCCCCTTACCACCTACTGTGCAATCCTATGATTGGCTTATTGAAAAATATGTTTAAAGGCAAAAGAAAAATGAAAGTCATAAAACCCTCCAGAGTTATTAATTATGTAAACCCATGCTGGTTAATGATAATAATAGCTCACTGGAAAATTTTGTTTCCAAGAGCCTTAGTAACTTAGAATCTTTCTCTTTTCCTGCATAGTTCCATGAAGGTTTACATTAAAACAGTGCTGTTCTGTTGAAGGAAGGAGTTATAAGGAGGATTATTAATATAAAATAAAAATATTTTTATCTTATAGTCACGCCTACATTTTTTCTGTACTTTTGAACCACATTGGCTGTCTATAGTGGCTACTTCTGACTGTGTTCAGGGGTCATTCCTGGCAGTACTCAAGGAACTACCTGATGCTAGAGTTGTAAACTGGGTCTTCTAGATGCAAAGGAAGTTAATTTAGCCATTTATTTAATCCTACCTCCCACATTTTTATTATGGAATTTACTATTTAAAAATAATTTATTTTGGGAGCTGAAGTGATAGCACAGTGGGGAGAGGGTTTATCTTGCACGTGGCCAACCCGGGTTTGATCCTTGGCATCTCATATGGTTGGTTCCCTGAGTGTGCCAGGAGCAATTTCTGAGTGCAGAGCCAGGAGTAACCACTAAGCTCTGGTGTGGTGTTTGTGGTCCAAACACCAATAATAATAATAATAATAATAATAATAATAATAATAATAATAATGTATTTGGGGGATGGGGCAATAGTGTGCTTGCTTTGCATGCAGCCAAAGTTTGAACCCCAGTATCCCATATGGTCCCCTGAGCCCTGCAGTAGTGATTCCTGAGTGCAGAGCCAGGAGTCACCCATAAACATCGCCAGGTGTGTCTCCAAAACAAACAAAATAATGACAAAACCCCAAAATAAATAAAGTATTTTGTTATTTTTACTTTTGAGTTTTCCTTTTCATCCATCTTAAGTGTGCAAACACTTAAAGGTTTGACAAGTTAACCCAAAATAATTTTTTAATCTATAAATTATTTTATTTAAGATCATGTATTACATAGTTGCTCAAAATACATTTGTTCCAAGACCAATCCCACCACCAATGTAAAATTCCCTCCACAATTGTCCCCATTTTCTCACCTATTTCAAGTCTACCCCTAGGTAGATACAAAATAACATGTGTTATATTGATTGTTTACAGGTAAGTAGTAATAAAATTATTTTTAAGTAGCACAATATGAACTTTGTGAAAATTAATGTATCTCCCAGTAAAGTCATTAACTCATTGTCAGAGGGTTTGCTAAGTTATTTGCCTTTAATTTATTTTCTGTCATTTGTTTTGTTTCTGAGCGTGAGGTGACTTTGAATCCATGTTGATTTCTAAATAATGTGCTCCAACTGATATGACAGTACTAAAAAAATTGGCCCAGGAATTCCAAGTTCTTTGACTAATATTGTGGCTTTTGTGGAGTGTGGTTTCAGCTATAAGGGCTCCCAGAAGTACAAGAAGACAGGTGGTGGTGATGGTGCCTGCACTTAGTCCAAAAAAGTCCTGAAGACATAAGCCCAAATACTTGCATAACTGAAGTTTTGGCTGATTTGGCATCTCTGCTGAACTTTATGATTGAGAGGTGAATAATCTAGGCCACTGCTAAGTGACTGCTGTGGATAGTAGGCACAGCTGGTATGGCTTCAGCTGTCTAACCCTCTCTTCCCGAAATTGCCATCTTCAACTGTGTGGCTGGTATACCATGATTGTTCATGACATGGTATACATCTCTTTTGAGAATAGAGTGAGTCTACAGAACTGGCAAAACGCCAACCTGAAAGACTTTTGCTTCAGTTTGTGAAGGATTTAATGCTTCCAATTTTTTTGTCTTCTGCTATCAGAAAGTAGGAGATAAGGTGTCTGAATGCACTATTTTTTTTTACCTTGGACAGCATGCAGTGCAGCCCTGTAGCCTCTGAGAAAAAGAAAACCTTATCCCAGACTCATTGTCTGTACCAATATTTAGGTCATGGGGCAGGAAGGAAGAACAACTTACTTTCTTCTCTTCTTCCTTTCCCTTCCCTTCTTTCCTTTCTTTCTTTTTCTTCTTGGACACAACAAATGTTACTCCTGGCTGTGTATCAGAAATAAGTCCTGGCAGTGCTTGGGGGTACCATATAGGATGTTGGGAACAGAACTTGTATTGGCCACATAAAAGGCAAGTGCCATACCACTTATATTATCTCTCCAGACCTCTATCTTGTTGAGTTTCAAGACAGAAATAAAGTTTGTGAAATCTAAGGTTTAGAGTAGCCGCGTTAAGACAGTTGTGCAGAGTGAGAACCTCAGACAGGCTCAGAGGAGTCCATTTGAGTCTTTGGATGAATACCAATGAGCATGTGTAAGAGAGAACTGCACAAGGCCTAGGAATACAAACTACTGAAAAGTGCAATAGGATGATTAAACAGAAAAAATTTATTCACCCTCCTGTGTCTCTGAAGGAATCTGAGCCTCAGCAGCTCAGCACTGCTGCTTCCATGCTATTCCCAGAGCTCTGTTCCAGGCCATGGACCTCTGACCCCTGATTCCCCAAATCACTTCAGATCAGCCTCCCTGCTTGAGGGTCTCCTTCATCTAATCTTCCCTACTTACTAGGCAAGAACAATTGTCCTTGAGCATCATTTCCATCATATCACTGCCCTTCTTGGATGCCTACAATAGCACCAATTGCCTCTTGAATGAAATTAAAACTCCTAATCATAGGTTTCAAGAGTCACTGTCAATTAATTATCTCCCTTGCCCCATACCTAACTGCTGTCATCTTGCAGGCTGCAAGCAAGCATGTCTCCCTGCTCCCCACTCCCTACTTTCCACTCCCCCACTCCCACCCCACTACCAGTTCACCTGCTACCTATCTGCCCTTCTTAGCTTCCTTTCCTTCTACTTCTCTTCCTTGTCAGGTCCTCCCCCTTATACACACTAAAAGATTGGGTCCACGATTTTGTCTATCATGAAGAGTTCTGAGGTCAGTACCACAGCTCTCTGTCCTCTGTATAAATTTCTCTGAGATACACTTGTGTGTACTTCACAAGCAGTCATGCCCTGAAGCTCCTGCTTCTGGAACCATTAACCTCTTTCAGGCTAGCTACCTCCTTTCTGACTAGACACTGGTCAGAGGCCATTAGTGGTGTCCTAAGGGGACAAAACAAACATGTCTGTTTGTTGCTAGTGTGTTGGGCCATACCTGGAAGTGCGCAGGTGGTTATTTATAAATCTTTCAAGAGTGAGCCGCTCAAGTGCTCAAGAAACCATATATGTATGGTGCTGGGGATTGCAGGCTTGGCAAGAGATCAACACTGCCTTCCTAGCCTCGACACCATATTGTCAGATCTGCACAACTGGGTTCAGCATTACCTGAAGTGGTTTCATCTGGGTGGATTCTATTAAAATATAGGGGGGTTGAGCATATGCTAGCACCACTTGACACCCTGGGCACCATTGGGGGTCTCTCTAGTGGCCCCAACACCAATGGGTGTGACCCATATTTTTAAAAAAAATCTCGAGATTGTGGGGTCTAACATATTAGATATTCATGGGGATGGCCTGGTCATTGGATCTTTTTCTTTTTTAATTATAATATTTTTATTGAGACCCATGTGAATTACAAGTCTTTCATAATTATATTTAAGGTACATAATGACAATGAATTAGGGCAATTCCCCACCACCAGTGTTATGATGATGGATGGGTGATTGAGGACACTGATGGTGGGATTAGTGTTTAAATAGTTAATGCCTGAAATAACAGTATTATGAACAACTTAGTAAATCATGGTGTTATAATAAAAAATACTACAAAAATTTCAAAATTATTTCTCTGTCTTGTGATATTATTGCCTAAAACATAGTGAGTTCAAGAGATATTAACTGTTCAGCTTCTCTCAAACATTAACTGTCTCAACTACTCAACTTTTCTCAAACATCAACTCTTCCTCCAAACCTCTAGATCTAGTGTTTTATTTTATTTACTTATTTGAATTTATTGTTAGCATTTTATTTGTATTTTGAGCCATACTGAGAGGTGCTCACCTGGCTTTTCACTAAAGAGTCACTCCTGGTGGAACTCAGGGGGATCATATGTGGTGCTCAGGATCGAACCTGGGTCAGTCCCATGCAAAGCTAATGCCTTACCCAGGGTGCTATCTCAGCTCTGAGGTACAACATTTTATTTTATTTTATTATTTTTTGGGGGGGCACACCTGGTGCCGCTCAGGGGTTACTCCTGGCTATGTGCTCAGATATCGCTCCTGGCTTGGGGGACCATATGGAATGCCGGGGGATTAAACCACGGTCCCTAACTTAGGTCCCCAACCTACCGTATTTGTCGGCGTATAAGACGACCCCCTAATTTTTGCAGTTAAAACATAGGTTTAGGCCTATATTCGCTGTATCAGACAGAACGTTCCTGTATCTTCCATAGTGAGCCAATCACAACAAGCAAAGGTTCAAAGGTTATCCTGTAATAGATTTCCTCTCTGACTCCAGCCAATCTGAGCAGGCTTTTGACAGTGTAGATTCGGGTCCAGAACATTGTCTAATTTGCATGCATCAAAAGCCTGCTTAGATTGGCTGAGTTAGAGAGGCGGTTTGAGCAGCCTGGCAGTGATTGGTGCAGGATCGAGTTGGAAAATTCGTTTTGTGGCAATATTCAGACAATTTTCGTTTAGTGGCATATTAAAACACTTTTCGGGATATACTCAGTGTATATGACGACCCCTGATTTTCGGTTGGCTTTTTTTTGTTTCAAAAGTTGTCTTAGGGGCCGGGTAGGTGGCGCTGGAGGTAAGGTGTCTGCCTTGCAAGCGCTAGCCAAGGAAGGACCGCGGTTCGATCCCCTGGCGTCCCATATGGTCCCCCCATGCCAGGGGCGATTTCTGAGCACATAGCCAGGAGTAACCCCTGAGCGTCAAACGGGTGTGGCCCAAAAACCAAAAAAAAAAACAAAAAAAAAAACAAAAAAAAAGTTGTCTTATACACCAGAAAATATGGTAGGTCGCTAACCTAGGAGGGTAGCACATGCAAGGCAAATGCCTTACTGCCTGTGCCACAACTCTGGCCTCACAACATTTTATTTTTAAATGTTTTGCTGAGGATAGGAGAAAAAGGTTAATGGTTTGAATGCAGGAGACCAAAATTAGATTCTTGACATTGCATGGTATCTAAGACACTGATTGAATTAACTTTTGAGCACCATCATGCCTTACCCCCAAATAATGATGATGCATTTTAAAAGTACTGGGGCTATGGGGTCAGAATGCTAGTGCAGTGGTAGGGGGCTTACCTTGCACATGGCTGACCCAGGATGGTCCTCAGTTCAATTCCTGGCATCCCATATAGTCCCCCAAACCAGGTGTGGCCCCAAACTCCCCCCCCAAAAGTACCAGGGACAGAGAGATAGTATGATAATTAACATGCTTGACTTGTATAAGCCTGACACAGGATAATTATCATGGGAGTATCCCCCATCCACAGGATATGGTCCCCAAACCATAAAGATAAAGTGCTTTGTGAGTTCAGTGGTAGAGCTCCTGTCTTGCATGCTGTGAAATCCTGGGTTTGATTCTTAGCACCATATGAGTTCACAAGTATATCACAAATGTGACAACCTGTACCCTCCAAATAAAGAAAAACACAAAAAAAGAAAAAAATCAACACAAAAACCAGTGTCTTTTCACATATGTCAAAGACAAAAGCAGTCTAGTCTCTTCTATTGCAATCCATCAGCCAGGTTAAAAACTTCGTTTGTTTGTTTGTTTATTTTGTTATCAAATATGCCTAAACTGCAAATTAGAAACGGAAATTTTCTGTGTTGACATCAAACTGAAGTTTCTGTATGTCAAAAGGAACACCAATGAAAACTAAAAGACAGTTACCTGAGTGGAAGGAAATATTTGCATTCATCATATCAGATAAAAGGTTGATATATAAAGTACTCACAAAAATTAACCCCCTAATCTAAAAACCCCATCAAAAATGGGGAGAAAAAATGAATAAACACCTCTCTGAGATCAACAGATGGCCAACAGGCACACAAAAAATATTCATCATCTCCTATCATTAGGAAAATTCAAATTAAGATGACAATGAGATATCATCTTACACAGCGAGGATGGCACATATCAAAAATACTGGGAATAATCTGTGTTGGTGGGGATGGGATGAAAAAGGAACTCTTATCCACTGCTGGTTGGAACGCTGTTTAATTCAATCCCTATGGAAACCAGTATGGAGAGTTCTCAGTAAACTCAGAATTGAGCTGCCATATGACCCAGCAATTCCATTTTTAGGAATCTATTCCCAGGTCAGAAAAACATTCCTTCCAAAGGTTGTATGCATATCACTATTCATTACAGAACTAAGTAAATAACTAAGAATTGAAATCAACCTAGATGTCCAAAAACAGATGAATGGATCATGAAGATATGAGATTTATATATATGTATATATATATATACACACACATATGCAAAGGTATATTACATACCGTAGCTATAAGGAATGATGCAACCACACAATTTGCTGCAACATGGATGGAACTGGAAGATATATTAAGTGAAGTAAGCTAGAAAAAAGGATAAATACAGGATGATATCACTTATATGTGGTATTTAGAATAACTGCATGAAGGAATGCAATGGTTTAAATGAGGGTTATCTAGAACACTCTTGGTCCCAAAATATAGTGAAGAGAAGAAAAGAAATTGAGTGGAGGAGGAGAAAAACAGATGTGGAATAATAGGGGACAGTGGTCAATATACATTGATGGTGTGAAGGAAGGACCAAAAAAAAATATCCAAACCATGGAGCCAACAACCATGAAATTATAAGACCCAAACTTTAACAACCAAACTTAAAAAGGTGTCTGTTATGATGGCAGACTGGGGAGGGCAGAGGAGATGTGGTATGGGACAAACTCAAGGAATTTTGGTGGAGGCAAGTCGAAATTGGTGATGGGATTGGTGCTGAAACATTGTATGTTTAAATCTTAGTCACAGTGCTTTAAATAAAAATATTTAATTAGAAAATTACAAAAAAAAAAAAGGAAAAGAAAAAAAGTATCAGTGAAAATTTTCCTTGTCACAACTTGACAGAAACCTTAGGAATATTTACATCTGCAGGGTTCTGACAACAGGTCCTCCCAGGACTCTGATCTGAGTAAATGGAAAGCATAAATACCAGAACTTACCAACAATTCCCCTACACTTAATGGGCACCTTATCCAGAATGCTGGATTCAAATGCAATTTAATCCCTGGTACTTTCCAGGAACAACTAGCATAAAGTGAAAAAAAAATTTCTAATTTTTCTGGGCTAGAACAATAGGGCAGTGGATAGGGTATTTTTTGCATGTTGCAATTCAGGTTTAATCCCTGGCATTCAAGCATCACCAGGAGTAATTGCAGAATGTAGAGCCAGGAGTAAGCCCTGACTGAGCACAACTAATGTGGTCTTATTTATTTTTTGTTTTGGGGTCACACCCAGCAGTGCTTAGGGGTTACTCCTGGCTCTGCGCTCAGAAATTGTTCATGGCTGGCTTGGGGGACCAATATGGGATGCTGGGATTCGAACCACCATCTGTCCTGGATTGGCTGCATGCTAGACAAACGCGCTACTGCTGTGCTATCTCTCCGGCCCCAGAAATTCTTGTTTTTAAAAACTTGTTATAAAGTTCTGTTTGGTATGAACCACCTCCACCTGTCCCCTGCTCTAACACACAGGGCATTGATTGCTTCCTGTAGAACTTGTCTTCCACGGTTGTTTTCTATCAAAGTAAAAGCACTTACACTCGTGTTCATTTTTGTATGCAAAGAACATTTATCTCAACTCAAACTGAAAATTTGAGAAAAAATTTAAAAAGAAAAAAAAAACTTTAAAGGGGCCCAGAGAGATAGCACAGCGGTGTTTGCCTTGCAAGCAGCCGATCCAGGACCAAAGGTGGTTGGTTCGAATCCCGGTGTCCCATGTGGTCCCCTGTGCCTACCAAAAAAAAAACAAAGTTAAAGGAAATACAATGCCTAAACAAAAACAATACACCTTGAACTCATTTTCACAGATTAAACCAGTCTGGTGCCTTTCTTGATGTTAGACATTTAAATAGTCATGGTTGGAAAGATACTATTTTGGAGCCACAGAAACTAGGTCTGTGAAGGAGGTAAGACACAGAAGTCTGTTTCCTATACACGGACCCAATTAGTTCTTAAAACTATTTATCAAAATTATATTGAGCAGCATATATTTGAGTTTTGTATTCTTTGGTTGCCACCTGCTGGTGGTCCTCCATAACAGAAAAGAAAATTCCCAGGAAGACAGCAACAACCCAATTATTATTATTGCTTGATTAAGTCCTTCTTGCAAGTCCAGAGAAAATTCTATCTATATTAATAATCCATTTGACTATTTCATTGTTCAAATATTTTTTGGACTTTTTTGGAGCTACACCCAATAGTTCAGGGCTTACTCCTGGCTCAGAGATCACTTCTGGCAGGGCTTAGAGGATCCTATGGCGGTGGAAGGGTGTCAAACCTGGGTCAGTTGCATGCAAGGTAAGAGCCCTACACACTGTAATATCTTTGCTCTATTTTACTGGAAAATGGAAGGGCGTTTTGGCTTTTTGTTTTGTTTTTGGGCCACACCAGGGATTACTCCTGGCTCTGTGCTCAGAAATTGCTCCTGGTGGCTGCACCCAGAAAACTCTACATGCCAGTTCTTCTGATTCTCTTCAGCTGGTATGTTGGGAGCTCTGGGCAGGACAGCTAGTCATAGGCCCCCTGGGCTGACCACTTAGTCCAGGGGACTGAGATCCCCCCCATGCCAGACGGGTCTTCAGGGCCATGCCTGGTAAATCGTGCCCTGGGGGGAGGATGGGGGAGAGAAATTCCTCCCCTATGCATACGCAAACTACAGAGGCAGGGGCTGCACCCAGAAGACTCCACATGCCAGTTCAGGAGTTCTTTTCTTACTAGTATTCATTTTCAAAAGCATGCAGGCGCATATATACTTTTTAACAACACCCCAAAATATTCTTAATTCTCGACTGTTTCTAGGGAAAAAATGGAATTCCCTAGATTTGGAGGATAATATTCTAATAGGTCTCTAAAATCAGTGTATATGTAGACATGACTTTCTATACAGTGATCCTCTCTGACTGCTAAGCATAATCCACAAACAATTCATCTATACAATGTATATAGCCTCTCTGTTATATTTACCCTCCCCCACACCAGAGCCCATTCTACTCCCTCATCTCCCAATCCGGATTCGTTATCTTCCCCTTAATTAACCCTCTTTACCCCCAGTTCTTTAATTTGTTAGGCACCAAGACCGACCTCCTGCCCCAACAGATTCTGCCCTTTCGCACACCCCTACAAAGCTCATTATTACTCCTTAACTCTCTCAACCCCAACCATCAATACCCCACATTTACCCTTTTTAACTTCAGTACTACACAGTCCTAATCACAGACCAAAGTCGTGCATTGGATTTAACAACCCCCAACTATTTCAAAAGGCAGAAAATGGACACATATGTCTTTTGAATATTTTATGTGTATTTTCTTTAACAGCTATAACTCTTTCTAAATATTCTTTTACAGTGAAGATTCTACCCACTTCTTATCTTGTCTTCTCCTTGTGAGCTGTTCAATAAGGAATTTTGGTGGAAGAGTCCCTCAGTTTAATGCTTATGCTTGAACCATGTCATGGGGATTGTTGGACTTGTTCTTATGGCCCCCATATGTGCTGATAACGCCACGTGGCATTGTTCCTTGTTTGAATAGGCACATTAAAATGGGGAAAATACTATACATACAAATAAGTTCTTATCTAATAGAGATTGGAACACACAACCACTCAGTATGAACTAGTTTACAATTTACAACTCACTCAAAATGAAGATCATTCCTGGTTTCTTTGAATCTGTTTGTTTACAACTTGGTTTTACCCAAAACAGAAATTTTTCTGACTTATCATTCATGTATCAAGCAAACCTGGGCAGGACTGGGTCAGGATAGGCCTCTGTCCTTACTCTCCTCCAAGGGTGGTCTCTATACTCAATAAAAACTCTCTCTCTCTCTCTCTCTCTCTCTCTCTCTCTCTTTCTTTGTCTCTCTCTCTCAGCATGGAACTGAATCTGCTGGAGACTGTCTTGCTAACTGAATATAAAGAAGTCAAGCAAATCCTGAATATGGTCAATAGAACTGTGGTCTGTGTTAAGCTTAGAAGGAGTGCAAGGAGCCTTGGGTGGAGGAATCCTGGTCGTCTGGTGTGGGCACGGAATACCAAAACTGAGCATAAGACAAAATATTGATACTATCATAAAAATTATAGCAAACATTTTAAAAAATATCAGAGAGTTGGAGTGATAGAACAGTAGATAGGGCTCTTATCTTACATGTTGTTAACCCAGGCTCCATCCTCAGAGCTTTGCCAGAACTAATGTCTAAGTGCAGAGCCTGGAATAATCCCTGATTATTTTGACGTATGCCCCCCCCAAGCCAAAGTACTAAGTACTAAAGTACTTATAAGTATTAAAGTATATTTATAAGTATCAAAGTACTAAGATAGTGGTTGATGACCTTTTGCACTTTGGTGAGAGTGTAGGGACAGTAACTACAGGTTATTTTTTTCCCCACACCCAGAAATCCTGGACATGCGCTCAGAAATCACTCCTGGCTTGGGGGACCATGTGGGATGCCAATATTCAAACCACCATCTGTCCTGGATTGGCTGTGTACAAGGCAAACGCCCTACCACTGTGCTATTGCTCCAGCCCCATACAGTTTTTTTAATACCAAAAGCATTAACATTAACACTATATTTTACTATAATAATAAATATATACATACATAACATATACCACTAAAACAATAACAGACATTATTCAGAAATCATTAGGCTAAATAAATTAGCTATCCCTTGTGTTTTCTTTGTTGTTGTCAGGCAATACCAGATAGTACTCAATTAGTACTCCTGGCTTAGTATTTGGGAGATCATATGTCAGATGATGCCAGAAAAATTAAAGTCAATCCTGCCATATACAAAACTTCTACTTTAACTCTTTGAGCTATCTCCCAGGCAGTTTAACTTTATTACTCTATCTCTAATCTTACAATGAACTGATGAAAAATATTTTCATCATACAAAAATTTCCAATAATCAGAAATATGACATCATCATGTTTTATGTATCTAATTAACAAGCTAAAATTCAAATATGGACCTACTAGAATCAGTTCTCCAACAATACAGACAGGAGACCAAATTCATTTCTGCAGTAGCTTCATAGGGGAGATAGAGTCACATGCTATCTGTGGTAAGAATGGGGCCTGCTTTCTCTCTACTGTGCTGAACTGAGTACCTCCAAAGAGGTGAATAAACTATCTGGAAGTAGTTATTTTTGGAGTCAGGGATCTTGGGCTACCCATAGCAGTACTCAGAGGGTTCTCCTGGCTCTGGTCTCAGGAGTGACCTCTGGTCGTTATCAGGGGACCAAATGTATTATATATGAATAGGGATTGAACCAGGTTTGCTGCAGCATGAAAGACAAGTGCCTTAGCCCTTGTGTCAACTCTCTGGCTTTCTAAATTAAGTGTTAAAGGGAAATAAGGACTTGATGAGGCAGAGAATGAAGAGGCAGAGAGAAAATTCCAAGTGAGGAAGCAGCTCATGCCATGGCACAAAACTTGAAACATGAACATTCCAGAGCTATACTGTGATGCTAAAAAAAAAAAAAAAAAAAAAAAAAAAGAATTCTTGCCTTGTTTTGAAACAGTAGGACAAAGACCAATCATCATCTCAAAAAATTTTTTTTGACTTTTATCCCACACCGGTGACGCTCAGGGGTTACCCCTGGCTATATGCTCAGAAATTGCTCTGGGCTTGGGGGACCATATGGGATGCCGGGGGATGGAACCACTGTCCATCCTAGGCTAGGGAAGGCAAGGCAGATGCCTTACTGCTTGCGCCACTGCTCCGGCCCCCATCTCAAAATTTTTTGTTTTCTGAGGCTGGAATTTGCAGAGACCGAGTGTTTGCATTGCATATGTGAGGCCCTTGATTCCAATCTCCCTAGCATCACCATCAGCACTACAAAAAAACCAACAAAACTTTAAAAATCAGCCAATTATTGATTAATTAATTAACTCACACCCACTGGTGCTTAGTGCTTATTCCTAGCTCTGCACTCAGGTTACTCCTGATGGGGCTCTAGGGATTATGTTGGGTGCAGAGAATCAAAACAAGGTCTATTATTTCTGTGGCAAGTGCCTTCACCATTGTACTATTTCTCAAGCACCATAGAGAAAAAGATTTGGCTACAAGATAATCTAAGGAGGACATATAAATGGCCAATAAACATTAAGTACACTGTAAGTCAAACTTATAAGTAGATGTTACGATGTTACTTCATGTCCCCTAAAATAGCAAAAAATTTATAAAGACAATAAAAATTTGTGAAGAAATTATAATTTTCATATATTGCCAATGATGTTGTAAATGATATGGCCATGTTTGGGAACAAGTTGAGAATTCCTCAAAACATTAAATATAGAGTTAGTATAAACCCAACAATTCTACTATGAATTATATACTCAAGAAGAATTAAAACACCCCTTCACACAGAATAGGAGTGCTCCTAAAGGCTTGATTTGGTCAAATGGTAGGAACATTATAAATGTGGGGGCTGGCGAGATAGTATAGTGATCTCTCTGTATAGAGATAGAGAGCTTGCACATGGCCAACCCAGTTTCAAGTTCCAACACCCCAATGGTCCCTTGAGCATTTTTGGGAGTGATCCCTGAGTAAGGAGCTAGAAGTAAGCCCTGAACATAATCAGGTATGACCCCAAAACCAAATCAAACCAACAAAAATGAACAAAACTAAAGTGCTATTTGATAATTGGTATTAACTAATTGATAATTGGATACTCTTATTGTGACATATTCACACTGGAATATTATTCAGGTAGAAGTAGGAATGATGAAATATCAATACCTTCTATAACATGGATGAAATGAAAACATTTTTGTGTTTTTTTATTAATATCTTTATTTAAACACTTTGATTACAAATATGATAATAGTTGGGTTTCAGTCATGTAAAGAACAATCCCCTTCACCAGTGCAACATTCCCATCACCAATGTCCCAAATCTCCCTCCTCCTCACCCCAACCCCCACCTGTACTCTAGATAGGCTTTCTACTTCACTCATTCAGTCACATTGTTAGGATAGTTCTCAATGTAGTTATTTCTCTAACTGCACTCATCACTCTTCGTGGTGAGCTTCAGGTCATGAGCTGGACTTTTCAGCCCTCCTCTCTGAGAATTATTGCAAAAAATGTCTTTTAGTTTTCTTAAAACCCATAGATGAGTGAGATTATTCTGCATATATCTCTCTCCCTCTGACTTATTTCACTAAGCATACTAGATTCCATGTACATCCATGTATAGGAAAATTTCATGACCATCTCTCCTGACTGCTGTGTAATATTTCATTGTATATATGTACCACATTTTATTTAGCCATTCATCTGTTGAAGGGCATCTTGGTTGCTTCCAGAATCTTGCTATTGTAAATAGTGCTGCAATGAATATAAGTATGAAGAAAAAATTTTTTGTATTGTATTGTGTTCCTAGGGTATATCCCTAGAAGTGGTATAGCTGGATCTTATGGGAGCTCAATTTTCAGTTTTTGGAGGTATCTTCATATTGCTTTCCATAAAGGTTGGACTAGATGGCATTCCCACCAGCAGTGGTAATCCCCGCCAGCACTGCTTGTTCTCATTCTTTGTGATGTGTGCCAATCTTTGTGGTGTGAGATGGTACCTCATAGTTGTTTTAATTTTCATCTTCCTGATGATTAGTGATGTAGAACATTTTTTCATATGACTCTTGGCCATTTGTATTTCTTCTTTGTCATTTCTTCTCCCCATTTTTTGATGGAATTAGATGTTTTTTCTTGTAAAGTTCCATCACTGCCTTGTATATTTTGGATATTAGCCCCTTATCTGATGGGTATTGGGTGAATAGTTTCTCCCACTCAGTGGGTGGCTCTTGTATCCTAGGCTCTATTTCCTTTGAAGTGCAGAAGCTTCTCAGCTTAATATATTCCATCTGTTTATCTCTGCTTCCACTTGTTTGGAGAGTGCTGTTTCCTCCTTAAAGATGCCTTTAGCCTCAATGTCATGGAGTGTTTTATCTATGTGTTGTTCTATATGCCTTATGGTTTCAGGTCTGATATCAAGGTCTTTAATGCATTTGGATTTTACCTTCATAACTGGTGTTAGCTGGGGGTCTGAGTTCACTTTTTTGCAAGTGGCTACCACTTGTTGAAGAGGCTTTCCTTGCTACATTTAGGCATTCTTGCTTCTTTATCAAAAATTAGATGATTGTATATCTGGGGGGCATTCTCTGAGTACTCAAGCCTATTCCACTGATCTGAGGGTCTGTCTTTATGCCAATACCATGCTGTTTTGATAACTATTGCTTTGTAATACAGTTTAAAATTGGAGAAAGTGGACCTGGAGAGATAGCACAGCGGTGTTTGCCTTGCAAGCAGCGGATCCAGGACCTAAGGTGGTTGGTTTGAATCCCAGTGTCCCATATGGTCCCCTGTGCCTGCCAGGAGCTATTTCTGAGCAGACAGCCAGGAGTAACCCCTGAGCACCGCCGGGTGTGGCCCAAAAACAAAAAAAAAATCAGAAAAAAATACTACATGCCATATAATCCTGTATATATGAAATATACAGGACCAGCAGATTCATAGAAGTATTTAGAAGAAGTATTTAGTGGTTGCTGGAGGAGAGAAGATGATGGAGAATGAAGAGTGACTGCCACAGGGAGAGGATTTTTTTTTATTTATTTTATTTCAGGATTATACCTGGTGGTAGTTGGAGATTATATGATGCCAGAATTGAATCTGGAGTTCATGCCTGCAGAGCATGTGCTCAGCCCATTGAACTCTCTCTCTCTCTCTCTCTCTCTCTCTCTCTGGCTAGAGTTTTTTTTCTGAATGATGACATATGTGCAATCTGACAGTGGAGATGGAAGCACAACTATGCTAAAACCTGAATCAGATACTCGAAGGGGGTGAGTTTTATGTGAAACTGTGAAATATAGATGAATAAAATTGTTGTTGAAAAAAATGAGGAATTCATCCCTAAAGTAGAGTTCTTTTTATTTATGGAGCAAAATCAGAAAAGGCAAAAGAAAGAAACTTAGGCAATGATACCAATAAGAATTCTAACAATTAATGTCTGTTACTTAACCTATATTCATAGAGCATCTAATGCCTTCTAGATGCTGGGAGTATAGACATGAACAATATAGACTAAATCTTTGCCTTAATAGAGATTCTGTTCTAATAGGAATATAAGCAAAGACCTTATATACTAGATAGTAATGAATGTTACTTAGAATAATGAAGCCAGGTAGAGGGGTGATGGAAGAGTGGGACACAATTTACACAGAAGCTGGGAGAGCTTTTAAGAGGTGACACTTGCAAAGAAACCTGAACAAAGTAATATGTAGAGCATCTGGCCTGTGCGGGCATGGAGCCAGCAGCTTCATCAGCAGCATTATTCAGTCCTCTCCACTTCACTGATAAGGGAGTGATGAAACTAGAATTCACACCTAATGGTTGTCCTTTTACAGCCTCTTATAACTTGTGTTATGTGAGTGTTTCAAAACACTCAGATGCAAATGGAATAATATATGCAAAAGTGCTTTGTGGATAATAAAATACTATGCAAATACAAGTAATTATAACTATTTTAATGCAATCTGATTTGACCTCCATAACATTCCCGTGAGGGAGATGAGATGTGTAATGTTATATCATTCTGTCAATAAAACAAATACACAGTTGTGAAGAGCAAAGAACAGTGACTTGCCCAAGGTTACATAGTTAGTGATCTATTCAGAATGTGTCTGTCTTTTCAGTTATTTAGTCTTTCTAATTTCAGTGCAAGAGATATAGCCTTACACATGCAAGGCCTACTCTCTCCTGCCAAAACACACCCTTACCCTAGCACCTGTTTATAAAAGCTTTGTTCCTTAGCAAGGAGTACAAAAGAAACTAAGCGAAGGAGGAGGACACAAATATGAAAGGATGGGGGCCAGGGCCTAAGCGGTCTTAGGTGCATTGGTGGGAATAAAAAATAAAAAAGGGCAGAACTATATATCCAATCCAGAGTTAAAAACAATGAAATCAAGAGACCCAAGCACTAACCATCTAAACTTTAAATGAGTCTGTTATACTGGCAAGGTGGGGGCAGAGTGTGGTTATTTGGATACACTCTGGGAACACTGTGGAGGGAGATCGACATTGGTGGGGGGATTCAACCTGATTCATTGTATGTCTGAAACTTAATTATGAAGGACATTGTAATTCACAATGGTTTCAACACAATTTTAAAAAATTATAAAAGCTTTGTTCTTTTAACTTCTTCATTTTTTTTTTATTTTTGGTTTTTGGGTTACACCCAGAGGTGCTCAGAAATCACTCCTGGCAGGCACGGGGGACCATATGGAATGCTGGGATTTTAACCACCATTCTTCCTGGATTGGCTGTGTGCAAGGCAAACGCCCTACCACTGTGCTATCTCTCCATCCCCAAATTCTTTTAACTTCTAACTGTGTAAGATCTACTGGTACTTTTCTTGCCAGGTAGATTTATAGTTACATTTAATATTAGAGTTTAAAAGTTTAGTGTTGGAGCTAAAGATAGGACAGGGGTTAAGGTGCTTGTCTAATAAGCGGACAACCCTGATTTGAATTCCCAACACCACATATGGTCACTCAAATATACAGCTTCCATTTGTCTTACTTTTTTTTTTTCCATCATTGATTCCTCACATGTGGCCTTTCAGAATGTTGAATCAACTATGTAGTATCTTTTGTGAGAGTCAGGGTCCCGTTTCCTTCTCCAAGTTTATGTGTTCTAGCTGATTCCATCTGCTGATGCTAGACGTGGGGCAAGATCTAAGTCTTCACTACTCAGAGTGTAATGGCTGAGTAGCATAAATAACACCTGAAGCTTGTTAGAAGTGGGAGATCCCAGATTGGGCCAGAATCTTCATATTAATAAGCTCCCATGGAGAGTCCTAGCTATTTGACCATCTAAGGTTCACTAGCCTGTATCTTTGTTTTTTTGTTTGTTTGTTTTAGCCTGTATCTTTGAATAGCCACTAAGCTTTCCTGGCAAGCTTAAGGCCATGTATTATATTGCTGCTCATAATACATTTGTATCTCTGAACAGCCACTAAGTTTTCCTGATTTAGTAGTTTCTTCACACATCCATTAGGTGACTGGTCTCAGCAGGTCAGGTGTTCTCTCACTGATGAAACTCCACTCCCTACCCCCACACTTAATAAAAATAGAAGTTGTCATGGTGGCAGAGGACAACTACACTGAGAAGAGTTACTCTGAGGAAAGGGCTGCCACAGGAAGGGCTTAACTTGTATTAATGGTTGTACCAGTTCTAAATTTTGCCTGCCAGTTAGAATTAATGGGAGATTCTGAAATAACTGGTAGGGAGTAACTTCAGGAGTTAGAAAAAATGTAAAGATCTCCAACTGATTCCTTTTTGGTTTGTTTCCTTGGGGTTTTTGTTTGTTTTTGGCCACACCGGGTGGCACTCAGGGGTTACTTCTGGCTCTGCTCTCAGAAATTGCCCCTGGCAGACTAGGGGACCATATGGGATGCCCGGAATCAAACCCAGGATGGTTGCATGCAAGGCAAATATTCTATGGCTGTGCTATCATTCCGGCCCTATTTTCTTGTTTTGAAATTACATTCACTGATGGTCAGGAGCTACTCCTGACCCTGTCCAGGGAATTATGTGGTACCAGAAATGGACCCTAACCTCTTTCATGCAAAGTTTGCACTCCAGCCCTTTGGCTTACTCCCCAGTGCACCAGTGGATTCCTTTCTTTAATCTCCATAAAAGCTAATCTTTTCTTTTTCTGTATGAATTATCTTTTTGGTTTTTTAAATATCTTTATTTAAACACATGTTAAATTACTTTTTTAAGACCATGTGTAATATATCTGTTCACAATACATTTGTTTCAAGACCAATCTAACCACTATTATAAAATTCCCTCCACCATTATTCCTGGATTCGTACCCATTCCCAAACCTTCTAGTAGGCATGTGCATGTTATTTCATTTTTTTTTATTGCTTAAAGTTACAAAATTGGTCATGATTTAGTTTCAGTCATACAGTGAACATTGCACTTAACCAATACACATTTCCTGTCACCAATATTCCAAGTTTTTCTCCTGTCTTCTCCCATGCCATCTCCCCTACTTGAATATGGGCAGACATCTTACTTTTTTTTAAAATTTAAACACCATGGTTACAAGGGTTCATATATAGTTCTTTTTAACAGATAAACTTTTTTTTTTAATTTTTTTATTATAATCTTTATTTTAATCATAGTGGCTTACATATTGTTCACAGTAATATTTTAGGTACATATTTACATTGAATCAGGGGGAGTCCCACCACCGAATTGTCTTCCCTCTACTTCCGCTCCCGTCCTGCCTCCCATAGCCTCCATCATCAGCCCCGGGGCTGCTAGAAAGAGTGGTCCCCTCTGTCCCTAGCTTACTACTTAGTGATCTTTCAACTGTTTGGTCATGGTACTTCCATTATATCCCCCTCTAATTGGGAGGCGGGACTAGATAGTTAAGGTTTTGTGGTTTTGTTTGAAGAAGAGAAAAATAATAACATGGGGCAAAAATCAAATATGCCCAAAATGGGCGGAGTCCTTCTAGAGGCTCTCATCCTCGGTTTGAGAGACAAAGGGGAAAAAGAAGGTGGAACACCACATCAGTATAAAAAGAAGTACCGAATAAAATATCCAGTGAGCACGATAGCAATAAAGATAGGCACCACATACTTGCCATGGACTTGAGATAAAAAACATGACAGCGCAATAAAAGGATTATTTTGTGCATTCTCTCTCTCTCTCTCTCTCTCTCTCTCTCTCTCTCTCTCTCTCTCTCTCTCTCTCTCTCTCTCTCTCTCTTTCCCCCCTCCTGCATAGGCACAGTAAATATTGGAGTCATTCGAAAAAGAATTCCCTTGGTCTAAGAGATACAGGGTTTCTCCACCCTTGGAGTATATTGTCATGGGATTAACTATAGATTCCTTTCTAGTTCATTTACTCTCCCGTTGGCGCTTTTGTGGTGTATGGGAGACTTCTGTTCCATCCTTGGTGGTAAAATCAGCTCTCTGTATCTAAATATCTCCGTCTCTGCACATGTCAAGGATGGAACTTATGGTGAAGTCTTTCTTTGTGGCTCTTGAAGTTCTGTTCCCTTAGTGTCATTATACTCCATCTTCTTTTTTTTTTTTCTTTTTTTTTTTAATGCATAATTTTTTTTTATTTAAACACCTTGATTACATACATGATTGTGTTTGGGTTTCAGTCATAAAAGGAACACCACCCATCACCAGTGCAACATTCCCATCACCCAAGTCCCAAATCTCCCTCCTACCCACCCAACCCCCGCCTGTACCCTAAACAGGCTCTACATTTCCCTCATACATTCTCAATATTAGGACAGTTCAAAATGTAGTTATTTCTCTAACTAAACTCATCACTCTTTGTGGTGAGCTTCCTGAGGTGAGCTGGAACTTCCAGCTCTTTTCTCTTTTGTGTCTGAAAATTATTATTACAAGGGTGTCTTTCATTTTTCTTAAAACCCATAGATGAGTGAGACCATTCTGCGTTTTTCTCTCTCTCTCTGACTTATTTCACTCAGCATAATAGATTCCATGTACATCCATGTATAGGAAAATTTCATGACTTCATCTCTCCTGACAGCTGCATAATATTCCATTGTGTATATGTACCACAGTTTCTTTAGCCATTCGTCTGTTGAAGGGCATCTTGGTTGTTTCCAGAGTCTTGCTATGGTGAATAGAGCTGCAATGAATATAGGTGTAAGGAAGGGGTTTTTGTATTGTATTTTTGTGTTCCTAGGGTATATTCCTAGGAGTGGTATAGCTGGATCGTATGGGAGCTCGATTTCCAGTTTTTGGAGGAATCTCCATATCGCTTTCCATAAAGGTTGAACTAGACAGCATTCCCACCAGCAGTGGATAAGAGTTCCTTTCTCTCCACATCCCCGCCAACACTGTTTATTCTCATTCTTTGTGATGTGTGCCATTCTCTGGGGTGTGAGGTGGTATCTCATCGTTGTTTTGATTTGCATCTCCCTGATGATTAGTGATGTGGAACATTTTTTCATGTGTCTTTTGGCCATGCGTATTTCTTCTTTGTCAAAGTGTCTGTTCATTTCTTCTCCCCATTTTTTGATGGGGTTAGATGTTTTTTTCTTGTAAAGTTCTGTCAGTGCCTTGTATATTTTGGAGATTAGCCCCTTATCTGATGGGTATTGGGTGAATAGTTTCTCCCACTCAGTGGGTGGCTCTTGTATCCTGGGCACTATTTCCTTTGAGGTGCAGAAGCTTCTCAGCTTAATATACTCCCATCTGTTAATCTCTGCTTTCACTTGCTTGGAGAGTGCAGTTTCCTCCTTGAAGATGCCTGTAATGTCCTGTAGTGTTTTGCCTATGTGCTGTTCTATATATCTTATGGTTTTGGGGCTGATATCGAGGTCTTTAATCCATTTGGATTTTACCTTTGTACATGATGTTAGCTGGGGGTCTAAGTTTAATTTTTTGCAAGTGGCTATCCAATTGTGCCAACACCACTTGTTGAAGAGGCTTTCCCTGCTCCATTTAGGATTTCCTGCTCCTTTATCAAAAATTAGATGGTTGTATCTCTGGGGAACATTTTCTGAGTATTCAAGCCTATTCCACTGATCTGAGGACCTATCCTTATTCCAATACCATGCTGTTTTGATAACTGTTGCTTTGTAGTACAGTTTAAAGTTGGGAAAAGTAATTCCTCCCATATTCTTTTTCCCAATGATTGCTTTAGCTATTCGAGGGTGTTTATTGTTCCAAATGAATTTCAAAAGTGTCTGATCCACTTCTTTGAAGAATGTCATGGGTATCTTTAGAGGGATGGCATTAAATCTGTATAATGCCTTGGGGAGTATTGACATTTTGATGATGTTAATCCTGCCAATCCGTGAGCAGGGTATGTGTTTCCATTTCCGTGTGTCCTCTCTTATTTCTTGGAGCAGAGTTTTATAGTTTTCTTTGTATAGGTCCTTCACATATTTAGTCAAGTTGATTCCAAGATATTTGAGTTTGTGTGGTACTATTGTGAATGGGGTTGTTTTCTTAATGTCCATTTCATCCTTATTACTATTGGTATATAGAAAGGCCATTGATTTTTGTGTGTTAATTTTGTAGCCTGCCACCTTGCTATATGAGTCTATTGTTTCTAGAAGCTTTTTGATAGAGTCTTTAGGGTTTTCTAAGTAGAGTATCATGTCATCTGCAAACAGTGAGAGCTTGACTTCTTCCTTTCCTATCTGGATTCCCTTGATATCCTTTTCTTGCCTAATCGCTATAGCAAGTACTTCCAGTGCTATGTTGAATAGGAGTGGTGAGAGAGGACAGCCTTGTCTTGTGCCAGAATTTAGAGGGAAGGCTTTCAGTTTTTCTCCATTGAGGATAATATTTGCCACTGGCTTGTGGTAGATGGCCTTTACTATATTGAGAAAGGTTCCCTCCATTCCCATCTTGCTGAGAGTTTTGATCAAAAATGGGTGTTGGACCTTATCAAATGCTTTCTCTGCATCTATTGATATGATCATGTGGTTTTTATTTTTCTTGTTATTGATGTTGTGTATTATGTTGATAGATTTACGGATGTTAAACCAGTCTTGCATTCCTGGGATGAAACCTACTTGATCGTAGTGGATGATCTTCTTAACGAGGCATTGAATCCTATTTGCCAGGATTTTGTTGAGGATCTTTGCATCTGCATTCATCAGTGATATTGGTCTGTAATTTTCTTTTTTGGTAGCGTCTCTGTCTGGTTTAGGTATCAAGGTGATGTTGGCTTCATAAAAGCTATTTGGAAGTGTTTCTGTTTGTTCAATTTCATGAAAGAGTCTTGCCAAGATTGGCAGTAGTTCCTCTTGGAAAGTTTGATAGAATTCATTAGTGAATCCATCTGGACCTGGGCTTTTGTTTTTCGGCAGACATTTGATTACTGTTTTAATTTCATCAATGGTGATGGGGGTGTTTAGATATGCTACATCCTCTTCCTTCAACCGTGGAAGATTATAAGAGTCCAAGAATTTATCCATTTCTTCCAGGTTCTCATTTTTAGTGGCGTAGAGTTTTTCAAAGTAGTTTCTGATTACCCTTTGAATCTCTGTCATATCAGTAGTGATCTCTCCTTTTTCATTCCTGATACGAGTTATCAAGTTTCTCTCTCTCTCTTTCTTTGTTAGGTTTGCCAGTGGTCTATCGATCTTGTTTATTTTTTCAAAGAACCAACTTCTGCTTTCGTTGATCTTTCGGATTGTTTTTTGAGTTTCCACTTCGTTGATTTCTGCTCTCAGCTTTGTTATTTCCTTCTGTCTTCCTATTCTTGGGTCCTTTTGTTGAGCATTTTCTAGTTCTTTTAGCTGTGTCATTAAGCTACTCAGGTAGGCTCCTTCTTCCTTCCTGATGTGTGCTTGCAAAGCTATAAATTTTCCTCTCAGTACTGCTTTTGCTGTGTCCCATAAGTTCTGATAGTTTGTGTCTTTATTGTCATTTGTTTCCAGGAACCTTTTGATTTCCTCCTTGATTTCATCTCGGACCCACTGGTTATTGAGCATGAGGCTGTTTAACTTCCAGGTGTTAAAGTGTTTCTTCTGAGTCCCTTTGGAGTTCACAAATAATTTCAGAGCCTTGTGGTCAGCGAAGGTAGTCTGCAAAATTTCTATCCTCTTGATCTTATGGAGGTATGTTTTATGTGCCAGCATGTAGTCTATCCTGGAGAATGTCCCATGTACATTGGAGAAGAATGTGTATCCAGGTTTCTGGGGATGGAGTGTCCTATATATATCCACTAGGCCTCTTTCTTCCATTTCTCTCCTCAGGTCTAGTATATTCTTGTTGGGTTTCAGTCTGGTTGACCTGTCCAGTGTTGACAAAGCCGTGTTAAGGTCCCCCACAATTATTGTGTTGTTGTTGATATTATTTTTCAGATTTGTCAACAGTTGTATTAAATATTTTGCTGGCCCCTCATTCGGTGCATATATGTTTAGGAGAGTGAATTCTTCCTGCTCTACGTACCCCTTGATTAATATAAAATGTCCGTCTTTGTCCCTTACAACCTTCCTGAGTATAAAGTTTGCATTATCTGATATTAGTATGGCCACTCCAGCTTTTTTATGGGTGTTGTTTGCTTGGATAACTTTTCTCCAGCCTTTTATTTTGAGTCTATGTTTGTTCTGACTATTCAGGTGCGTTTCTTGTAGGCAGCAGAAGGTTGGATTGAGTTTTTTGATCCATTTAGCCACTCTGTGTCTCTTAACTGGTGCATTTAGTCCATTGACGTTGAGAGAAAGAATTGTCCTGGGATTTAACGCCATCTTTATTTCAAAATTTGGTGTGTCTTTTGGGTAGTCTTGTCTTAGATTAGGTCTTTCAGTTTTTCTCTTAAGACTGGTTTTGTGTCTGTGAAGTTTCTGAGCTGTTTTTTGTCTGTGAAACCATGTATTCTTCCATCAAACCGGAAAGTGAGTTTTGCTGGGTATAGTATTCTGGGTGAAGCATTCATTTCATTCAGTCTTGTCACAATATCCCACCACTGCTTTCTGGCATTGAGCGTTTCTGGTGACAGGTCTGCTGTAAATCTCAGGGAAGCTTGCTTGAACATGATTTCCCCTTTTGATCTTGCTGTTTTCAGAATTCTGTCTCTATCTGTGGGATTTGTCATTCTGACTAGGATGTGTCTTGGGGTGGTTTTTCTGGGGTCTCTTTTGGTTGGTACTCTTCGGGCATGCAGGATTTGATCACATATATTCTTTAGCTCTGGAAGTTTCTCTTTAATGATGTTCTTGACCATTGATTCTTCCTGGAAATTTTCTTCCTGGGTCTCTGGGATTCCAATGATTCTTAAGTTGTTTCTGTTGATCTTATCATAGACTTCTATTTTCGTCTGTTCCCATTCTTTGACTAATTTTTCCATTGTCTGCTCATTTGCTTTAAGTTTTTTGTCCAATCTCTCCTGCTGTATGGAATTGTTATGTATCTCATCTTCCACAGCACCAAGTCTATTCTCAGCTTCTGATACCCTGTCCCAGAGCTTATCCATTTTGTCATTCACTTCGTTTACTGACTTTTTCAGTCCTGTTAGTTGACATGTTATTTCAGTTTGGAGTTTTGTCATTTCTGCCTTCATATTTTCTTGGTTCTTATTAGTGTTCTGTTCAACTCGATCCATGGTTTCTTGGAGTCTGTTGAGCACCTTCCATACTGCTAGTCTAAAGTCCTTATCTGAGAGGTTGATTAGTTGTTCAGTCATTATCTGGTCCTCAGAATTGTCATCTTCATTCTCTATGTCTGATGCTGGCCTGCGTTGTTTCCCCATTGTCACACTTGTATTGTGGGTTTTTCTACGTGTTGTGGTGGTATTCATTGTCTATATGATGTAGGCAGCACACTCCTCTGGATCCTCCCTTTCTGGATGGGCTGACTTGCCTCTAAGGGAGGGGAGTCCTCCGTGGATGAAGCCTCACACTGGGTCAAATCTTAGGCCCGAGCATGCAACAGAGAAGACAGTCCAGAGAGAAATGTTTGCTTCTGTGATATAGCGCCGTTCTTAGTGTGATTTTTCCTTCTTGTTGCAATGGAGTTCTTTCCTTAGAAAGAGTGCACGGCCGCGTAGCGAAGCGGAGCGGCCGTGCTCCTCTGAGCCTCTTTTTGCCCCACTCGCAAGAGTTTCACGCAAGAGGACAGTAGACAGACATAGACAGGTCACACTCACAGTCTTTCACAGCTGAGCCCCACTGGGCCGGTGTACTTTCGCGGATTTTCCCCGCCTGGTGTCACACACAGGGAGCCAGCTTTTGCAAAGTTAGCCGGTTTTTATGCTCTGAAGTCCCTCCCTGAAAATGGCGTCTGGGCGAGCGAGGTTTCTGGAGGCTCTTTTTGCCCCACTCGCAAGAGTTTCACGCAAGAGGACAGTAGACAGACATAGACAGGTCACACTCACAGTCTTTCACAGCTGAGCCCCACTGGGCCGGTGTACTTTCGCGGATTTTCCCCGCCTGGTGTCACACACAGGGAGCCAGCTTTTGCAAAGTTAGCCGGTTTTTATGCTCTGAAGTCCCTCCCTGAAAATGGCGTCTGGGCGAGCGAGGTTTCTGGAGGCTCTTTTTGCCCCACTCGCAAGAGTTTCACGCAAGAGGACAGTAGACAGACATAGACAGGTCACACTCACAGTCTTTCACAGCTGAGCCCCACTGGGCCGGTGTACTTTCGCGGATTTTCCCCGCCTGGTGTCACACACAGGGAGCCAGCTTTTGCAAAGGTTAGCCGGTTTTTATGCTCTGAAGTCCCTCCCTGAAAATGGCGTCTGGGCGTGCGAGGTTTCTGGAGGCTCTTTTTGCCCCACTCGCAAGAGTTTCACGCAAGAGGACAGTAGACAGACATAGACAGGTCACACAGTCTTTCACAGCTGAGCCCCACTGGGCCGGTGTACTTTCGCAAATTTTCCCCGCCTGGTGTCACACACAGGGAGCCAGCTTTTGCAAAGTTAGCCGGTTTTTATGCTCTGAAGTCCCTCCCTGAAAATGGCGTCTGGGCGAGCGAGGTTTCTGGAGGCTCTTTTTGCCCCACTCGCAAGAGTTTCACGCAAGAGGACAGTAGACAGACATAGACAGGTCACACTCACAGTCTTTCACAGCTGAGCCCCACTGGGCCGGTGTACTTTCGCGGATTTTCCCCGCCTGGTGTCACACACAGGGAGCCAGCTTTTGCAAAGGTTAGCCGGTTTTTATGCTCTGAAGTCCCTCCCTTTAACAGATAAACTTATTCATGATTGAGTTACAGTCATACAATGTACAACAACCTTTACCAGTGCCCATTTCCCACCACCAATGTCAACAGTTTCTCTCTTACCCTCCCTGATGCCCTCTTCCCTCCCACCCACACTCCCGATTTTACTTCACTCTCTTTCACTTTCCCTCTATCTCTCTATTTTAATTTGTGGCACTATCGTTTGCACTACTGTTAATGAAGGGGTGCCATACAACTCCCATACATAATAGACCCTTCTCTACTCTAACTGTACTCTGCTCTTTGTGCCAATGTTCCTAACATGGACTAGTCCTCCTATTTCTCATCTCTATTGTCTCTGGATATCATTCCCACACTTTCTTTTATTTTCCTTATATCCCACAAATGAGTGAGATTATTCCATGTTTATCCCTCTCCCTCTAACTCATTTCACTTAGCAAAAATAATCTCCATGTCCATTCATGTATAAGCAAATTCACGATTATATTTCCTCTAACAGCTGCATAGTATTCCATTGTGCAGATATATCACAGTTTCTGTAGACACTCATCTGTTGTCTAGCACCTGGATTACTTCCAGATTCTGGTATTGCCAATAGTGCTGTGAAGAACATAGGAGAGCAGAAGGCTTTTTTGTATTGTGTTTTTGTATTCCCCCTGACTCCACCCATAACTGACAGGCTGCTGCATTTTGGTTCACATTCCTCCGTTTGATTGAAACTGGTGCTTTTTAAATCCA
Organism: Suncus etruscus; assembly: GCF_024139225.1. Taxonomy (NCBI): domain Eukaryota; kingdom Metazoa; phylum Chordata; class Mammalia; order Eulipotyphla; family Soricidae; genus Suncus; species Suncus etruscus. Next base: position 77,674,979 of record NC_064851.1, on the reverse strand, counting down.
AACTCAGGACACTGTCTACAGCTCCTCTTGCTAATTATATCCTTCAACTGGATTCAGAAATATTTTTTATCCTCTCTCTTTCTCTCTTCCTTTTTCCTTTTATACACCGTGGTTTGGCAATATTGTTTGTGAAGGGGTATCATGCATATCAGCAACCAGTTCTTGTCCAGGATGATAATTTTCAACTATCATTGTCATAGTAGTTCCTTCTTTGCTCTAAATCTATCCCGTACTATTTATTTATTTATTTATTTTTGTGGTTTTTGGGTCACACCCAGCAGTGCTCAGGGTTTTTTCCTGGCTCCATGTTCAGAAATTGCTCCTGGCAGGCACGAGGGACCATATGGGACCCTGGGATTCGAACCGATGACCTTCTGCATGAAAGGTAAACACCTTACCTTCATGCTATCTCTCCGGCCCCTATCCCATACTATTTATTTGTGGCAAGCTTCCTACTATGGAGTGGTCCTCCTGGCCCTTCCTCTATTATCTCTGGATATTATTACCATACTATAATTTTTATATCTCACAAATGAGTGCAATCATTCTATGTCTATCCCTCTTCCTCTGACTCAGCATAATATTTTGCTCAGCATAATATTCTCTATACCCACTATGTATAAGCAAATTTCATGGCTTCACTTTTTCCTAACAGCTGTGTAGTATTCCATGTGTAGATGTACCACAGTTTCTTTATTTCTTTTGTTTTTTAATTTTTGGGTCACACCTGGCAGCGCTTAGGGGTTACTTCAGGCTCTATGCTCAGCAATTGCTCCTGGCAGGCAAAGGGGCCATATGGGATGCTGGGATTTAAACCACTGTTCTTCTGCATGTAAGGCAAACACCTTACCTCCATGCCATCTCTCTGGCCCCATACCACAGTTTCTTTATCTGCTCATCTATTCTTGGATGCTTGAGTTGTTTCCAGATTATGGCTATTGTGAATAGTGCTGCAATAAGCATAAGAATGCGGAGGGCTTTCCTGTATTCACCAACTGATATATCTAGCAAAGTTTGTGGACCACAAAAGTTGTGAATATCTTCTCCTTGTGGTTAATATAGGTCTATTGCCTATGTTGGTTTCAAAGAGAGCTTGAATTTGAGCCTGAATTTGAGTTTCACTTCTTTATTTAAAACTTACCTGACACAATCTCTAAAATTTACACAGCTACCACTTCCAGTCTTCATTTCCAACTCATGAACTAGAATTTATGCTCTTTGCTCCTTCTCCAAGAAAAGTTTTAGAAAATACTGTTTCAGAGACTGATGATTGACTATCTTTAAAATCTGAAACAGTTGCTTGTTTTTGTCACCTTCCTGTTTCCAGAAGGGCATTTGGTCATCAACCATCAGGAAATAAAAGATTTCAAAAGCAGAGATGGAATTGTTTTATAATTCTCTTATGGCTAGAAACAATACTGAGATAAGATCAGAGGACTGTAATCTTAAGGTGCTTGGTGGGGCAGGACTAGTGTGGCGGTAGAAACAGGGGAAAGACAGTGGGTTAATGGTGAAGTGATCCAGGCACTCTGGTGGTGGTGGTGGTGTGTAGCATAACTGTAGGTATAAAATAATAAATTGATACTATTGTTAAAAATTAAAATATTTTCTTAAAAATGTGTAGCATATACCTAATAGGGAAACAAATGAAGATTCTCTAGTGGAAACATATAGAGGCTAATCATTCAGAGCTGGCTGGAGCAGAAGTTCTACCACCTATGAGTACAGTGGCAGGCCAAGTAGAGTGGGAATTGGGAGACTATTTATTTGATTTTGGGGACACACCCAGTGGGTCTCAGTTGACTATATGCTCAGGGGATCATATGGGATGCAAGACATTGAATTTGGGTGAGCTGCATACAACAATTGTTAGTGTTCTATCTACTAACTATACTATCACTCTGGTCCCTGGAATGGGGACATTTTAGAGAGAAAAACCAGGAAGAATTCTGCGGTGCTTAAATTGTAGGATGTCAGTGTTGAGATACTGGGGGTTAACTAAGAAGCAACAGGGTATCCTGCATGATAATTTTAGGAAAACTAGTAGATTGATCCTACTTAGAAAATGATGGGGATCTTGAGAAACTGAGCCAGAAAAATAGTACAAAAGTTGAGGTGCTTGTGGCCGAAGTGGTGGTGCTAGCAGTCAGGTGTCTACCCTGCAGGCACTAGCCTAGGACGGACTATGGCTTGTATTCCCTGGCATCCCATATGGTCCCCTAAGCCAGGAACGATTTCTGAGCGCATAGCCAGGAGTAAGCCCTGAGTGTCATCGGGTGTGGCTGAAAAACTAAAAAATAGTTAAGGTGCTTGTTTTTGTATGCAGCAGATCCTGGCTTGGCTTGATATTCAGCAGCACATATGGTCTCTTGAACTTGTCAGGAGTGATCCCTGATCACAGAGACAGAAAATTAGCCCTGAGCACCACCAAATATGACCACCACCACTCCACTTTCGTCCTTCCTCCAACTCCTCAAAAGTTGGGAAACGGGTCATTAGCCTGGTCCTGATATTCTGGCTTATTTCTGAAGAGGTTACATCTTGGCTCCCAGATGGGTTTCTGTAAGGGCAATGGGCTATAGGTCTATTGGCATATAGACCTGACTGTTGTCTCATTGCCTGTTCATGTGAGGCAACAACTTAATCTGTAGAACAAGTTCTATTACTATACAGCACATATGGTCTCATGCTGACTTGTCCAGTGAATCAGAGGTGGGGTTAGATGGACTCAGTCTATAGGTTAAAGGTTCCCTCTGTTGATCTGCCTTGTTAATGTTGCAGGGACAGTGCATACTCATATGTTTTTGGTAGACTGGAACTTCCATTGATGTTGAAATGCCTTGGCAGGTTCTCAATCAACCATAAGATTGTTCCTTGGAGTCTATGCTGCTCTTGAGAGCTGGGGACACATGAGAGAGTAGCACCTCTCATCTCCCTGTACCAAAGGACAAAATAGTTCCTCACCAGTGGAACTGGTTTTACTTTTAATTTTAAAAACATAAGAAGTGTATGCATGTGTGTGTGCATGAGTGAGTGAGTGAGAGAGAGAGAGAGAGAGAGAGAGAGAGAGAGAGTGTGTGTGTGTGTGTGTGTATGTTGTGCGTAGTGGTGTTAGGGACCAAATCCAGGTCTCACACATAAAAGGCAAGCACTCTACTAGAGCTTTATCCTTGGCTTATGGAACTAGTTTTTATTTTTTTGCTTGTTTTATTTGTGTGTAAGTTGTTTTTGTTGTAAATTTTAGTTTTGGGGGGGCACACCAGGTCACACATATGGCTGTTCTCACATCTAACCCCTAGCTCTTTGCTCAGGGATCTTGCTTGAGGAGGTTCAGTGGACCATATGGAGTACTAGGAATTGAACCTGGGTCAACAGCATGCAAAGCAAGTGTCCTGCTGATTGTAATATCGCTCTGGTCCCAGGAACTGGTTTTAAAGTGAAGATTTTGACTAGACTTTCATTCTAGTTTAAGTAGAAAATCCAGTTTGAGACTGCAATGAATAGAACATGAAGGATGTGAGCAAGTTCTAAAACAATGATAAAATAAAAACTTAGGGGCCGGAGAGATAGCATGGAGGTAGGGAATTTGTCTTGTATGCAGAAGGATGGTGGTTCAAATCTTGGCATCCCATATAGTTTCTCAAGCCTGTCAGGAGCGATTTCTGAGTGTAGAGCCAGGAGTAACCCCTGAGCGCTGCCGGTTGTGACCCCCCAAAAAAACCAAACAAAACAAAACAAAATTTAAAGTCATGATAGCCTGGTCCTCTTATCAGTAATAGTATTGTAAGCAAATCAATCAACATCATACACCTCATCAGTAAAAGGAAGGATGTAAAACACATGATCATATCAATTGATGCAGAAAAGGCTTTTGACAAAATCCAACACCCATTCATGATGAAAACCCTCAGCAAGATAGGTGTGAGTGGAACCTTCCTAAAGATAATAACAACTATTTATAAAAATCTCACCGTCAGGGGCCGGAGAGGTGGCGCTAGAGGTAAGGCGTGTCTTTCACACGCTAGCTTAGAATGAACCATGGTGGGGTAACACCAAGCCCTGCCACTGCACCACTTTTCCTGGTTTTGTTTTGCTTTATTTTTTTGTTTGTTTTTTGATATTATTTCACTTCTCTTTTTTTCTTCCACTTTTTTCTTTCTTTTTCACTTTTGTGGATATTATTCGGTGATTTTTTCCTTTCTATTTTAGTAGTTGATACGAAGTTTTTTTTTCTCTTTTCCTTAACCTTTTTATCTCCAACAGAATAGCATATCTTGAATCATTCAGCCTCATAAAATGAGGGGGGAAAAGAATGATACCAGGACCAGTCATATGAACATGTAGTGTAAATAAAAAATGACCAGACTGGAACACCAAACAGAATAGATACCCAACCTATAACAAGCTGTAAGGTGGAGACTAGTTACACTAGGATTCTGGGGGGTAAAGGAGGGATATGTGGGAGACAAGCTGGGAACAGGAGTGGAGGGAGGACGACATTGGTGGTGGGAATGCCCTTCATTCATTGTCACTATGTACTGTAAATAATTCTGTGTAATGAACTTCAGTCACAATAAAAAAAAAAAGTAAAAAAAAATCAGTTCCTGGGTCCAGAGAGATATTACAATCAGCAGGATACTTGTTTTGCATGCTGTTGACCCAGGTTCAATTCCTGGTACTCCATATGGTCCACTGAGCCTTGGTGATTTCTGAGTACATAGACAGGAGTAATCCCTGAGCATCAAATGGGTGTGGCCAAAAAAACAAAACCAACAAACAAAAAATCCCAAGTCAACATTATTTTTAATGGTGAAAAATTGAAAGCATTTCCACTAAGGTCTGGCACAAGGCAAGGATGTCCACTATTTCTACTCTTATTCAACATAGATTTAGAAGTACTAGCAATAGCAATCAGACAAGGAAAGAAATCAAAGGAATTTAAATCGGAAAAGAGAAAGTCAAACTATCTCTATTTTCAGATGACATGATGATCTATATCAAAGACCCTAAAGAGTCCACAAAAAAGCTCCTAGAAACAATAAACCAACACAGTAAAGTGGCTAGCTACAAACTCAATACACAAAAGACAGTTGCATTCCTTTATACAAATGAAAACAGAGAAGAAAGAGATCAAAGAGTCCATCCCATTTAAAATAGGGTCCAAAATTATTAAGTACCTAGAAATCAACCTAACAAGAGAGGTAAGAGAATTATATTAAGAAAACTTCAAAACACTTCAGAAAAAAATTAAAGAAGATCTAAGGAAATGGAAGAACATTTCCTGCTTGTAGATAGGAAGAATCAATAGCATCAAAACGATCATGTTACCTAAAGTATTACATAAATCTCTATTCAAATTCAGACATCTTCAAGGACTTAGAACAAACAATTATGAAGTTTGCATGGGACAGCCAAACCAATAATGAGAAACAAGAAACTGGGAGGCATCTCATTACCTAATCTGAAGCTCTACTACAAAATCATAGTGATTAAAAAGCATGGTATTAGAACAAAGACAGATTTTCTGACCAATGGGTCAGAATAGAACATCCAATGTTAATCCCCCAAGCATATGGTCAACTAATCTCTGACAAAGGAGCCAAGAATATGAAATGGAACATAGACAATCTCTTCAACAAGTGGTGTTGGAATAATTGGACAACTATGTAAAGAAATTAAAGATTGATCCATATATCACACATTACATGAAAGTCAATTTAAAAGTGGATTAAACTCTCTCTCGAGCCTCTCTTGAGCTGGAAGCTAGCTCTAGCCGGCATGGGATTGGGGGAGACCCCATGTGGAAGGCCTTCTTCCTAACTTGGGTGCGCTGGGAGCCTTAATAGGCTCCCAGCCTTCCCCTCTTCTGCCCCCGGCCTCCAGGCCTTCTGGGATGGCAGCCCAGGCGGCCAGAAATGGTTGGTCCTAACTTGGGGTGTGCTGAGATTTGCTTGGTTGCGCTGTTTGTCATTAGCAATTTCTGACCACTCTGCATATGGAAAACCGCATGGGGGCTAGCGGCCCCGCGCGCACTGCTTGTATTAAGAGTATTCCTTATCTTTATGTTATGTTTTGTGTATCCAGAATGTCCATTTTATATTCTGCCCTTTTCCACACCCCTTCAAAGCTCATTTTTACTCCTTAACTCTCTCACTCAAACATCACTAACCCACATTACTCTTTTTAACTTCAGTATTGCACAATTCTAATCACAGACCAAAGCCGTGCATTGTGTGTAACAACCCTGAACTGTTTCAAAAGACAAAATGGACACGTATGTCTTTAGAATATTTTGTTTTTCCCTGACAACTACAAGTCTTACTAAATATTCTCTTATACAATGACGATTCTAACCACTTTTTATCTTCTCTTTATGAGCTGTTCAACAAGGAATTTTGGTGAAAGAGTCCCTCAGTTTAATGCTTATGATTGAACCATGTCATGGGGATTATTGGACTTGTTCTTATGTCCCCCATATGCACCAATAATGCCACGTGGCATTGTTCCTTTTTTGCATAGGCACATTAAAATGAGAAAATACTATATATACAAATAAGATCCTATCTAATAGAGATTGGAATACACAAATCTTGTAGTGCAAAGGGACCTTCCACCCTGAACATTGACATAATGACCTGGCACAGTCCTCAGAAGAAAGGGCATTTTCCATTCACCTCTGAACCAGGGAAGCCATCCATGAAACATCCAGGTTTGTCTATAACATCACCTGGAAGCAATCCTCTACCACGGAAGACCCTACCGCTGCTCAGACATCGTCCTGCTCAAAAGAGACTTCCCTTAACACTGAGAAGACTTAACAACAATGACCTGCTTCCAGGACAGGGCTTTCTGCATTGCCCTTTAATGGTGAGGTGAAATGAGAAGACGCTCCACATCATGACTTCAATGTAGGATATGCAGATTCCAGGATCTTTAATACAGAAACATGATACCAACAACAGAGACTGTGTGAAAAGTGTGTTGGCACTACGGACAATGTCTTGGATTGGACGATAACTTGCCTGGAGCCTAGAGTTGGTCTTATGCCAGGAAACTTCAGGGGTAAGATCTCTTTGTATTTAGGCCAAGGTTATTCCTTTCCATGCCTCTCATATTTTGGTGGGCCTATGCAAACAACAATTGCCACTCTAACACCATTTTTACTGTGCTCCTTTGACTCTAATCCTTAAAAAAAAAACCCACTTAAAATTTGAGGTTAACTTAAGCTAATATGCATGTACATGGAAATGTAAAAAATACTATGCCTCTAATGTTTAAGGAGTTACGTAAATTTTATGGCTTTAGATTGCCTTGTGCGCTGTTAAGAAATATTATAATGTGTTACAATCTGGGGACTTGAGGGACAAAGTAATTGTACATGAATTCTGTTTTATTTATCTTAATGTTCTTTGGCTGAAAGTTTAAAGTTAAGATATCAGCAAGGGAACTTCTGAGAATTATGTTATGGGTGATTGTCCTTCCACTGTAACTTTACCTTGTCCTCTTTCTTTGCATCTTTTGTTCTCATAATTCAAAATAAAAATATTTTAAAAAATTTTAAAAAAGTGGATTAAATATCTTGAGATTAGACCTAAATTCATAAAGTTCATGGAGAAAAACATAGGCAGAACACTCCAAGACTTGGACCTCAAAGAAGTCTTTATGATAGGATGCCAATGACAAGAGTTATAGCATCAAACTTAAATATATGGGACTACATTGAAGTAAAAAGTTTCTGTATGGCAAAAGAAACACGAACTAAAATTAGAAGGCAACTAACTAATTGGGAGAGAATTTTGGCACTCAACACATCAGGTGAAGGGTTGATTTCTAGGATATGCAAAGTACTCGCAAAGGTTAACACCACAAAACTCAAAAACCTCATCAAAAAATAGGGAGATATGAACAGGAACTTCTCAGAGGAGGACCAACAGATGGTCAACAGACACATAAAAAATGTTCATCATCACTTTCCTTAGGGAAATCCAAATCAACACAATAATGAGGTATCATCTTACACCAGTGAGGATGGTGCATATAAAAAATATCGAATAAACTGTTGGTAAGGATTTTCTGTTTCCAGAAAAGCAGATAATGGGAAATTTCTGTTTCCCTATAGAAAATAGTATGGAATGTTCTCACTAAACTCAAAATTGAGCTGCCATATGACCCAGAAATCCTTCTCTTGAGTATCTATCCCAAGGATAGAAAAACATTCATCCAAAAGAATGTATGCATATCGCCATTCATTGTGGCATAGCTAAGACTTGGAATCAACCTAGATGCCCAAAAAACAGATGAATAGATCATGAAGATATGTTCATATATATAGTGGAATACTACATAGCTGTAAGGAATTATGCCGCCATGAAATTTGCAACAACATGGATGGAAATTGAAGATATCATGCTAAATAAAGTAAGCCAGAAAAAGGATAAATGCAGAATGATATCACTTATATGTGGTATTTAGAACAACTGCACGAAGCGACACAATGGACTAATTGGTAGTTGTCCTGAACACCATTAACTCCAGAATATGACAAGGAAAAGAGAAGCAACTGAGTGGAAGAGGAAAAACATAACAACTCATATTCTCTTCTATACTACAAAAAGACCTGCAGCAAAAGATACAGATGTTTAGATTGAACATTTGTCCAATGATCTACTCTTTATAGATGTCTATAATAATGTTCTGATACTTTTATTCACATAAACTGGTGCAAAATACATTAAGCTATGAACTCCCATTACAATGCTTGCTATAAGAAGTTTTAATGGGGCCAAAGAGATAGCACAGCGGCAGGGCATTTGCTTTACACACAGCTGATCCAGGACAGATGGTGGTTTGAATCCCGGTATCCCAAATGGTCACCCATGCTTGCCAGGAGCGATTTCTGAGCACAGAGCCAGAAGTAACCCTTGAGTGCGCAAGATGCAACCCTCCCCCCCCCCAAAAAAAAAGCTTGAATGTCTTAATTTTACTATGTCTATAATAGCTCCTTGATCTTTCTGCCCATAGTGGTACTTGGAGATATAGGTTGGTTCCCCTAGTTCCACACTGCAATGCTATGCTATAATGTACTTAGAAGACAGTAATTAGAAGATTGAACCCGGATTGGCAAAAGCCTTGTATATCTCTGGCTCAAGTTAAAACCAGTTTTACTCTATTTTTTGTTCACAATAGAGTTTTCAATAATGCCCCTTATATATATATTTAATAAAGTTAACTTTATTTATATTTAGTTTTGAGGTCAGACCTGTTGAAGCTCAGGAATTATGCCTGAGTCAATGCGGAGGAAAGGGTCACTTTTTTTTTCTATACCTAGCAGTGCTCAAGGGTTACTCCTTCCTGGCTCTGCTCTCAGGAATCACTCCTAGCATTTCTCGAAGGACCATGTGGGATACTGAGAATCAAATCCAAGTCAGCTGCGTACAAGGCAAACTCCCTATTCTCTGTACCGCTTTCAGGAGGGTCACTTCTGATGTTGCCCAGGCATGAAATCTGGGCCTCCTGCATGCAAAGTATACACTCCAGCACACTGACCTATCTTCCAGCACTTAGAAAATTTATTTTCAAATCAATATTGGTAATATGCACCCTGGAAGCTATACTTAGAAAGAACATTACCCTCCACCTGTTACTCCCATTACAACCAGATTGGACCCCATGCTAATCTTCCATTTGCATTTCCCTTTTATTTCTATTTCTATTTCAAGACTATTTCATCACTTCTGATTCATCAAGGGCTATGATTCTCTTTGCCACAGCAAACAATTTCTTTGAACTTCCAAAACATTGAATACATGTAATTTATAGTATTTATCAATTTCTACCTTGGGTTTTTAGTTGCTTGTTGAAACTATATTTTCCCTTATTAGGTTTTAGGTAGATTCCCAGAAGTCAGAGACCTTGCTGTATGCACTTTGTACCCCCACGCTGGCAGTAACATATATGATCAACAAATGCTGAATGACTAAAATTCTTTTTTTTAATAATCCCTTTAAAATATAATCCACCCCTGTTTTTGAACCATACTTGTTATCCTCATAGTTTACTGTGCTGGCTCTTGCTCAGACATCTGGAAGTGCTCAAAGGAAATTTTGTGGTGCCAGGGATCAAAGTGGGGTTGGCAAGGCAAGGGCCCTACCTCTTGCTTTATCTTTTGGTTTTATATATATATTTGCAATGTTAGAGCTTGATCTCAGGACCTCACACATGTAAGGCAAGTGCTTTACCTATGGACTACAACCCTAGTTCAGGAGAATACATTTTTGTGATTTATAATTTCTTTCTTGCACACTTGCTACCACTTCCAGGAATATTCCTTTGGCTGTCCAACACAGTAATATGAAGAGTGATACATATTGATGATTCATCATACAGACATACTCCCATAAGTTCTGATTCTTTAAGTGTGTAAGTAGAAAGGAAAAACTGTTCAGAAACAGCAATGTCTCTTTGAAAAATTCTTCCACTCACTAAATGTTAAATTGTAAGCTAAGGATTTGGTTTTCATTGAGCCTTGTTTAAAAAAAATCTTTGTATCTGGATATAGATCAAAAGACTCAGTGCATACTTAGCATGCAGGAGGCTCAGGTTTGATTTCTGGTACTAAAGGTCCCCAGGACACCATTACGAACACCTCCCAGCACAGAGCTGAAAGTAGTCCCTGAATATGGCCAGGTATGATACAAAAATAAAAAAGAAGAAAAGCAAAAAAAATCATAGTAGGAATAGTGTCAGTATACTGGTTATACAGTTATAAATTGACCATATTTTAAAGTTTTTATATACAGACGTGATGAGGTTTCCTGTTTATAAAACACTTCTACAGGTATTATAATTATTCTAATAATTAATTTTCAGTAGATATCAATTTTTAGATAATATTTATGCATCCTCTATTTTTTAATTTATACATTTTATCTTATACATTACTGACCACTATTAAAACAATTATCTAAATATTCATCCAAGCAAATTTAAATCATATCTTTAATTGTTTCAGTATAATTTGTTTGTTTGTTTGGTTGGTTGGTTGGTTTTTGGGCCATACCCGTTTGATGCTCAGGGGTTACTCCTGGCTAAGCGCTCAGAAATTGCCCCTGGCTTGGGGGACCATATGGAACGCCGGGGGATAGAACCGCGGTCCTTCCTTGGCTAGCGCTTGCAAGGCAGACACCTTACCTCTAGCGCCACCTCACCGGCCCCTAATCGTTTCAGTATAATTTATGATTCATAGTTTTGTTTGGAGATGTTTTTGCTTTAATTTTTTAGCACCTAGTGGTGCTCTTTGTTCCTAATGGTACTCTGGAGATTATACAGTGCCTCTGATCAAACCAGGGGCTCCTGCATGCAAAGTTTGCCATCTAGCCCTTTGAGCTTTGTCACCAGCCCCATGATATATAAAGTTTTATTCCCCATTTTTTTTTGTCACTGTTATTTATTTATTTTTGGGTTTTGGGTCACACCTGGCGGCACTCAGAAATCTTCCCTGGCAGTCTGGGGGACCATATGGGATGCCAGGATTAGAATCACCATCTGTCTTGGATCAGCTGCGTGCAAGGCAAACCCCTTACACTGTGCTATCTCTCTGGTCCCATGTCATTGTTTATTTTTGTTTGTTTTTTTGGGGTTTTGTTGTTGTTGTTGTTGTTTTTTGGTCACACCCAGTGACGCTCAAGGGTTACTTCTGGCTCTGTGCTCGAAAATCACTCCTGCTTTGGGGACCATATGGGACGCCAGGGATCCAACCGAGGTCCGTCCTGGGTCAGCTGTGTGCAAGGTAAATGCCCTACCATTGTGCTATCTCTCTGGTCCCATGTCATTGTTATTTTTAATACTAAAATTGATAACAGTTTCTTTCATAAAATACTCCAATTCCATACACATACCACCACTCTCTGTATCCTTCCACAAATGTCTTAAGATACCATCCCATTGGCAAAATAATCTTTTTTGTTTTGTTATAGGGCCACACCAAGCAGTGCTCAGAGATTACTATTGGTTCTGCACTTAGGAATTATTACTGGCAGTGTATGCAGTATCATATGAAATGCCAGGGATTGAACCTGGGTTGGCTATATGAAAGTCAAGCACCCAACCCGCTAGTTTTTTAAATTTAGTTATTATAATTCCTAGTTTTTTAAACTTAGTTATTATAATTTGGGTAACATATTAATAACAGTGTTAATTCTTATGGTTTTCACATTAAAGCAGTTACCTTATTCAGAGAGCACTACTGATGATGATCGGAATCCAAGTGGGGTCAGACACATGCAAGGCAAGGTCTTACCCTCTGTGCCATCTCTCTGATTCTTAATTTACTTTAAAAAATCATACTTTAGATAGGTCCGGTCTTATTTATTTTTGGTTTGGGGCCAGTGCTGAGGGGCCACTCTTTTTTTTTTGTTGTTTGTTTGTTTATGGGCTATACTGGCAGCACTGAGGGGTTACTCCTGGCTCTGTACTCAGAAATCACCCCTAGCAGGTATGGGAGGCCATATGAGATGCCAGAGACGGAACTGGGGTCAATGGCGTGCAAGGCAAATGCCTTATTCGCTGTGCTCTTGCAGCTGCTCCTCAGGACTATTCTTTGCTCTGTAGTGCTGGGAATTGAACTTTGCTCCTCCACAGAGATGCATGCAAAGCAAGCACCTTACCATACATCTCTCCAGTCCTGGATATATATATGTAAGTATAATTTTTTCAAAATATTTTATATTTGGAATCAGAGCGATGGCACAGTGGTAGGGTGTTTGCTTTTCATGCAGCTGACCTGGGCTCTATCCCTGGCATCCCATATGGTCTTCTAAGCTTTGCCTCTGAGTGCATAGCTAGGAGTAACACCTGATTGCTGCCAGGTGTGGCCCAAAAAAGAACAAGAAAATGTTTCATAGTTCTGTAAAGATTGCTTCTGCAGATAAAAAGTCAGAGGGGAATTTTTATTTTCAATAACATTGTCACAGGTTATAACACTGATGTAATATGAAATGCAAAGTAAAACTTATGGTACAAATTAATCACTAATTAAAGGCATTTAAATGCCATTAAAACCCGGGAAGACAATCACACAATTACAACTTCAACATGAATAAAATGAACATCAGGACCTTACTCACTTTAAACGTTCCCCCTTGCTGACAAATTTGTTTCTGAAGCAGGCAGATTTGTTGAGCGATACTAAGGTGATGTGCTGCCATAATGTAAACTTCTTCCTGTATCTCTCTATTTTTGTGTTTTCTTCTAATCCAGTCTTGGGAAATACTGCTCAGAGAAAAGTGAGGAGGGAGACGTAGAGAAGATGACTTTCTGAAATTTCCTTTCAAAATCAGTGGGAAGGACATTCAAAAGAATCTGTCTGAACATAATCTGTTGTGAAGAAAAAGCATCACTGATTAGGATAAATGCTAGTTCCAAAGACAGGAAACAATTGAAGATGTACCTACCACCAGCTTCTCTCTCATCAAGCATAATGTATGAAATGGAATTTGGAAAAGATTATAAGTATCACACAATATGCTTGAAATGGGTGTGTGTGTGTGTGTGTGTGTGTGTGTGTGTGTGTGTGTGTGTGTTCGGGAGGGGGTATGCAAACCCCTTGATGCTCAGGAGACAGACAGGTGCTTGGTGGAATGGATGGGCAAGGAATCATGCAGGGGCAGAAATCATGCAGTGCCAGATCCAGCATCAGGGAGCAATCCATGCACTCACGCTCTTTTGAGCTAACTTCCTGACTCCATAGCAGTCTTCTGATTAAACAACAACAGCAACATCAACAACAGAACTTTTATCTATGAGAAAGAGTGGAAACAAAACAAAACAGGATGGAAACCCATAAAGTAAAAGAAAGGAATTGCACAACTCAAGTAGGAAGACAGAATGAACGGAATTGGAATGAATATCTATGAGGGCTTTAGAAACAGAAACTACAAACAAAACAAAACTAAACTAAACCCAGTGTCAGGCCTGAGCAGTGGGTAAGGCCTTACATAAACTTTACCTGGGTTCTATCTCTGACGCCCCATTTGGTCTTTTGAACACCACCAGTAGTAGTTTCTGAGTGTAGAGCCAGTAGTAACTCCTGAGCATCGCTGGGTATTGCCCCCAGTCAAATAAAAAATACAGTGTGGGATATGGGGTATTTGCTTTTTCCTTTGAAATGCTTCCTTTGATTGCCTTTAGTCTTCACAGTCACCCAATGGAGGCTGGGCGGGTTGGGGTGGGGTGTCCCGTGTGCCTTGAGGATGGGCTCTCACCAGGCTGCCTGGAAGAGGGTTCTGCCACTGAGCAGGGCATTGGGCTCTGTCACTCCCAGCTAGGCTGGCCACCAGCCAGGAGAGTCGCTGAAGCTCTCAGGAAAAGGGCCAGGACTTTTGGACTGACGTTGTTTGTATCAATGATACGGAATGAAATTCAAGTTTCTTTTCTTTTCGTTCAGATAAAAAAAAAATTAAGTTTTAGGGCCAGAGCGATAGCACAACGGTCAGGTGTTTGCTTTGCTCGCGGCCAACCGGGCACCGACTTGGGTTCCATCCCTAGCATTCTATACAGTTCCCAGAGCCTGCCAGGAGGAATCTGAGCACCGTCGGGCATGGCCTCCAAACCCAAATAAATATATATATATTTTTATAAAGTCCATTGTCTGAAAGTCATTTGAGTAATGCAACGATACACTTCACAGGAGATTGTTGCAGCATTTTTGAACTGGAAACGCCGTGATTTACAATCCAGTTCCCGGCAGGGTTTCATGCACACAATGTTCCAAAGCCACACACCCTCCACCAGTCTTCCCGTCCACCGCTACTCATTTCCCCCCATAACCCAATCTGAGTTTCTCTAGTCTAGGCAGTCTCTCTGGACCTCAATTTCCTCATCTGGGATACGGGCCCGCTTCGGTTTATTCGGTGGAATTTATTGATTACTATATGATGCAAAGCAGAAAAGGTTTCAGAGTTCTACTCTGGTGGTTAGTTATCAAGTGCCGCATTTGTCTAAAAATCTTAGCTGGTGTCACTTTCTAAAATAGTTTGGGGGGGGGGGACATCTTGGTCTATATAAAAAGGGAGCAGTGTAGATACAAGTTGGTTTTTATTCTTTTTATAAGCAAGTCAGACAACAAGCCCTCGTCTTCCCCATCCTGCCTTTCCCAAAAAGTTTCCAAAGGAAACAAAATCATCATACAAACAGAACAATGAAAAAGCAACCAGTAGGGGTTGAGGGAGTGAATGGAGAGAGAGATGGGGGCGTTTGCAAGAACTTTTCAGCTTGGACTCCAGAAGTAGTCAGCAGTAGGCTCCGGTCCTCAGTTCCTTGGGAAATCTCAACAGCCTGTACCCCGAAGCTGTGTAGGACACGGGGGTGGGGTGGAACAACCGAAGGCCTAGTGGGGGGACTGGGACCCTTTATTTCTTAATTTAATTTATTATTATTATTATTATTTTAATTTAAATTTTTAAAAATAAATCTACTTAATTACCATGATCACAGTTTGTAGTTGGACTTCAGTTATCCAAAAAGAAAAAAGAAAAAAGAACACCCCTCCTTCACCAGCGCAACATCCCCATCTCCATCACACCCCATCTCCCTCCTCTCCTAGCCTAAGAGCCTGGGACCCGTAGGTGAGGGGCGGGGCCCTCGGGGCGAGGGGAGGACCAGAGGAGCTAGGGGGCGTGGCCACGACGCCGGGGCGTGTCCGGGGGCGGGGCCTGGGAGGAGGTCGCGGCTGCGCACGCCACGTCTCCCTTGGCGAACGTCGCGAGGGGGCGGGCCCTCGGCGGGGCGAGATCTCTTCTCGCGAGAACCGGCGACGGCCGGCGGCGTGTCGGGGCGAGAACGTCGTAGGGGCGGGGAGAAGCGGCGGCGGCGGCGGCGGTGGCGTCGGGGCTACGCTACGCCACGCCACGCCACACAGGGCCGGGGGCGCCGGGAAGGCCGAGCGCGGAGTGGCGGGGCGGCGGTAGCGGCGGCGGCGGCGGGGCGAGCTGAGCGAGCGGGGAGCGCGGAGCCATGGCGGGGCAGCAGTTCCAGTACGACGACAGCGGCAACACCTTCTTCTACTTCCTCACGTCGTTCGTGGCGCTCATCGTCATCCCGGCCACTTACTACCTCTGGCCGCGGGACCAGAACGCCGGTGAGTGGCCGCCGCCGCCGCCGCCGCCGCCGCCGCCGCCTCGGAACGCGACGCCGCAGGCCCGCCCTCCGCTCCGGGCCTAGTGGCGCGCCGGGCCTCGGAGTCCGGCTTGGCGGCGCCTGGCCCTGCGTCGAGCAGCCTCCTGGTCTCTGCTTGTCACGCCGGGCTGCGATGGGGAGGACGCAGATCGGAAGGAAGGGAGGTCCGAGGGGGTCAGCCCCAAGAGCAGGTGTCCTGCGCCCCACGCCACGGTGCTCCCGCTCCAGACCCCCGCCCCGCGGGAGCTGTGGTTCCAGATGTTCCAGATGTTCCCGGCCCCGCCTGACCTGTGCGGCACGCAGAGCCCACTCTCCGCTTCCTTCCCTTCTGCCGTCCCCTCCTCTTCCTTTCCTCGCTCCCAGTTGCTTTCTTCTTTCTTTTCTTTTCTCTTTTCTCTGACACTTTTCTCTCATGCTTCGGAAGCATGTTGATATTTTTCCCGATTTAAAAATAAAAAAGCGGGGTTGTTCTCTTTTAGAGTTTTCTGTGTACGATGGGGAAAAAGTGCAAGTCTGAAGAAGGTAGGCTGTGTGTGCATCTTTGTCGGCAGCTGGGAGTTAGTCGAGCCGGTCCGTTTGCTTTACCTTCTACTTTTTTTTAGACATTAAACTCCCGTCTGATCAGAACATAGGAATTGTATTCTTTGGGAGGCCTTTGTTTCTTTCTGTTTTGGTCGTAGTGATTTTATTGCTTTGGGCTAGGACCTAGGGCAGGTCATATTCTTTCATGCTGGTGAAACTGCCAGGCTTGGTCGTGTTGCCAGTAATTAGGTTTTGAGCGACAACATTTAGGGAAAGCTTTGTTTCCCAAGTGCTGCACTTAACTTGCTGAAATAGCTTATTCAGTTTAGCGTGGGGATTTTTACCAGGGTATGTAGACTTTGAAGTGAATTGTTAAGTTTTGTGGCTTAGAACATGTTTTGCTTTAACAATATGTATGCTTTGTAAGATTTTCCCCTTACCTCTCCTTCCTTCCTTCCTTCCTTCCTTCCTTCCTTCCTTCCTTCCTTCCTTCCTTCCTTCCTTCCTTCCTTCCTTCCTTCCTTCCTTCCTTCCTTCCTCCCTCCCTCTTCCCTCCCCCTCTCCTTCCCTCCCTCCCTCCTTCCCTCCTTCTCTTGGGGTAGGATATCACAATCAACACTTGGTTGTGGTCCTTGCACATTAGGTTGTGGTGCCCCTTGGGGCTCACACAGCAGGTTGAGTTGTCCATAGCAGTACTCACTAGGGGTTCCACTTCTTTCCAGTTGTAGTTCTTGCATATGTGTTCACGAGGGATTGGGCTGTGTTATGACTTTTTCTGCTGTGGTGTCCAGGTACAGCCTGGTGTGATGCTCCCACAAAAAGGTCCTCCCACCCCTTGTTTGCTCTCTGGTAGTCACACTCCCATCCACAGTTCTTGAACAGCACAGTGCTTTCTAAGGGCTGCACCCTTTAACTGTAGTGCTTACGCATATCTGGTAACCTGAGGCTGAAAATTGTGAAGCTCTTGTTTGGTACATGCAAGTGGAACAGGGCATCTGATTCAGGACCAAGTGTTTTAGCCATGGAGCCACCTTGCAGCCCCCTCGTAAAATTCTTGCTATATAATGGTACTATACAAAGATTTCTTTTAGATTAATAATAACAAAGAATTTTATCTCTTGTGTCTTTGCTACGAAGTCTTTGGGTAATGTGTCAAAGTACTGGTCTAAATAGTTTTCTCCTTCAGATACCTGGGCAGGAGTGGCTCAGCAGTAAAGTACACGTCTTCCTTGTGTGTGAAGGATCCGATCTTAATCCCTGCGTCTGCTCCAAACAAAACATCAGGCCAACAAAATTTAGTTTTCCCTAACTAGAGCAGTGAGTAGAAAG
Source organism: Suncus etruscus (assembly GCF_024139225.1). NCBI lineage: Eukaryota > Metazoa > Chordata > Mammalia > Eulipotyphla > Soricidae > Suncus > Suncus etruscus. The sequence goes on along the minus strand of NC_064851.1, from coordinate 77,656,955 downwards.
AACGCTTGCTTTGCATGCAGTGAACTGGATTTGACCCCTGGCATCCCAATGGACCCTCTCAGCCCACCAGGAGTGATTCCTTGGCATGGCCAGATATGTCCCCCAAACAAAAAAAAAAAACCAATAAAATTGTTTGTGAAAATTGGATTTTGGATTGTTATGCTTTCTTGTTTAAAAATGTTTTTGATATTGGGATTAAAACATGGTCTTACTTGTACAAGGTGAACATTCTGCCACAGAGCCACATCCCTAGTTGCTTAGTGTGCCTTCTTTTCCTAAGTATATTTAAATTATATGAGTTCTTTGTACAGTGGTTGTGATAATATGTGACAAAGTTTTTTAAGTACCTCTCAGGAGGTACTTATGTCCTGTCAGTATTCATTCTTGTGATTGGACTTGACAGTTCCATACTCAGACTTGTCATTGCCTTCCTAAGCCACCAGGGCCATTCCTATTGGTGCTAGGGAATGATACGGTGATGGCTATTGAACTCAGGGTATGTTGCATGCAATGCCTGCTTTTCACCCCTTTCTGCTCTCTACCCCAAGTCAGTAGTAAGCCTTGAACATTGGGGGGTGTGACCCAGACAACTAAAACAAAACAAAACAAAACAAAAAAGATTCCTCTAGGGCAGGGCCACAAAATGTTGTATGGAGGGCCACAAATGGCCCGCGGGCCGCGAGTTTGAGACCCCTGCATTAAAGTCATCTGGGGACCACTATTCCCAGATTTAATTGGTGTGGAATGAGTGTTATATATTGTCTCCTTGAAGGCTTCCCATTTGATTGTAACTTACAGTTAGGCTTGAGAAGCTGCTGGAGATCTTCCTTTGCTGGCGTTTTTATGTTAGAGGTGGTATATTTATTTTGATATGTACACTTTACTAAAACAAAATTGTGATGTCTCAGCATTTTTGTTTAACAAATCTAAGAACTTACTGTAGAACAGTGTATATTGGGGACAGAGTGAGAGCACATCGGTAGGGCCTTTGCCTTGCACATGACTGATCTAGGATGGACCCAGGTTCCATTCTTGGCATCTCATATGAACCGCCGAGCCAGGAGCGATTTCTGAGCCTAAGTGCAGAGCCAGGAATAACCCCTGAGCGCCTCTGAGTGTGGCCCAAAACAAAAACAAACAAAATATAACAGTGTATATCAACCAGTATACTATACTTTGAGCTTCCAATCTTTTCCCTAAATATTGGAATTACAATAAATGTAATATTGTTTTGGGGCCAGAGCCGTGGCGTAAGTGGTAGGGCATTTGCCTTGCACGTTAACCTATTAAATCTTTACAATGATTTGGGGAATATTGCCATTCTAATGATGTTAATGCTCCCAAACCATTAACAGGATAGATATCTCCATTTCCTTGTGTCCTTTTATTTCTTGAAGCAATGTTTTATAGTTTTCTTTGTATAGACCTTCACTTCTTTTTTTTTTTGGTGTTTGGGCCACACTTGGTGACGATCAGGGGTTACTCCTGGCTATGCGCTCAGAAGTCGCTCCTGGCTTGGAGGACCATATGGGACGCTGGGGAGTTTGAACCGCGGTCCATCCTAGGTTAGCACTGGCAAGGCAGACACCTTACCTCTAGCGCCACCACGCCAGCCCCCACTTCCTTTTTTTTTTGGGTCATACCTGGTGGCATTCGGGTTACTCCTGGCTCTGTGCTCAGAAATTGCTCCTGGCTCAGGGAGCTCAGGGATATGGGATGCTGGGGATCTAACATGGGTCCTTCCTGGGTCAGCCGTGCAAGGCAAATGCCCTACTGCTGTGCTACCACCCACTATCTTTCACTTTTTAGTTGACACCGAAGTATTTGAATTTCTGTGAAACTATTGTGAATGGTATTGTGTGTTTCTTACTATCTATATCTTTATCATTATTTGTGTATAAGAAGGCCATTGATTTTTGTGTGTTAATTTTGTAGCCTGCCATTTTGCTATATGAATTTATTGTTTCTAGGAGCTTTTTGGTAGAGTATTTAGGATTTTCTAAGTATAATATCATGTCATCTGCAAACAGTGAGAGCTTGACTTCTTCCTTTCCTATCTGGATGTCCTTGATATCTTTTTCTTGCCTAATTGCTATGGAAAGTACTTCCAGTACTACATTGAATAGGAGCGGTGTGAGGGAACAGGTTTGACTTGTCTTTGCTCTTTTTTAAACATTGTACAAGTGCATTGAGTTTGGAATGTAAATTCATTTATAGAGCTTAGTAGAATATTAAGAAAACTTTAAATTTTCTTAATTATACTCATTTTCAATAATTTCTCATTCTCAATAATTGCCTCATTTTCTAGGGCTAATAACCTGCTCTACCTACCAATTGTTTATGAGAAGAATAAGTACTTATACTTGCAAAACTAACCAGACTGTAGAAATGACTTCATATAGCAAGTATTTATAGAACATTGAGTTTGTGCTTCATGAATTCAGTTTTATAAAGATAATTTTTGTATAACTTTCTTCTTAATAAGTTGCATGTTTCAGAAGAGCACAGAGGAACAGAATGAAAATTGCTTGAATGCTTTTATCCAAATTATCCAAAGGTTATTCAACAGTTTGGTTGAATTTTGCCTTTTTCCTTGGGGGGCCAGTAGATCCCACTTTCCTGTGCTGTCTGGAACAAGTAAAGGTTCATACTCTTCAGTTTTACAGCTCCTTAACATATATTTATAGCCTCAAGGTTGGCAGTGTGAAAGAACTTAGAATCAGTGCTTTGAGATAGACATTTGTATTATTTCAGTTTTAATAATTAAAAAAAAAAACCTTGAAGAAAACAATAAGTTACTGAGAATCATATATGTAGTGGTTTTGGAGTTGTCTCTTACATTAAAACTTTTCTTGTTTTTTTTTGGGGGGGGGGCAGTCACACCCGGCAGCCCTCTAGGGTTACTTCTGGCTCCATGCTCAGAAATCGCTCCTGGCAGGCTCGGGGGACCATATGGGATGCTGGGATTCGAACCACCTTCCTTCTGCATGCAAGGCAAATGCCTTACCTCCATGCTAGCTCTCCGGCCCCACATTAAAACTTCTCATGCTAACCACTATTCTATACTGCTTTCTGCAATTATTATTTAATGGCATAAAGATACTAAATTGACAAATGGAAGGCATTGTAAAACACAGGGAGGAGCAAATGTTCTGTTTTGGGATTTGAGGCATTGTTTTATGCATACATGGTGATTTGAGGTAGGCTTTAAAAGCTTAAGTGGGAGAAGGGCTTTCTGAATGTGGAGGAAAGCATATTCAGGAGAGCAGAATGTTCAGCACATGTTAAAGATTTGAATATAATTTGGGGCTTAAGAGCAAGCTAGCCATTTTAGGAAATCTGTCTTATCCTTGAAGTAAAATTTGGGGTTTTCAAGTAGAAGAATGACATCTTCCATTTTGGTTTTGTGCAGCATTGTATGGAGAATAGTTTGTTGGCTCTAGGTGCATAAGAGATGGTGAATGGATGTGGAAATTTTAGATGGTCGAGTTTGTTTTTAGAGACTTACTAGTTTATTGGAATGTAGGGGAATGACAAATTGGAAAGCACTAGGATAGCTTAGGCTATTAATGGACTCAGTGCTAGAGTTGTAAAAGAGAGTAGAGAACAGATTTTGAATTTTCACTCATTGTAGCCTTTATTTTACTTAAAAGCTGTTTGGAAGATGGGGACATAGTTCAGTGGTAGGACACTTCTCTTGCATATGTGAGACCCTGGCACTGCTGATGAAAAAAAAGTAGCAATGTTACTTGGTGATTGGTCCAGCAACAATCCATTCACCTTTATTAGTTTTGGGACTGAGTGCAGGGAAAGTGATAAGATGAACATTTTAATTTAAAATGAAATATTCGAGGGGCTAGAGTAACTCGGGTCAGCAACCTGCTGCTCCAGAGCCTCATGAGGCTCTTTTGAAGTTTTGCCCTGGCTCTTTCGGAGCTTTGTGGTGGCTTGGAGAGCAGGGCCAGGGCCAAAAGCAGCGGGGCGGGGAGCAGTATCCCTTACCTCCGCTGCATATCAATGCTCTGTGTGGCAAAATCTCATTAAACAGGTAAATTAAATATTTTAATTGGCTATTAATTTGCACAATATACTTTACATTGTTACGTGAAAAAAGTTCTTTTTGTCTTCAGATAGCTAACTGCACGATCATGTATATAGCATTAAGATAGGAAACGGAGCCAGAGAGATAGCACAGAGTTTGCCTTGCAAGCAGCTGACCCAGGACCCAAGGTGGTTGGTTCGAATGCCGGTGTCCCATATGATTCCCCCGTGCCTGCCAGAGCTATTTCTAAGCAGATAACCAGAAGTAACCCCTGAGCACCATCGGGTGTGGCCCAAAAACCAAAAAAAGAAAAGAAAAAATAAGAAAAATGTATGCAATGCTATATATGTTTTAAAAGTCACGATGGTTTTGCAGCTCCCAGGTTTTTTTTTTTTTTTTTCCTTCGAAAGGAGTCCAAGTGGCTCTTTATGTCTTTTTGTTTTTGTTTTTGGGTCACACCCATTTGACACTGAGTTTATTCAGCCAGGTTATTCTTGGCTATGTGCTCAGAAATCGCTCCTGGCTTGGGGGGACCATATGGGACGCCTGGGGATAGAACCGTGGTCTGTTCTAGGCTAGCGCTTGCAAGGCAGACACCTTACCTCTACTACTACCACTTTGGCCCCCTCGGTATTACTCTTATAAGATTTATTACCACAGTGTGTCATCTTCAGATTCATCCGGAGCACTCTTAATTCTCATCTTTTGGAAGTTTTTGACAACTACTTTACATGGCATAAGATCCCAACTTTTTCTGTTTTGTTCTTGGTGTTGGAACCTTACCAGTGGTGTTCAGGCACTACTCCTGGCTCTGTTCAATTATTCCTCTTGGCAGAGTTTGTGCCATTATCCAATGTCATGGTTGAACACAAACTTGTTGTATGCAGAGCATGTTTTTCAGCCTAGCAAACTTTCTGGCCACAGATTTCTTAAAAATTAAATTTCTTTATTTTAGACACTGTGGTTTACAGAGTTATTTTTCATAATACATTTATTTCTTGCATTCAGTCAATCCCTCCTCCGGTCAGCAGTTTCCCAACCTCCCCAAAGCCTTGGCAGGTAGGAATAATTTATGCAATCGGAATTGATGGGGCATCACACGACCACTTATGTACCCACCTAGTCCACAAATTTGAGAATCTACAGTGCCGGGCTGGAAACTAATATGGTGATAGGATGATTTTTAGTGGCTCTCTTAAGGCCACCAGTGTGATCATCTGGCTGCGAGGCTGGTGTGCCCTTGAGTTTTTCCTGCTAATTGGGCCTCTCTTTTCTGCATTGCTCACTTGCACAGACATTGATCATAAAATTTTTATATAAAACTTAATAGCTTAAAATGTCTCCATGTTGATAAAGGAGTTAGATACCCAGATTTCAGGAAACTCAGTTTCAAGCAAATGCTGACTTGTTTTAATTAACATGAGAAAGTAAAAAAAAAAATAAAAGAATCATAAAAGTAGTAGGAGCAAAGCAAAGAATCATATGAAGGAACCCCCTGAAGATTATCAGTTGATTTCCCTTTTCTCCTTAAAAAAAAAACCTCATTTTAATTTGAAGTAAACCAGATTTTATTTGGAGGTATTGAGGAAGGGGAGAGAGAGGATAAGAATAACGAGTAACTTTTTCAAGAGAGAGCCCCCCCCCCCCATACAACCCAGCATGAAAGTAGGAAAGTACACATCTCAGGAGGGGAGATGTTGGCTATGTGCTCAGGTATCATGTACCCAGGCAGCACATGTGACTCCTTTTCTCTTTTTGTTTTTGAGCCACTCCTGGCAGTAATACTGTATTAATACTGTAAGTAAACTAAATATTGCAGCATACTTTTTTGGGGGAAGGGGGTTCATACCTAGTGATGCTCAGGGTTTATTCCTGGCTCTGTGTTCAGGGATAGCTACTGGTGGTGTTGGGGACTGAATCTTCATCAGCCATGTGTATATTAAGAGCCCAACATGCTGTATTATCTCTCCAGCCAGAAATGTTGATTTTTATGTAATCAACCCCTTACCATTCTCTTTGTTGTTTGGTGGGTTGCACCACCCTTTATTTAGTGGCAAAGATCACACACATTTGTGGTGCTGGGGGGATGTTGACAGTGTGGGTAGGTGCTGGGGTTTGAACCTGTGCCCTCATGTTATCAAGGCAGGTACTTTACTATTCTTTACTGTTCTTTTTGGGCCACATCTAGCGCCACTCAGGGATTACTCTTGACTGCGCTCAGCAATTGCTCCTGACAGGTTCTGAGTTCCACATGGGATGCCAGGAATCAAACCCGTTCTGTCCCTGGTTGGCATGTGCAAGGCAAATTCCCTACTACTGTGCTATCTCTCCGGCCCCAGGTGCTTCACTGTTGATCATGGAATTGTTTGTTTTCCTTTTTTTTTTGTTTTGGGTTACACCCAGCAGTGCTCAAGAGTTACTCCTGGCTCTATGCTTAGAAATTGCTCCTGGCAGGCTGGGGGGGGTGGGGGGAACGGGACGGGACGGGACGGGACGGACGGGACCATATGGGATGCCGGGATTTGAACCACAGTCCTGCATGCAAGGCAAACGTCCTACCTCCATGCTATCTCTCAGATCCCTGTTTTTTTTTTTCTTTATCTTCCTTTTTTTTTTTTTTTTTTTTTTTAATTTCCTGTAAAGTTTCCTCGCAAATCTTGGCCAACTGAACTGGGAGTTTCTTTTGAGGGCCCAAGAATGCTCTGCTGCTTGAGCTTGTGAGGGTCACCCAGGCCACCTTGGCTATAATTTCAGTGACCATGTGGTCTTAGGGATCTAATTGGTTTTGGCTACATTACTTTGTTAAGACAAATGGTGTTGAGGGGGGGAGGGGGAGAGAGGAGAGAGATGAGAGAGACCAGAGAGATATCTCCATGCTGCTCAGGGAACTATAGTCTTTAGGTGTTGCTTTTTTCTTTTGTTTTTGTTTGTGGACTTTTGCTTAGGGCTTACTCCTGCCTTTGTGTTTAGGGTGCATTCCTGGCAATGCTCAGGCGACCTGTTGTACTGCTCTGGAATTCAAACCAGTATCACCTGCTTGCTAGGAAATTGCCTTGTCCCTTGCCCTATCTTTCCAGCCTTTGAACTTTAGATTGTAAAGGGGTGTTAAGAGTTCTTAAAGTTTGGGTTATTTTAAAAATAGTTGCTCTGGGGCCCGGAGAGATAGCACAGCGGTGTTTGCCTTGCAGGCAGCCGATCCAGGACCAAAGGTGGTTGGTTCGAATCCCGGTGTCCCACATGGTCCCCCGTGCCTGCCAGGAGCTATTTCTGAGTACACAGCCAGGAGTAACCCCTGAGCGCCGCTGGGTGTGACCCCCAAAAAAAAAAATAGTTGCTCTGTGTTCTATTCTGCCAGAGGGTAAACTTAAATCTTGCACTTAAGTCCTACACATGAAAGGAAGCCAGCTGGGAATTTGGCAGCATGAACTAAACTACAACATTGATTTCATTCACTTACTTATTTTTGGAATTTTTGGACCACACCCAACAATGTTCAAGGTCTATTCCTGGCTCTGTGTTCAGGAGTGATCCTTGGCAATGTTCAGGAGACCATATGTGGTGCCAGGTATCAAACCAGGGTTGCCTACATGCAACAGAAGTGCCTTAATCCCGATACTTTTTCTTTTACCCTGTACAATATCATTTTGCCTTGGTAGAAGTGACATCAGACACTAGAATAATAACTGATTAAATAAAATTGCTTATGTTAAAGGTATAATTGCATATTTGATTCTGAAGAAACTGAAAAATGGAGATGAGTTCATTTTTATTTACTCAGATCTTTGTTCTTTTAATCATCCTTTTATTGAGACATGTAGACTATTAGTATTGATCCTGTTTTAAAAAATGTTTCAAGGCTACATTCTTTAAAATTTAATATTTTTTAGTATTTTTAAATTAAATTGTGTCTCAAGTCCTTCAAAGTTGTATTCCAGACAGTGAATTAGGGCCATTCCCACCACCAGAGTTCACATTTCTCCACCAAAGTTTCTAGCATGCCTCCCATACCTTCACCCCCCTGTTCTACCAGTGTAACAGGTCCCTTTTGTATATAGCTTGTTATAGTTTGGGTCTCTTAATTCTATTATTCTATTCTATTGTTGTTGACTTTGGCTTGGGTATTTAGTTCTGACCTTTTTTTTTCACCCAATGCACCTGACACCACTTGTCCCCTGGGTCCCCTCCACTTTTTTTTTCTTTTCTCAATTTGTAGAAAGATGTAGAAATATGAGGTAAAACAAAGTAATTCCTGTCCCAAGGTTCTATGAAAAAGGTGGGAGACTTGATTTAGAAGATAATACATTTTTTTTAAAAAAGGTTTGTGTGGGGCAGGTTTTTTGTTTGTTTGTTTGTTTGTTTTTGTATAGGCACAGCTATGGTTGGGGATAGTAGAAAGGAAATACCCTCGGCCTAAAAATAATCGCGTTGTCTCTACCCACAAAGCATATTGTCATAAGACCAACTGTAGGCCCGGGCATACTAATTGTCCAACTCCATGGTTTTCCTTCATGGTCCCAGGAAAAGTTATACTCAATAGCGGTTCTTGTAGTCAGGCTTGTATAATTAGAGATCTTGGTTTCAAAGCAGGATTTTTGCCTGGCATGTGATCCTCAGGGTTCTGTCCTCGGTACCCCATATGGTTCCTCCCCGTCCTGTAGCACTACCTGAAATGATTCCTGAGCATAGGAGTAAGCCTTGAGCACTGCTGGATGTAGTCCCAAAAAAACAAGCAAAAAAGTTTCATATATATTTACTCATTTCATATTTACTCTATGTTCATATATGATGTATGCATAATCATATACATTTATATATGGTTGTATACTGATATTTGTTCACATATATTTCATATATACTCATGTAAGCTCCATATATACTCATGTGTATGTATATATATATATATAATATCAAACTTAATTGAGAAATGTTACACTGTCAGTATCTTATTTTGAAGGGCTTTGTTCATTTTCTTAAAAAGGTATCCCTTGGGCCTGGAGAGAGAGCACAGCGGCATTTGCCTTGCAATCAGCCGATCCAGGACCTAAGGTGGTTGGTTGGAATCCCGGTGTCCCATGTTGTCCCCCGTGCCTGCCAGGAGCTATTTCTGAGCAGACAACCAGGAGTAACCCCTGAGCACCACCGGGTGTGGCCCAAAAACCAAAAAAAAAAAAAAGTATCCCTTACAATTTGAAATTGTGTTATACAGATTAAAGTTTTCTCAAATTCAGATCTTTTCTGCATTTAGATTTTTTGCCTATTTAGTAGTTAGTAACTGAGCATTTATTATTTAGCCTTTTGAGGCAGCAGATAATACAACGATGAATGCAGATATAAATATAGTCTTGTTTTGATAGTGTTTATAATCTGAGTGGATGGGAGGAATAAGTCAGTGTATAATGACTAATTATATCCAAAGTACTATCCATTGTAACAGAACTAAGGCTATGCCTAATTGATATCTTTTATTTATTTATTTTTGGTTTGGGGGCCACACCTGGTGATGTTCAGGGGTTACTCCTGGCTTGGGGGACTATATGGGATGCCGGGGATTGAACCAGGATTTGTCCTGGGTCATCTGCATGCAAGGCAAATGCCCTGCTGCTGTGCTATCGCTCCAGCCCTCTTTTATTTATAAAAAAATTTTTTGGTTACACCCATTCTTCTCAGCGGTTACTCCTGGCTCTGCATTTAGGAATTATTCCTCACAGGGCTCAGGACCATATGTGATGCGAGGATCGAACCTGGCTTGGCCACGTGCAAGGCAAGCACCCTACCCACTGTACTTTATCTCTAGTCCCTAGATATCTTTTTGAAAAACATTTTTATTGAGATCCTGAGATTTACAGTACTGTTAATTATACTTTTCATGCACACATCATTCAGACCCAATCCAATAGATCTTATATACTCATATGACTTGTTCCTTTCTCCTAGTCTACTTTGTCGGAGTCCTCTCTACCTCACGTTAATTCAGCTATTTCTTCAGTTGTTGAGGCAAGAAGTCTTAGTATGAATTTTATTTTTGGTACATTTGTTCTTGTTCATTTCTTCTCTTTGTATTTTACTGAAAAGATAGGAGAAACTGGGGAAATAGCTTAATGATAAAATACTTGCCTTTCAGAGGCTCTAATTTTGATTTTGGGCACTGAAAAAAATAAACTCTAAACATGATAGGAAATGGGGATCATCCTGTATGGGCCAAAGGACTGGTATACATGCTTTGTATGCCCAAAGCTCCAGATCTGAGTCCCAGGTACTGTATGCTTTTCCAAATACTGCTAGGAATGATCCCACCCTCCTTTCTCCAAGTCAGGAAAAACTGGAAGGACTTTTTTGGTGACATTTATTTTGACTTTGATCTTTCACACAAACATTTGGGATGTGTATCAAGAATATTTAACATGGTAGAAATCTAAATGCCACTGTAGAACTATATACCTTTTGGTGTACTTATTGATGGAACATTTTAACTTGAAAGAGTTATGCAATCTTCGTGATTGCTCTCTATTTAATAAAACAATACATGATCTTTAGGCTTTAGTTTATTTTTAAAATAACTAAACTGTTGAATTGCATATTATTCCTGGCTTAAGATATATCTTTTATGGGAGCTACAGAGATAGTACAGTTGGTAGGGTGCTTGCCTTGTACAAGGCTGGCCCTGTTTTAACCCTTGGTATCCCATCTGGTCCCTCAGAACCATCAAGAATTATTCCTGAGTGCAAAGTCACGAATAATTCGTGAACATTGCCAATGTGGCACGAAACAACAAACAGTATCTTTTGTTGTAATTCCTAATATGTCAAATTATTTTCATGTCTGAAGTGTTTAATAAATGTATAATAATGTTTTTAAAGTATTTTGATTCTTTCTATAGAAGATGGAAAGAATAATTTCTCATAAGTTACTGACATGGGCTGGAGAGATAGCACAGCAGTAGGACATTTGCCTTGCACACAGCCAATCCAGAACAGATGGTGGTTTAAATCCCGACATCCCATATGGTCCCCTGTGCCTGCCAGGATCGATTTCTTCATGCAGAGCCAGGAGTAGCCTGAGTGCCTCCGGGTGTGACTCAAAAACCAAAAACAATGAAAAGTTACTGACATGACTAAATACTTTTGTTCATATGAAGTTTTACATTTTTTATTAGAAGTATTTAATTCCACATTAAAAAGGGTTGTTGGGTACCTGAGTGAAACTTTTCAGATAAATTTTTTGTTTGTTTATTCATTGTTTTTTTGGGCCACACTGGTGATGCTTAGGGGTTACTCCCAGCTAAGTGCTCAGAAATTGCTCCTGCTTGGGGGACCATATGGGATGCCAGGGGATTGAACCATGGTCCCTCCTAGGCTAGTGTGCGCAAAGCAAATGCCTTACTGCTTGCGTCACTGCTCCGGCCCCAGGTAAATTCTTTGAAGTGGCAAAAACTTAACCTATCTTATGACATTTTGTTTTTTTTTTTTTGAGGGGGGCCACACCCAGTGACACGTGGGTTACTCCTGGGATTACGCTCAGGAATCCCTTCTGGCTTGGGGACCATATGGGACGCTGGGGGATTGAACTGGGGTCCGTCCTAGGTCAGCTGCGTGCAAGGCAAGCACCCTACCACTTCACCATTGCTCTAGCCCAATATCTTATGAAATATTTTAAAGTGCACATAAATTGGTGTTGTTTTCACACGAAGTCAATAAAATAGTAACAGGTTAATGAAGGTTAATAAGGTAATACTCTGGTTTGGTTTACTTATTTGACATAACTAATTTTTCTTTTCTGACAGAGCAAATTCGATTGAAGAATATCAGAAAAGTATATGGAAGATGCATGTGGTATCGTTTACGGTTGTTAAAACCCCAGCCAAATATTATTCCTACAGTAAAGTAAGTAATTGGTTTCAATTAACAAGCATATTTAGTACTTAACTCTTTCCTATGTATTATTGAAAATAGAGATATAATACATAAATGAGTAAAACAGGTCTCTAGAGAAATTGTAGACTTAAAGTAGGGTAAGCTGTGATTAGTAAATTGAGCCCTTTCTCTACAGAATGGGATTGTAAATTCAGGGTGGAGAATGTGCTTCTGATTTAGGAGAGAAATAGTACTCAGATTTTGAAAGAAGACCATATGCATATTGTTAGAATTTGACTTTATTTTAAAGACTGGTGTATCAAAAGATCATAGTGGTGGCCAAGTTTGCATTTTATGATGTCAGCTAAAGTTTATTGAGCACATACTGTAAGTTGGATCTGTATTAGATTTTTTTTACGTCACCTTGTTTCATTTTATATAAACTTGAAGGTAGGGATTGTAGCTATAGCAGCCAACCAGGGTTTGATCCCTCATATTCCATATTGTCCTCCTAGCCTGCCAGGAGTAATTTCTGAGTGCAGAGCCAGGAGTTTACACTTAGTTGCTGCCAGTGTGACCCCAAAACAAAAATCAACCAAAGAAACAAAAACTTGAGGGTATATGTTCTTGCTTTTTCTTAGAATAGGAACTGAAGCTAACTAATATAAAGCGAAACTGACCAGAGGGCAGAGAGTTTCTATTCTGGAGCACTGTATCTTGTGAATGAATTTCATCTATCCAGTAGCTAGGAAGGGAAGACCCAGCAGAGGAAAATAGTAGAAGTAGGGGCTGGAGAGATAGCTTAAAGGCTGCATACTTTGCTTGTAGGAGATGTGATTATGATCCCCAGCCTTGCATGGCTTCCTACACATTGCTAGGAGCAAACCCCAGCACTACAGGGAAGGGTTCTAAAACAAAGACAAAATGAAATGAAAAAAAAAAAATAAAAAAGAAAGGAAAAAAACCCCAAATATGCAGCATCAGTTGTCTGTTAATTGGGTATCCTAAATGGTGCTCAAGATGTGGGAATATTCCTAACAATTCATAGCCAATTAGACTAGTAGTAAAATGTAAAAGGTGGAGGATGTGATGTTGCTTGGGCCCTGTGGTGCTGGAGTTTACTTTGGACACTCCACTGGTTCATTTTCAAGTCACAATTGGCCATGCTCAGCACCCTCTTAGTCTGCATGCAGCAATACTCAGAAGGAGCTTGTGGTGCTAGGAAATGTGTTTTACCAATTGAGCTCTTATCCCAGCCCTAAGAGTTACTTATTTCTATTTTTGTTATGGGAGGTTGTTTTCATCATACCCCATGGTGCTCAGAAGCTTCTCCATATTTTATATTTATGGGATCATGGGGTACTGGGATTGATTGAACCCATGCTACAACTTGCAAAGCATGTGCCTCCAGTGTTTGAATCTATCTCTCCAGCCTCTAGGACCATTTTAAATCTTGATTTAGATGGTGATGATAGCTTTCCATATATCTGTAAGTTCAGGAGGTTAAGTAGTGTTTCTTCATAAGGTTTGACTTATGAAAGGGAGTGAAAGTTTATTGAGTTCTTCAGTGATGTGAAATTAAATGGCAGAATTAGTGTTTACAAAGTAGTTTAATCATGAACTATATAGAGCCAGATGCCTCCCTCTATACCTTCTGACAGGAATGGCCCACCTCTGCGACCAAAATCAAATAATATGAGCAGTTAAATCCTCTCAGGTGAGTTCAGACTGCAGGCTGAAAACTCGGAGTATTTCCTTTTGGAATGGGATTGTGCGAGTCTCCTACACCCCACCCCCCACCCCCAACACCATGCCAGCAGAAAACCCAGCAGTCCATTCTCAATATTGCCATCTTCATGGCAGGAAAATAATTTGGTGCTTCCACCAAGCTCCAAAAGAAAATAATAGTTGCTGATAATTCCCAGATAGTCTGGTGCAGGCTTATACCTCTGTGGCACTCGCAGAAAGGAGGGTGTGGGTGCACATTCTTTTTTCTACATGAACTACAGCAGCTGAACACCACCCCCCAACCTCTAACAGAAATGTCAGACTTTGCAACTTAAACCTTATCAAACTTTCAAGCCATCATATTTCTTTTATATCTGTAAATTCTGGATCTATAAATCAGTGTAGCTGCATGACACTTTAATATTTTATTTATTTTTATTTTTTAACTTTGTTGTTGATTGATTGGTTTCTGGGCCACACCCAGAGGCGCCCAGGGATTACACTCCTGGGTCTGCACTCTGAAATCGCCTCTGGACCATATGGGATTCCGGGAATCGAGCCAGATCCCTCCCGGGTCGCCCGCATACCACTGTGCTATCTCTCTGGCCCCATTTTATAGTACTGTTAGCCCAGTATTATCATAGGAAATCTGAGAGGGAAGTTATATAGCAATCTACCAAATTCAGTGAGCCTAAACAGTAACACAGAAGGATCAGCTAATACCAGCCACAGTCCAGTAAATCCTTGGACAATTTTGTAATACCATGGAGAGATATGACAATCATTTCAACTTGATCTATGTTGATATAAGGTTTGATAATTCCATTTGCCTTTGTGTTGTAACAAGCAATAGGAAGTAAGTTTGTTTGTTCCTGCATGGAGGCAGGCTATAGTGGTGGGTGGAAGATTGAGGACACTGGTAAAGGGAAGGTCACACTGGTGGTGGGATTGGTGTTTGAACATTTAATGCCTGAAACAACTGTATTATGATCAACTTGGTAAATCATGGTATTACATCTTTCCTAGTAAATATTAGGAAATATGCATGAAAGGCCTACACACTTACCCTGAGTTACAACTTTTTTTGTTTGTTTGTTTGTTTTTGAGTTACACCAGCTCAGGGGTTACCTGGCTCTGTGCTCAGTAATCACTTCTGGCAGGCACGGGGGACTAGAGGGGTTAATGGGATTCCAACCACCTTCTGTCCTGGATTGGCTGCCTGCAAGGCAAACACCCTATGGTTGCTATCTCTCCGACCCCTGAGTTACAACTCTTGAGCCTTCCATTTATTTTTATTTATTGGAATTTTGTGGTCACTTCTGGCTCTGCACTTAGAGGTCGCTTCTGGCAGGCTCAGGATGCCAAGGATGGAACTTGGGTCGGTCCCAGGTTGTCTGCATACAATGCAAATCCCCTGCTCACTGTGCCTCAGTCTGAGCTTTCCCTTAAAGTTTTTTTATTTTGGTTTTTGGGACATACTTGGTGCTCCTGGCTTGGGGAACCATATGGGATGCTGGGATTTGAACTCAGGTCCATCCTGAGTCAGCTGTGTACAAGGCAAACGCCCTATTGCTGCTCTATCGTGCTGGCCCCATCTTTTCATTTTTGTTTTATTTAAAGGAAATGCATCACATAGTTGACATGATTGATCATAATATATTTGTTTCAAGATGACAGAAAGCAAAGTTATTAAAATTTTAGAAAGAAAATAAAAAAATAAAATGGAAGAGAAGAAAAAAGAAGAAAAAGTTCAGTAGCAACTATATTTGAAAATTATTTTATCTCCAATAAAGTCATTAGTACAGTAGCAGAAGGATTAGTAAGCTGAGCATTGCTTGTTTCCCTGGAACGGCTGGGCCAAATTGGCTATGTATTGCCTGGAGTGGTTTCTCTATATTCCTAAGCACTGGTTTGGCACGCCCTCTCCTGCCCCTGCTATCAAAAAGGTATTGTGTAAAGCTTTAATGTCTGTAAATGGCTTCCAAAATGATTCTTAAAATACTACTATGACAAAACATATGATCACAGAAAATACTAAATATCTTTTTATTGAACTTCTCAGAGCATGGATTATACGCTTTTTTAGAATGGGGATAGAGCTTGATGTAATTCATGTTTCTGTCTTTGCTTAGAGACTCAGGTTGCTTGAACATAGTTTTATTGGTTGTGGTAACTTTTTTATTCTTTATTGGTAATTTTCTTAATTAATAATTTTTTTAACTGAATTACTGTGAGACACACAGAAAGTTGTTCAGGATTTGGTTTCAGTCATACAGTGCCAACACCCATCCCTTCATTTTCCCACCACCAATGTCTTCTGTTTTCTGCATTTCTCAATGACAGATATTTTTCTTCTTTGTCTGTTACTTCCATTTTTCCTTTTAGACACTGTGGTTTGTGATATGATTACTGAAGAGGTATTATATTATTTTACCTCCATTCAGCACCCAGTTCTTTTCCAGAGTGAAAGGAGGGTCTGCCATGAGCTCCTACCTGTTTCTTCGACTCAGAGAGAGCCAGTGCCACACATAAAACATAAAAAATAGATGAACACTTGTGTGCTTGGTATTCTTTCCCTTCTCCCCGTTTACTTTCAAGTTATACTTTAGTAATTTTGTTTCACCGTAGTCTTTGTTTTCTGAACTTGATTAGCTTTAGGAAGGAGTTGGCAAAAACAAATTCAAGTTTTGTGTTAATAAAATAAAAAATAATGATCTTTACCATATTAAGGATATTATCAAACTTTGGATTTGAATTAACATTATATTAAATTAATTTTATTGTTCATTTAGCAAGTAGCTATTGTGTGTATATCTACTATGTATTTATCAGATGTGGTGATATACCGTGCTTTAACAGCTAGACACGAGTCAACTCAGTTTGAGGTGAATATAGTAAACAAAGAAATAATCATAATAGAATTAATTTAGTTTTAAGGACTATGAAGGGATTCCAGGGAAATGCAGTCAGAGGATGGACTTCTAACTCGGGCTCCAGGCAGAGTAAATGAGATTAGAACTGAGAGCTATTTTGGTAAGAGTTGCTAATAATAGTAAATAACATGACCTAGTTTGCAACTATCTCTGACACACCTTTATAAGTGATTTTTTGGTAATCTCTCTCTTTTTTTTTTTTTTTTTCAGTTTTTGGGCCACACCCGGTGACGCTCAGGTGTTACTCCTAGCTATGAGCTCAGAAATCGTGTCTGGCTTGGGGGACCATATGGGACACCGGGGAATCGAACCTAAGTCCGTCCTAGGCTAGCGCAGGCAAGGCAGGCACTTTACTTCTAGTGCCACCACGCTGGCCCCTGTAATCTCTCTTAATTCTCATAACCACTCTACAAGTGAGTTGTGAAAGGCTAAGCTACTTGCCAAGATTTTAGTTAATAAGTGGTGAAACTGGGATTGGCAGGACTTCATGACATCATTGGACTTTCTTCATCTTTGGGGCTAAATAGCCATGAAGATAGTAAGGAAGTAGCCTTGAATGTTTAAGCCAAAAATTGTTTTGTTTTGTTGCTGTTTTTTTTTTTTTTTTTTTTTGGTTTTTGGGTCATACCAGGTGGCGCTCAGGGTTACTCCTGGTTCTGTGCTCATATATATCACTCCTGGCGAGGCACAGGAGACCATATGGGATGCTGGGATTCAAACCACTGTTGGTACTGGGTGGGTTGCGTGCAAAGCAAATGCCTTACCGCTGTGCTATCTCTCTGGTCTTAAGCCAAAGTTTTAAGGTCTGAACTGAATTTTGGCCAGGCGGGAAAGAATTTGCCTATGAATCCCAGATGCCTTTATACCAACTTAAGTCATAAAACTAAGATTCTCTGTGCTCAAAGAGCTTGCAGTGAGCTAGAGTTTATGCTTCTTTGTGACTGTAAATACAGGGTTAGGGATTGTTTCCTAGAGAATAATTTGCATTGTCTTGTTGAGTTTTGGATATGCAGAAATGGGGAATGGAAATTTTAGGTAGCAAAATGTAGGAGGATAAAAGCATGATGGGAACTTTAGATAATGTCGGAAGATAGGGATTTATTTTGTTAAATTAGAGTAACTAAAGGTATGCAGTAGGTAAAATTGGATTCTATAGTTTGCTTTCAAATAAAAAATTGAGTTATGTTCCTACCGAGGGAGCTTAAACATGGGGAGTATTTCTTTTTATTCTTTTTTGTCCTTGAGAACAGGTTTGTTCCAATTTTATTTCATTAGGCCTCAATTTTATGTCTTTGTTTAATAATTCTTTGATATAGTAAGTTAGGATACAGAATAAAACAATAGTCAGTTTTATCATGTCACTTCTAAGATGATTTACTTTTCTTTTTCTCATATATATCTAATATATGTATGTATATATATACACACACACTTTGTTGTTTGTTTTGTTTTTATTTGGGGGCCACAACTGGCAGTGTTCTGGATGTACTCTGGGCTCTGCACTTATGGGTCCCTTCTGGGAGGGATTGGGAAATCATTTGGGAATCCAGCTCAACTGTGTACAAGTGCCCTTACCTGCTATAATGTCTCTCCATCTTCCACTTCTATAATTTATGACATCTTTATTTATAAAAAACATAGAATTATATTTACATGCAACTTTGTTATGTGATGATGGGGTGCATGAAGTTGGTTGTTAAAGTCACAAACTTTTGTCTATTCTTTCATATACTGAAATGATATGATCATGATTGAACAAGTAGTGTGGTTACACATGACTGCTTTATATGGCTGTATGTCTTAATCTTGACAAAGTCGTTAGACTTTTACAGGAATGCCATATAGCTGTATTTTCTTATACTTCATATGTCTTTTTCCTAAACAGGAAAATAGTTCTGCTTGCAGGATGGGCATTGTTTTTATTTCTTGCATACAAAGTTTCCAAAACAGACCGAGAATATCAAGAATACAACCCTTATGAAGTATTAAATTTGGATCCCGTAAGTAGCATTTTTATATAATGCAGAATAATTTAGTGATCCTATGAAAATACTATTGACTCATATTTAAAAGAAATTAGGTTATGCTAAAGAAATCAGGCTTTGGTCATATTTTTTAATTAATTTATTTAATTTTTCTTGGTTTTTGGGTCACACCCGGCAGCACTCAGGGGTTACTCCTGGCTCTACACTCAGAAATCTTTCCTGGCAGGCTTGGGAGACCATATGGGATACCGGGATTTGAACCACAGTCCTTCTGCATGCAAGGCAAACACCCTACCTTCATGCATTTTTTTTAATTAAAAAAGGAGACCACATCTGTTCTTTTTTTTTTTTTTTTTTTCTTTAGGTTTTTGGGTCACACTCGGCAGTGCTCAGGGGTTACTCCTGGCTCTATGCTCAGAAATCACCCCCTGGCAGGCACGGGGGACCATATGGGATGCCGGGATTCAAACCACCGTCCTTCTGCATGCTATTTTGTCGGCCCCCATTTTTTGTTTTTGTTTTTGTTTTTGGGTCACACCCAGCGGTGCTCAGGAGTTACTCCTGGCTTTGTGCTCAAAAGTCGCTCCTGGCAGGCTCAGGGGACCGTATGGGATGCTGGGATTCAAACCGGGGTCCGTCCTGTATTGGCTCTGTGCAAGGCAAACGCTTTACAGCTGTGCGATTGCTCCGGCCCCACATCTGTTATTCTTTTGTGAGGAATAGGGCCATGGGTTTTGGCTACACTCAGGAGTGCTCGGGGATCACTCCTGTTGATGCTGGTGGAAACCATGGGGTCAGCTACATGCTAGATGAATTCCAGTACTATGTCTCAAACCCTTCATTATTCTTAAATGTAAGAGTTTTAGGCTACAGAAGATGTTTGTTATCAAATACTAATCTGAATTTGTTAAAAAAATGTTAAGAGTATTTGAAGATGAGACTGTTAAAAGCAGGAAATTCATTTATATTGGGTCATAAGATTTTTATATATAATATTTGACATTTAAACTGTTAAGTTTTTATAAAATCTTTACAGATGACTGGTGTCATTTGTTTCAGAAAATCAGGTTAACTTTGGTTATAATCCACGTTCTTGTTGAGTTATCAGTGTTTTTCCCATATAATTTAATACTTCCCCCCACAAACTTTTCTTATACTTCTACTCATTATGTGGTTTGATCAAGAAATACAAAACTGGGGGACAAAGCTATAGCATAGCGGGTAAGTTGTTTGCCTTGCACACAGCCAACTGGGATTCAATCCCCAGCATCACTTAATGTGATTCTCACCCAGGCCACACTAGTGTTTCTAAGGGATTACTCTTGGTTCTGTGCTCAAGAATCACTCCTGACTGGCTGGGGGACCATATGGGATGCTAGGGATCAAACTTGGTTGGCCGCGTGCAAGGCAAACTTCTTACCTGCTCTGCTTTTGCTCCAGCCCCTTAAGAATTGTTTATCTTCTATTTATCTGCTTTTGAGAAGTTTGCATAATATCCATTTATTTTCTGTGATGATTATGGTCATTGAGAGATGTTTTTAAGATTAAAGGTTTTGGGAACATTTATGTCAAAAATTTATGAATAAGTGAATCACTTATGAATAAGTGATTAATAGAAATAGAGTTTTGGAAATAAGGTAAATTTACTATAAGAGTTGGGCTGAAGAGAGAGCATAGCGGCAGGGCATTTGCCTTGCACACAGCCGATACAAGACTAGACGGTGGTTTGAATCCTGGCATCCCACATTGTCCCCCATGCTTGCCAGGAGCGATTTCTGAGCATAGAACTGGGAGTAACCCCTGAGTGCTGCCAGGTGTGACCTAAAAACCAAAAAAAAAAAAAAAAAATTACTGAGTTTTTAAAGTATTAGCAAGCAATTGAAACCACATTTTCTATATGATATTAAAGAAGTTAGTTAACCTTTGAATTTGAGTTTTTAGCTGTCTTAATTTACTATGATTGTTCGTTGGTAGGTAAACATTAAATTAACATTTAATGACTTAACAAATTGTGTTATTTTTGTTTTATTTAAATGTAGCAGGTTTGATCCCCAGAGCTCCATTTGGTTCCCATAAGCACTGCCAGAAGTAGTAATTCCTGAGTGCAGAGCCAGGAGTAATCTCTGAGCATTGCTTGGTTGGCTCCCAGATTAACTAAATGTAGCACTAAGTGTAGTAACTAAATATGGTTTATCCTCAACTCATCATTGCCTAGTACTAAATTTCACTTAGTAGATGCACAATAAAATAAACACATTAGAAAAAGAAGCACAGATATTCTGTATTTCCTTTTCATTTTTGGACCATAATGAACTGTGTTCATGGCTTATTCCTGGCTCTATGATCATTCAGGGATCATTTCTGAAGGTTCAGCATATTGGATACCAGGGATCAAACTTGGCTTAGCTCTATTTAAAAAAAGAGCCTTATCCACTGTAATATCTCTCAGCTCTTCCCTACAATAATTACGTTTTTACTTAAAAAATACACAGAATAAAACTTTTGGGACCAAGTATACACAGGACTAAAACTTCACTTTTGTCTGAAAATATCAAGTTAATATTTTTAGTTCAAAATGGAGTGAATTGGGCCAGAGAGATAGCCTGGAGGTAAGGTGTTTGCCTTTCATGCAGAAGGATGGTGGTTCGAATCCCTCATCCCATATGGTCCCCCGAGCCTGCCAGGAGCGATTTTTGAGTATAGAGCCAGGAGGAACCCCTGAGTGCTGCCGGGTGTGACCCAACCCCCCCCCCCCAAAAAAAGGAGTGAATTGTGTTTTATGATAGTACATCTATTTTTACTAATGTACAGCTTTTCCTTTTAGGGGGCAACAGTAGCAGAAATAAAGAAGCAGTATCGCTTGCTATCACTTAAATATCATCCAGATAAAGGAGGTGATGAAGTTATGTTCATGAGAATAGCGAAAGCATATGCAGCGTAAGCATGTTTTGTTTTTGTTTTGGGACCACTCACTTGCAATACTCAGAGGCCGCTACTGGCTTTGTCAGAGGTTGCTTCTGGTGGTAGTGGGGGACCATGCAGTGCTAGGGACCAAACCTGGGTCTTCTGCAGGCTTAGCCTGTTGAACTAACACACACATACTCTCGTTCTCTCTCTCTCTCTCTCTCTCTCTCTCTCTCTCTCTCTCTCTCTCTCTCTCTCTCTCCCTCCCCCTTTCTCTCACTCTTTGTCTCTCTCTTTCTCTTTCCCTGAGTCATTAAAAAATTTAGTGATAAAAAGTTTTCTTTCAAACTAAAACAGAATTATTATTATTATTATTATACATTATTATCTTATCTCATATCTTGAGTCTAGTACTTTTGCAACCTAACTTAGAGTAGTACTTCTGCATGTGAAATTATCAGTAGTTGCTGATACTTTCATTGAACTATTTTCATTGAACTATTTTACTGATTAGAAGATGATGTAGTATATATATAACACCTTATTTTTGTTTTTGACTTTTAAGTTAAACTATACTTGTTTTTCTTATTTGGGCAATATGGCTTCTTTAAAAAGTAAAGATGAGTATAATTTTTGGAAAATGGAATAAGCTATAAAATTAAAATTAGTATTACAAAAAATAAGGTAAAGGTTAATTGAGTTCTTTAGGACAAATGATAGATATATTTCCACGGAACTCTTATATTGAATTGTTTTATTTTGAGGACTTAATGATATTATCTATGAAGATTTCATAAGGCTGAAATACCTAATAAGCAATAAGTGCTTCCCATAATTTCTGAAGTATGTACTGTATTTTCTTTCTACACTGCATATTCTAGAGGTAGTTATCTTTCCAATAGTATTTCCTTTCCTTTCCATGTCTCTCCTTCAAGTATTTTTTCTGATTGCCATGTGTTGTAATGCCTTCATTGCTATCTTCAAATCAGTTCAGAATTTCAGAGGAATCAAATAAATCAAGATTATTTAATATCTTTGTGGTTAATTTTAGTATTGGGGGCAGTTTTAAATTTCCCTCTCAGCTTTCAGGTGATTTTACGAAAATGTTACCTTTTTTTAGTTTCTATTTGGGCTGTACCCAGCTGTGCTCAGGGCTTGCTCCTGGCTCTGCACTCAGAAATTACTGTGGTGTTTGGGGGACCATATAGGCAAGGGTCCTCAAACTTTTTAAACAGGGGGCCAGTTCACTGTCCCTCAGACCATTGGAGGGTCTGACTATAGTAAAAACAAAACTTATGAACGAATTCTTATGCACATTGCATATATCTTATTTTGCAATGAAGAAACAAAACAGATACAAATACAATATGTGGCTCCCGGGCCATAGGGATTGAAGCCAGGTTGGCCACATGCATGGCAAATCCCCCACCACTGTAATGTCTCTCCAGCCACTGTTGTAATATTTTTAAGTTCATAATTTTGTCTTTAGGATGTTGAATATCTGATTCGTTATGATGTGTAATCTGTATTTCAAACACCACAAAAAGAATAATAGGTACCTATTTTTATATATTAGTTACAGAATGTTTATTTCAGATATCTTAAATAATTGATAAACTATCAAATTAAGAGCTAAAATGATTTGGAATATTCAGGACATGAAGATCTTTTTAGGTTGTAAAAATCTAAGTAGATTAGATAAAGGTGTGCATTTTACTAAATATGTTATGAATTATGGTACTGAATCTAATTTTTATGTAAAATTTTAGCAGCCTAAGCATAACTCAAGTAAATTTTGGAGTGTAGTTCTAATAAGCCTTGATCTGCAAAGTCCTTAGAATTTACTTTGCTCTTCTTATTTCAAAATTCCTTATTTTCCCATTATAAAAAACAAGTTGGGTCATTTTTGTTTCTTCATAGCAGATTGTAACTTAGAGGAAAGACCAGTTATTTATTTATTTATTTATTTATTTTCAAAAAAAAATATGGAACGCTTTACGAATTTGCGTGTCATTCTTGCGCAGGGGCCATGCTAATCTTCTCTGTATCGTTCCAATTTTAGTATATGTGCTGCCGAAGCAAGCACAAGACCAGTTATTTTTGAGGCATTAGTTCAATTACAGAATTCTGAATATGTTCAGGATTTCAGATATAAAACCTGTCTTTGGATCTGATTCAATAATATAGTGAGTGCGACACTTGCTTGTATGTGCTGGCCAGGATTCAGTCCTCGACACTTCATAGGTTCCCCTTAGCCCTGAGTACTTAGAAGTGATCCCTGAATGCAGATAGAACCAGGACTAATCCCTGAACACTCAGATGTGGGACCAAAACCAAAACAATAAAAAAAAAAAAAACCCTGTCTTTTTTACACTGTTTAATCTCAGGTGAGTAGCAAAGATATTACTTCAAAGCTATTTTATTTATTTATTTTTTTTTTTGCTTTTTGGGCCACACCCAGTGGTGCTTAGGGGTTACTCCTGGCTCTGCACTTAGAAATTGTTCCTGGCATATGGGATGCCAGGAATTGAACCACCATCCATCCTGGGTCAACCATGTGCAATGCAAATGCCCTACCGCTGTGCTACCACTCAGGCCCCTAAAGCTATGTTAATTTTTAAACATTTTCATGAGATCTTACATTTGAATATGTAATACTTAACTTTATACACTCAGTTCAGTGCCACTCATATTCTTTAGATCAGAATTTACAATTTGGAGTTCTTAATTGGATACAGATTATTTTTTTCAGAGTACATAGGCATAGATTTTCTAGGTTAATAATCTGTTTATAATACATTTCATGACATTTTTCACCCCCTAAATTAAAGAGTATAATTTATAGGAAATGTCAATAAAATGTTTTATTTCATGAGTCAATAATAAGCTGTGTTTCGCTAATACCCCTTTCTTTATTCTGTTTCATACCCCATGCCCCTTCTTTCTGCTGATTTCAGAGATTTTTCTAAAATAGTTTCAAGCAATGTTTTGATGGTTATTTTGTCTAAAGAAGTATGCTTATATGGTAGAGGGGAGGTGCCTGAAATGGGCCCTTAAGACATTGGTGATGAGTGTGGTATTGGTTGAAATGATGTATGTATGAAAAGTGTAATTAATAAATATGGTTAAAATGATCTGATGGGGGGCTGGTGAGGTGGCGTTAAAGGCAAGGTATCTCTGCCTTGAAAGCGCTAGCCAAGGAAGGACCGCGGTTCGATCCCCCTGGCGTCCCATATGGTCCCCCCAAGCCAGGGGCAATTTCTGAGCGCTTAGCCAGGAGTGATCCCTGAGCATCAAATGGGTGTGGCCCCCAAAAATTGATCTGATAATATGCATTTTTAGATGTGCTTTTATAATTTTGCAATTTTTTTTTTATAGTTTAACTGATGAAGAGTCCCGGAAAAATTGGGAGGAATTTGGAAATCCAGATGGACCTCAAGGTGTGGTAAATGATGATTAAAAATTTGGGGGGGTTGATATATATTTTGAAAATATTAGCTAGATTGGCAAGTATGTGTGAGTTTTTCTAGATTATGAATGGAAACATTAAAATAACAAGGTTTTACAGAGATAAGTTATTTATTTATTTATTTATTTATTTATTTATTTATTTATTTATTTTTGGTTTTTGGGCCACACCCAGCGGTGCTCAGGGGTTACTCCTGGCTGTCTGCTCAGAAATAGCTCCTGGCAGGCACAGGGGACCATATGGGACACCGGGATTCGAACCAACCACCTTTGGTCCTGGATCAGCTGCTTGCAAGGCAAACGCCGCTGTGCTATCTCTCCGGGCCCATTTATTTATGTTTTGATTTTGGGTCACACCTGGTTGTGCTCAGGGGTTACTCCTGACTCTGCACTTAGAAATTGCCCTGGCAGACTCAGGGTACCATATGGGATGCCGGGAATCAAACCACCATCTGTCTTGGGTTGGCTACTTGCAAGGCAAACGTCCTACCACTGTGTTATCTCTCTGGCCCAGACTTTTCTTTAATTTTTACTTTGTGTTTTTTTTTTTTTGCCTAAAGACTAGTTTGAAAGATAGAGTAATTTTACAAGACTGGTCATTATTCATCTTTTTTAATTTGTTGATAAAATGGGATTAAAATATTAATTGCTGTTTTTAAATATTTTGTTAACTTAGTGTTTGCATAAATTTAGTATGGTCAGAATTCAGATTTTCAGGGGTGTATATTTTGGACTTTTTTCCATTCTGGTAAAATGTGAAATTATATAATTATTTATAAATAATGTAATAAGTGTTAATAATTCTTTTATAGTCTGCATAGTTTATATCAAGGAATTCCATATAAATTTTCTAAAGTTTGTTAAAAACAAAGTTTGTTTTGCAATGTGCTGGGTTCTGGAGGCCACTCTGGCTGAAATTGGTCCCACTGGCTGGATGGACCTATGCTAGAATCGGGTATACAGGGCTGCTCAGACTGGCCCAGTAGTGCTGGGAACACCAGAGCCACACCTGTCACTGCTTGAGGGTTCATGTTTTCTGGGGATCAAATTCAGCCTTGTGGATGAGGTACGCATCTCAGACCCCTGAGCTAATAGCCAGCCTTTTTTTTCCAGTTGAATGGGTCCAAAATAAACCGCATCTTTTAACTTTTATGTAATGGGACACACATAATGTCTTTCTCAAGGCTATTGGGGTGTGTGCAAAATTTTAGGAAATAAATATAAAATGAAAAATGGAGATTCTAGACAAATATTCTTTCTATTTTAGTCACAAGCTTTGGAATTGCTTTGCCGGCATGGATAGTTGACCAGAAGAACTCAATTTTGGTGAGTGAATTCAGTGATACATTTTAACATATTTGACCTTATGTTGGTTATATAAAGTAAGCTATTAAAAAGAAATTGGTATATTATTTTTAGTTTAACTATGTGTGTGTGTTTATGTCTGAGTTATACCCAGCAGTGTTCAGTGCATATTCTGAGCTGTGTGCTCAGAGATCACTGCTGGTGGGGTTCAGGGGACCATATATGGTGCCAGGGACTGAATCCAGTCAACTGTGTTCAAGGCAAGAACCTTATCTGCTGTACTATCTTTCTAGCCCCTTAATTATTATGCTTTGGTAAGCATATTTTTAAGCACTCTAATTATTAGAATATTCTAATTACTAATTATATGAAAAAAATATTCTTTTTGCTTTTTGGGCCACACCCTGTGACGCTCAGGGGTTATTCCTGGCTATGTGCTTAGAAATTGCTCCTAGCTTGGAGGATGCTGGGGATCAAACCCAGGTCCGTCCTGGATCAGCTGCAGGCAAGGCAAATGCTCTACTGCTGTGCTGTCGCTCCGGCCACTATATGAAACTTTTTTTTTGAGCATCCTCAAATCATGTGTCCTGTGCTTTCAGATAGCAGGGGAATATATTTTGCTGCTGATTTGGGGCATTGTATTTGAAATTTAATGTTCTTTTTTGGCAGGGGAGGGGAGTACTTCCCAGGTGATGCCCAGGGAGCCCCACATTGGCTCTCAGTGATGCTTGGTCTTCTGGGCTGAATGTTCAGTGTGAGGGTCTGAGGATATGGTGCTACAGGGTCCTGTGGTGCTAGGGATTAACTAGGCCCCACCCCATGGTGCATACTAGCCTTCAAGGCTGTACCCAGTGATGCTTAGGGATCCATCATGTGGTGCCTTGTGTTTGAACCAGGGATGAGTGCATGCAAAGCATGTCGCTTACCCTCTTTATCTCCAGCTTCCTAGTTTAAAATCTTTTTTTGGGGGGGAGGGGGCACACCTGATGACACTCAGGAGTTACGCTTGGCTCTACACTCAGAAATCATTCCTGGAATGCTCGGAGACCATATGGGATATCAGGGATCAAACCTGGGTCAGTCCCAGGTCTATCATGTATAAGGCAAACGCCCTTCCCGCTGTGCTATTACTCTTTTACTCTGGCCCCTAGTGTAAAAATCTTTAAATTCTAGCTTCAGATTTGCTCTTTTATATATATGAAAAAGATATATTTTATGGGGCCGGGCAGTGGCACTAGAGGTAAGGTGCCAGCCTTGCCTGCACTAGCCTTGGACGGACCGTAGTTCGATCCCCCGGTGTCCCATATGGTCCCCCAAGCCAGGAGCAACTTCTGAGCGCATAGCCAGGAGTAACCCCTGAGCGTTACCGGGTGTGGCCCAAAAACCAAAAAAAAAAAAAAAAAGATATATTTTATTTAGCTTTGTATTTAATTATACTGAATAGTCTTTCAAGTGGTGATTATTTGCAGCAGGGCTTTTTTTTTATTTTTTGTGTTTTTTGGGGTCACACACGGTGGCGTTCAGGGATTACTCCTGGTTTTGTGCTCAGAGATCACTCCTGGGAGGCATGAGGAGCCAGATGGATGCCAGAATTCAAATCACCATCCATCCTGGATTGTCTGTGTGCAATGCAAAAATGCTTACCGCTATGCTATCTCTCTGGCCCGGTTTATTTATTTGTCATGCTGGGAATGGCATCAAGATCCTCTCAAGGCAAATGCTCTACCACTGAGTTACATTCCCAGATCTAGGGTTTTATTCCATTCCTTTCCCCATTGTGGTTTTGATTTCTAGGAGCAGGGGTCACACCTAGGCTAGCGCAGGCAAGGCAGGCACCTTACCTCTAGCGCCACCACGCCGGCTCCGGAGGTGTACACTTTAGTTGTGCTCACAACCACATTGTGGTTAAAGTACTAGCAAGAGTTATACATTTAGTTGCTACTTTTGCATACAGTATGCTAGAGATTGCAAATTTTTTGTCATGGTTTTGGGGCTCACTAACTACTGTGTGCTTGGAATTTATTGGGTGTTTTAGGTTGCTATTGGGCGTCATATTTGTGAGGTAGTTGCTCTGCCACTGAGCCCATATCTCTATGCCTGGATCTACCACTTTTTGTTGTATTTATCCTAAGTACTCAAATTTTAAATAGCCCCTCCTTTCATGCTTACTCAGGCTAAATTAATTTTCATGTTAGGAGATTGTATGTATTCCCAATAGGGCTTCAGACGGTAGAAGGATACTAGATTCTAATCAGTGATAAACATAACTAAAACATTGGGAATCATTTTAACCTGTTTAGCAAGAGGTGATCTTCTGCTTTAGTTTCCTTCCTTCCTTCCTTCCTTCCTTCCTTCCTTCCTTCCTTCCTTCCTTCCTTCCTTCCTTCCTTCCTTCCTTCCTTCCTTCCTTCCTTCCTTCCTTCCTTCCTTCCTTCCTTCCTTCCTTCCTTCCTTCCTTTTTCTTTCTCTCCCTCCCCCCTCTCTCCTTCCCTCCTTTCCCACCTCACCCCTCCCCTCCTTCCCGTTCTTTTAGCACACTGGGTGACACTCTTGAGTTACTCCTGGCTATGCGCTCAGAAATCACTCCTGGCTTGGGGGACCATATGGGATGCCAGGGGATGCTGAGCCCTGGTCTGTCCTAGGCTAGCATGCGTAGCAGGCGCCTTACTGCTTGCGTCACAACTTGGGCCCCAGGCTTTAGTTTTCTTAAGAATAATCTAGACGTGGGGCTGGGAAGGTGGCGCTAGAGGTAAGGTATCTGCCTTGCAAGCGCTAGCCAAGGAACGGACCATGGTTCGATTCCCCCAGCGTCCCATATGGTCCCCCCAAGCCAGGGGCGATTTCTGAGCACATAGCCAGGAGTAACCCCTGAGCGTCAAACGGGTGTGGTCCAAAAACCAAAAAAATAAAAGAATAATCTAGACGCTATATTTGAATCAATAAAAAAAATCCTATTGTGTATAATTTGTCTTGATAATGACTACTAAATGATAATTTGTAGTAGATTAGATTAGTGTTTTTTATCTTGAGGGTACATAATTATTGTATATAAGCATGTTTATCATGCTTAAAGTTACTCAAGAACTAGAGAAGGAAAAGAATATTAGCAACCAGATTAAGGAGCATGCCATAGGAGTAAAATCTTAGATCAATAGACAAATGATTTGCACACACAAATCACAGCACACTAACTACTTGTAAAACTGGCTATATAAGTACTTTTGACTGGCAGGATTATATAATGTATGAAACTTTTGCTGGTGTTATTAGAATATCAGAAAATGTCAAGTTAGAAGTAATTTATTTTAGTGAATAAGAAGCAGGACTCTGAAGCTGTGGAATATCTAGATTCAAATCCTGACTCCACCATTTTATTTGCTGTATAAACTAAAACATACTCTGTAACATATATATACTTTAGGGTCCCTATTTGCAAAAGGAAAATGATTAGTGGTCTCTTCCTTATAGAGCTTTAAAGTAAAGATTTAATAAGACAGTACATGAATCTCCTTTTTAATAGTTGGAACCTCAAAATCTGTGTTTATGAATTTTGTTTTAATTTGTCATAAGGGAAAGCAATCATCAATCTTTTATTTTTAGGTTTTACTCGTATATGGCTTGGCATTCATGGTTATCCTTCCGGTTGTTGTGGTAAGTTCTAGTTTATTTTTTGTTTCTGTTTTTGGGGTCCACACCCAGAAATACTCAGGATTTACTCTGGATCCACACTCAAGAATCAGATCACTCCTGGTGGGGATCGGGGACATAAGGGGTGCTGGGAATTGAACCTGGGTCCTCCACATACAAGGCAAGTGCCCTATTCACTGTACTCTTTCTGGTCCTCATTTCTAGTTTTTCCGTTTTGGGAAGGGGATTGGCAGCATGTTTTGGAATATCTCTATACACTTTAATTTGTATAATTCATCAATGCTTGAACTTAAAATATTTTAAGAATTTAGGAATTTTGTTTTGTTTTGTTTTGTTTTGTTTTGTTTTTGGCCATACCCAGCAGTGCTCAGGAGCAACTCCTGGCTCTGAGCTCAGAAATTTTTTCTGGCAGTCTCAAGGGGACCATATGGGATGCCAGGGATTGAACCTGGATTGGCAGCGTGCAAAGCAATCACCCTACTTGCTGTGCTATTTGCTCCGGCCCCAAAGTATTTAACGAAGTCTTTCAAAGCTAATAATACTTGAGTATATTGTAGTATATTTCACACAACTTAGATAATAGAGCTGTATTTATAGTGTCCAAACTCATGCTTTGCCACTTTTTTCAACTTGATCAACTTGATTTCTCTACATTCTGTTACATTTGGTGTTTACCTTTTCTTTTTTTTTCTTTTTTTTTTGGTTTTTCGGGCCACACCCGTTTGATGCTCAGGGGTTTACTCCTGGCTAAGTGCTCAGAAATTGCCCCTGGCTTGGGGGGACCATATGGGACGCCAGGGGATCGAACCACAGTCCTGATCCTTGGCTAGGGCTTGCAAGGCCCTTACCTCTAGCGCCACCTCGCCGACCTCTGGTGTTTACCTTTTCATGTTCTTTACTATGCATTATATATATGGGCATGTACTTTATAGGAAAAATAGAAAAGTAGGGCTGACACAATAGCATAAAAGGCTGGAGTGCATATAAGGCTCCAAGTTTAGTCCCTAACACAACTTGCTCCCCTGAACACGTCCAGGTTTAGTCCTTGAACCCCCAGCATCACCCAGCCTACTTATGGACTGTCAGGCTGACTTAATAGGGCTGAGCATTGCTAAGAATTGTCCTGAGTCCTCAAGCTCTGCTTAAGATGAGGGAAGAATACTATATTTATTTCATGACTTTTTCCTTCCTTTGTTGGGGGAAAGTATAATAGAGTAACTATTTAACAATAGCCTCATAGAATCTAAATGTGACAATATTATAAAGTCAAATGATTTTATTCTTTGCTAAAAACCTAACTGGTGGTTTTCTTTCTGATCTTATACTTCCTCTAGGAGTCTCTTTATGAGACTAATAATCACCTGTTTTACTTTTTTTTTTATTATTGATTTGTGTGAGGATCTCATCATACAGAATAAGTGAAATGAAATTACTTCAACTGTAAAATTGATCGTGTACTGTCAGATTAAAAGCATGCTGTGTGTCAGGAACCAATTGATCACAGTAGCTTGTTTTCTTTCTATTTTGTTTTCAGTTCCTAGCTGAAACTTAAATTTTAATCATATATGTAGCAAGTTAGGTTGGTATTTAGTCTTTTGGTGGTATAAATATTTGTGAAATAAATAATCTGAAACATATAACAGTATTTTTTCTTCAGCTGATGTAATAATTCGTTTGTGAACATTTTGGAAAATTTAACTATAAATATATTTTGCCTCATATTTGATATATGTTGTAATTTGTATGCTTTCTATTTGTATTTTAGGGCTCATGGTGGTATCGCTCAATACGTTATAGTGGAGACCAAATTCTAATACGCACAACACAAATTTATACATATTTTGTTTATAAAACCCGGAATATGGATATGAAGCGTAAGTAAATTTAAATAACTGACATTTTCTGTATCATTTATGCAGAGAAATTCTACTGTGTAGTTTTATACTCACTTCTGAACTAATAATGCTGGAGGAAAATGCTATACTTTTGTCATTTTTGCTGATCTTTATTTCTGTGGAACCCAGGGCTTCCTAATGCAAAGCATGTGTTCTAGCTCTTTGAACCATTTTCCCCATACCCATGTTACTGTTCTGGGAGGAATTATGTTTGTTAATAGTTGAGATCAGATGTTTTTAATATTGTGCATGGAAAACTCACTCTAGGATGAATGAAATATCTTAGGAGGGGAAATGAGTGGGAAAAAATTGATTTATATACTTTTATATTTTTTGTTTCCTAGGTCTTATCATGGTTTTGGCTGGAGCTTCTGAATTTGATCCTCAGTACAATAAAGATGCCACAAGCCGACCAACAGATAATATACTGATTCCTCAGGTTCGGCCTCTCTTTCAAATACCTTGATAAGCATTTTAGCATTAAATTCAGTGCTTTTAAAGTATATATATTTAACCCAATTGTTTTATTTACTTTAGCTAATTAGAGAAATTGGCAGCATTAATTTAAAGAAGAATGAGCCTCCACTTACCTGCCCATATAGCCTGAAGGCTAGAGTGCTTTTACTATCCCATCTTGCTAGAATGAAAATTCCTGAGACCCTTGAAGAAGGTATTTATGATTCTGTTATCTGCAGGGTTTTAGTGCTATAAAAGCAACACATTTAATTAGACCTCATGGTGCAGTGTTTTTGTTGCTATTCTTTTTACTAATTAAATAATTTCTCACGGACCTTTTAAAAAAGTCTATGGCCACATATTTCATAAGTAGTGTGAAGGTCTTAGTAAGTCTTGGCTTTGGTGGATGTTGAAAGGTGAGAAAATAACCTATATTAAAATGTTTATTCAGTTGTAGATTACATAGTAATATATATGACAATTTAGAAAAGGAATTTGCATTATTTGGGAGGAGATAAAAAAGAACTTCTCAATAGATACCTCAAAAACTCCACTTCCTCCTCTACGCTTCGGCAGTGGCTACCAAATATACCTTTTAAAGTTTTATTTATAACTTTATAAGAAGTGCTTGTAGTCTTATATTTACTAAAAGTAGTTCATTGGGGCAACAATGCTTATGGGATGCTAGGATTTTAATGTTAGCATTTTTGGGGGGGGTATGAAATTTGTGTAGGGTGGCTGGGATTATTTCTAGCTCTATACTCAGCAGTGCTTGGGGAACCATATGTAGTGTGGACATTAAACTCTTTTGACTGTGTGCAAGGCAAGTGCCTTTCCTCTCTTTGGCCCTTAAGTGTTGTCTTTTTACTTCATATTTAAATCAGGTTTTTGTTGTTTGTTTTGGGCTACTGCTGGCTCAGTGCTTGATGGTACTAGGGGGGGATAAAAAGCATATGATATTAGGGATTAGACTAGGAGCACCCATTCTACTTTCGCCGTTCTGTTTTCTCCTTTAAGCAGGCAGAGATCTTAAAACAGGAACACTTGTTGCCCTTGGTTGATCATAGAATTGGATACTTATGTTGGAATGAAGGAGTATAGGCATTGTTACTGAAGGTGTTATCTATTCTGTTCCTAATTGTCTCTACGAATATGAAATTAACTCCATTTTTAACAATTATATCTAAGAAATGTGGAATAAGTATTCTCTTAGGTTGAGTACAGCCCTAATCTTACCAGTTAACTTTATGCAGCATAAAGAAAGATTATTATTTGTTTTTTCTCTTCCTTTCTCTGCCTTTAGTTGACATCCTCAATTTTAGTTTTTTGAGCTTCATCATAATTACAGAAACTTATGTGCACTAGAAGAAAATTCTTAAAGTTTTTAAATATATTAAGATTAATAAGATTAGGGTTCCAGAGAAATAGTACAGTGCATGTGACTGATCTGGGCCAAATGCTGACATGCCATATGATACCCTGAACCCTACCAGTAGGAAGCCCTGAGGACAGCCATGACCA
The DNA here is from genome assembly GCF_024139225.1 of Suncus etruscus. NCBI lineage: Eukaryota > Metazoa > Chordata > Mammalia > Eulipotyphla > Soricidae > Suncus > Suncus etruscus. Next base: position 77,623,220 of record NC_064851.1, on the reverse strand, counting down.
AATTGAAGATTAAGACCCCCCCCAACCATAGTGTTATAAGCCACTTTCTCTACTATTAAAAATTTGCTTTTGAAACACTCAATCTGAACTAGGTTTTTCTGACTGCTATTCTGAATAAACTTAGATTCAATTTGTAAATCTGAGGAAGTGAAATATTTATTGGACAACTTAAATTTAATAATAATTTTGGTTTGCAGGTCAAAAAGTGTTTAATGATAAAAGTAGAACGATTTGTTTCAGGCATTTTATTGTTTTGTAGATCAGCAATTTATGTTGAAAAAATGCCCTGCTCTGCTTCAAGAAATGGTAAATGTAATCTGCCAACTAATAGTAATGGCCCGAACCCGTGAAGGTGAGGAACAAATGTAATTAATTATATTGTCCTTTTGTTTCCTTTTCTTTTTTAAATGATTTTTGTTTACTGTGTATTTTGACTTTTTTCTTGTGAGCATAGCATATTACTCTGATAGTTTAAAAAAAAGTATGGATACTTAGTATAATTTTCTGTAAATTCAATCTGCTTTTCCCAGTTTTCATGGTTTCTTTCTTTTTTTTTTTTTAATTTACAAAATTATTCATGATTGGGTTTCAGGCATACATTGTTTCAACACTAATCCCTTCAGCAATGTCCATTTGCCTCCTACCCATGCCCTTCATACCTCTGTTTGTCTCCTTCCTGCCCATCAATCTGCTTCTACAAGTGGACCCTCCCCTTTTCTTTAGGTTTTAAAAAAAAGCATTGTGTTTTACATTACTATTGCTAGTAGGTAAAGGCTTAACCGCCTTTTGCATCTCCTCCTGGTTGAACACTTCCCTTTGCCAGTGGTTCTTCCTTGCCCTTTCTCCCAGCCCTTTCAGTTGGCATACCTCCGAAGTACCATCCCAGCCCTTTCAGTTGGCATATCTCCTAAGTACCAGTTCTCGTGTTTTTGTTTCTACTCTTTGGGTATTATTCCATCTTTGTGTTTATTTATATCCTGTATATATCTGCATAGGAGAGAGATCTTTCTGTGTTCTCTTTTCCTCTGAGCATGATATTCTCCAGGTCTCTCCATATAGCAGCAAGTTGTATGACTTTTCTTATCTTTTTATTAAGTGTTGTTTCTTTCCTTTATTTTGCATTATGTAAAGTCTTCACTATAACCTGTAATTTTGAATATACTTAAGAAATGCTGGGCCGGAGAGATAGCATGTAGGCAGAGCGTTTGCCTTGCATGCAGAAGGATGATGGTTTGAATCCCGGCATCCCATATAGTTCCCAAGCTTGCCAGGAGTGATTTCTGAGTATAGAGCCAGAAGTAACCCCTGAGCGCTACCAGGTGTGACCCAAAAAACTAAAAAAAAACAAAAAACGTTGCTGTTTATTATTGGTTTATTATTGTTTGTAAAGATTTAGTATAGTGACTTTCTAAATATTTTAAAAATTAGATTCTTTATTCCATCAAGAAATTTGAAATAGTTTTTTAAGTGATGTAATAACAATGATTTACCTGGCATGTATTTGTTGCATGAAGGGAAAAAGGAAGGGAGTTTGTGAAATGAGATAGAATGAGAAAGAGAAAAGGAGAGGGGACTGAGAGAAAGGAGAGCAAACAAGTTAGGTGGTTATTTTTGTGTTTTTTTTTTTTTTTGTGTGTGTGTGTGTGTGTTATGAAGATGTCAGGTTTTAGCATGATGTTAATATGTTCAGGATATTGATGATGTCCCATAATTTATTATTATGGGGAGGTGATTCAGAGACTTTTAATATTAAATCACTAATGTACATTTGACCTCATTTGTAGTTTTAGTATTTTTCCAGTAACTTTGAAAGAAAAAGCAACATGGTAATGTTAAAATGTGAGGTTTTAAGGATATTGGTGCAAGTCTTGTTTTGACTTTTTTTTTCAGTAAATTAATACTTCTGATTATAGACAAAGCCCAGCTTTTTTTTCTTTTTGTGCTTTTCTTCCTATTCTTTCTAAGAAAGGGAGTTTCGTGCTCCAACTTTGGCATCCTTGGAAAACTGCATGAAGCTTTCCCAAATGGCTGTGCAAGGTCTTCAGCAGTTTAAAAATCCCCTTCTGCAACTCCCTCACATTGAAGAAGACAATCTCAGAAGAGTTTCTAATCATAAAAAGGTAACTCTTTGCTACTCTAAAATAAGTGTTTATCCTGTAAATGAAATAAGTTTTCTGGAAGTAGCTATTACAAGTTTCTTAGATTTAGAATGTCTTAAAAGAAATTGTGTTTAAAAAAAAAAAAGAAATTGTGTTGAACTGGAGTGGTGATAGTGGTGCAGGTAGTAGGGCGTTTGCCTTGCACTCGCTAACCTTGGACAGACTGGAATAGCCCTCCAAGTCTGGGATGATTTCTGAGTGCTTAGCCATCACTGGGTGTGGCCCAAAAACAAACAAACAAAAAAGTAATTATGTTAACATCTATTTTTCTTTTTTGGGGCCACACCGGGCAGTGCTCAGGGGTTACTCCTGGCTATCTGCTCAGAAATAGCTCCTGGCAGGCACAGGGGACCATATGGGACACTGGGATTCGAACCAACCACCTTAGGTCCTGGGTCGGCTGCTCACAAGGCAAACGCTGCTGTGCTATCTCTCCGGCCCCTATGTTAACATATGTTAACATCTTAAATAGCTATTTCATAACTATTAAGTGATTTTACTACTTTGAGATCAATATGTGGCAATTTGTTCTATGTATTGTTATCCAACATAAACATATAAAGTAAAAAATACACTATTTACTTACCATTCATTCACTTATTTGTGGCTTAAAGATAGGCCCTGACTAGAAGTTAGGTATTCAAAACAAGTAGGTCAAATAAATATAATTTTTTTTTTTTTTTTTGGTTTTTGGTCACACCTGGCAGTGCTCAGGGGTTACTCCTGGCTCTACGCGCAGGGGGACCATAGGGGATGCTGGGATTCGAACCACCGTCCTTCTGCATGCAAGGCAAATGCCCTACCTCCATGCTATCTTTCCAGCCCCTAAAGATAATTCTTATTTAGGCATCTAAAATAAGACATGATAATGAATCTTAATATTTATCTATTATCTATTTATCTTAAGATAAACAGGGAGAAATAATAACATTATCTGTAGTGCGTGCTTTGTATCAAGGGTGCCTGTGTTTAGTTCCTAGTGTCATATGGTTCCCCTTAGCCTTGCCAGAGTGATCCCCAAAGTGCCTAGCTGGGAAGTCTTCCTAGAGCACCACTGAGTGGCCAAAGACAAAACAAAATAGAAAAATAGAGATTTAGCAGAAACATGTATAAATGATAATTTGAGGAGATAGAAGAAAAGACTAAGAGAAGTTGTAATTTAGGTTTTAGTTTAATTTGGTAAATTTGGTTTTATAATTTTGATTTCAAACATTACTCTGTAGAATATTGCAGACATTGCATTTTATAATTATATAAACATATATATATATGTTTATATAATTATATATAATTATTTATAATTATATAAACATATATAACAAGGTAGAATTAACAAATATTAGAAATTTGCATGAGCTCTTTGTTTTTTATTGCCCCTTATATATATAAATTTGATCTTATTTTAAGTCATAGTTTAACATCGAAGTAGCTATTATTTAAAATAGCTTATGACTTAATTCCTGCATCTATCATGCTCTATCCTAAGTAATGATTTTGCTAAAATGATATTTCTGCTATTATAGCTATATTTAGAAAAGAACTAAAATGATAATATACATAAAATGAGGTCTATGGGTATATCTATGTTTGAAGATACATTTCATACTTTTTAAAAATATATGAAAATAAACTTAAAAGTCAACAAGCTGGGCCCGGAGAGATAGCACACCGGCGTTTGCCTTGCAAGCAGCCGATCCAGGACCAAAGGTGGTTGGTTCGAATCCTGGTGTCCCATATGGTCCCCTGTGCCTGCCAGGAGCTATTTCTGAGCAGACAGCCAGGAGTAACCCCTGAGCATCGCCGGGTGTGGGCCCCCCCCCCCAAAAAAAAAAGTCAACAAGCTGAGCTATCAATTGAAAATAATTCTTGGTTCAAGATTCTATTTAAATATTACTACTTATTTTTTTTGGGGGGGGCACACCCATTTGATGCTCAGGGGTTACTCCTGGCTATGCGCTCAGAAATCGCTCCTGACTTGGGGGGGGGGCCATCTGGGACTCTGGGGGATCGAACTGCTGTCCTTCCTAGGCAAGCACTTGCACGGCCTTACCTCTAGCGCAACCTCTCCAGCCCTGCTTTTTTCTTTTAAGTTTTCCTTTTCTACTTTCTGATAAACCAGTATTAACTCTATACTAAAAATCCTAAATTTAAGATATTTTTTTAGAAAAAGATTATAGTTATATTTTCTGTGTTAAAATGCTTATCTTTTAAAAATTGACAGATTTAAAAAAAATTGATAGATTTTTAAAATCCAGAGCAATAGCACAGCAGGTAAGGTGTTTGTCTTGTACCCCATCGACCTGGGTTTGATCCCCACTATCTCGTATAGTTGCTTGAATCTTCCAGGAGTAATTTTTTTTTAATTTATTTTGGTTTTGGATCACTTGGGTTACTCCTGGCTCTATGCTCAGAAATCACTCCTGGCAGGCTCCAGGGACCATATGGAATGCTGGGGTTTGAACCACCATCCTTCTGCATGCAAGGCAAATGTCCCACCTCCATGCTATCTCTCCAGCTCTTCCAGAAGTAGTTTCTGAGCACAGAGTCAGGAGTAATCCCTGTATACTACAGGGTGTGGCCAAAAGCAATAAATAAAAATTGACAAATTTAGTCTTTGTAAACTTGCTAATAATTTGTCTTTTATGAAAATTTCTATAACTTGGGAATTACTTTCTTTTTTCTCTTTTTAAAAATGTAGTACAAAATTAAGACTATTCAGGATTTGGTGAGTTTGAAAGAAGTAGATCGTCGCAGTCTACTACACTTCCTCGAAGACGAAAAGTATGAAGAGGTTATGGCTGTCCTAGGGAGTTTCCCTTATGTGATGATGGACATAAAATCACAGGGTATGTGGGAGGATTCCCTACTGAACATTGATCCCCTTTTGATAATTGTCTCGGTTATTTAGCTCAAATTTCTTGAAACACTTCCTTTTAAAACATAACTTGTTTTAAATTTTTGTTTAAATTTTGCAGAAACTAAAATTTATCAGATTTACCATGAAAAAAAGTTTGCTTAATAAAGAACACTTATAGAATCCTACTTTTATTATCGTAATGGGATTAATCTGAAGATCTTATTCTGAAGTGTACCTTTTGGTAATCTTTTAACTTTTAAATAATGAAAGTGATTTTCAGATATAATGAAAAGGTTTTGAAGTGTGTCCATGGTTAGCATGAAAAAAAAAAAAGCCAAGAAAACACTGAAATGGTAGTCCTCATGTTATATTTTGTTTTAAAAAATCTGAGTTTAAAACTGGCAGTGCTGTTATCTGACCATGGACATTTGACTTTATTTCTGACCATCAGCAGCTTCTTTAAAGTGGAAGGTTTTCTTCCTTTTATCTCCTTCTCTTAAATTGATATTTATAGCCTCTAGAAGGACTACTCCCATTTTTTGCTTTTTTGAGTTTTGGCCTCCCCTCCTATTTTTTTTCTTTTCGTCAAACAGAATCACATAACTTGAATCATCTTGTTCTGCCTCACAAATTGAGGGGGAAATAATGGAAGGCACCAAAACCAAACAGTCATATGAACATTGAGTAGAAATAAAAAAGAATCAGAACTAGGTACCAAATCCAAAGCCAAAGACAACAGGATCGATACCTAATCTACAACAAGCTAGATACAGAAGGGACTATATATACTAGCAGCCTGGGGGGCAAAGGAGGGGGATATGGGATGCATGCTGGGAACAGGGGTGGAGGGAGGACAACATTGGTGGTGGGAATGTCTCTGATTCAATGCCACTATGTACCTAAAATATTACTGTGAAATATTTGTAATCCACTTTGGTCAAAATAAAAATTACTGAAAAAAAAACACAAAAAAATAAAAACAAAAGTGGAAGTAACATTAGAGCTATTTTGAAAATTAAAATAGAATAAGAATAACATTAAAAATTAAGTGTCAAAGACATCCACTAGAAAGTAAATTATTTATTGAGTAAGCTCATAGCATGTTTAGATAGGTTCAGCTTTGTTAGCATTGACAATAAAACTTTATTTTTATTTTTATTTTATCTTATAGTATTGGATGATGAAGATAGCAACAACATCACAGTAGGGTCTTTAGTTACAGTGCTGGTTAAATTGACAAGACAAACAATGGCAGTAAGTAATTCATTTTTTGTGCTTTAAAAAATTGTGTGTGAAGTTATTTTTTCTCTCATAGTCAGAATTAATTTTTATAGCTTTCCCACACTTTACATGCAAACATTGAAAACAGATGAATTTTTTTTTTTTTGTTGTTGTTGTTTGTTTGTTTTGGGGTCATACCTGGCAGTGCTCCGGAGTTATTCCTGGCTCCTCACTCAGAAGTCACTCCTGGCAGGCTCAGGGACTATATAGGATGCCGGGATTCAAACTGGGGTTCGTCCTGTGTTGGCCACATGCAAGGCAAATGCCTTACTGCTGTACTATCACTCTGGCCCCAGACTAATTCTTCTTATAATGATTTAATTTTTTATAAATAATTTTAATAACAAGGTTATGTAGGTAATAGTTCTTAAACTATAAGCACTAAACATTTTTCCCACAAACTTATTTAATCAAACAGTATTCTGGTTCTGGAAATTAAACTAAGGGCTTCAGACATGCAAACCAAGTTATGTACCCTATCAGTTTTTTTATTTTTTATTTATTTTTATTTTTATTTTTTGTCCCCCAATTCACAATACAGATCAGGCAAAGGGCCTGTATTGAGGTGTATATGGGGTGCATTTACTGTACCTCCTCTTTCTATACAGTCAGTGTAAAGAACACAGACTGTGGTGAGAATTGGGAGGACTTTTCTTATTTATTTATTTATTTGTTCGTTCGTTTGTTTGTTTGTTTGTTTATTTATTTATTTGTTTATTTATTTATGGTTTTTGGGCCACACCTGGCGGGGTGTGGCTCAGGGGTTACTCCTGGCTATCTGCTCAGAAATAGCTCCTGGCAGGCATGGGGACCATATGTGACACCAGGATTCGAACCAACTACCTTAGGTCCTGGATTGGCTGCTTGCAAGGCAAATGCTGCTGTGCTATCTCTCCGGCCCCATTTTTTTTTAATATATATCCTTCACCAGTGCAATATTTCCATGAACAATATCCCAAGTGTCCTTCCTCTCCACCCCACACCGGCCTGTACTCTAGACAGGTAGAAAGCCTGCCTATCAGTTTTTTTTTTTAAAGATTTAAATCCTATATCAGTTTTTTAAAGATTAAAAAAATAGCACAGCGAGTAGGACTGGCACATGGCCAAACTAGATTTGATCTCCAATTCATTATGGTTCCCTGAGCCTCCCAGGAGTAATTTCTGAGCACAGAGCCAGGAGTAACCCCAGAGTGCTGGTGAGTATGGCCCAAAATTAAAACCCAAAAACTAACACACACACAGAAAATCCTTTAATTTTTATTGCAAGAAAAGGCCTGTGTGTGTGTGTGTATGTGTGTGTGTGTTCATGTGTTATTGGGGACAACGACTCAAGCAATGTAAAAATATAGAAAAAAACTACAGTCTCGGTTTGTTGAGTTTTTGAACCACACCTTGTGATTATTTCTGCTCTGAGCTCAGGTGTTGTGAGGAAAAATGGGATGTTTGGAGACCAAACCCAGGTCAACTTTGAGCAAGGCAAATCCCTTAACTGCTGTACTGCCACTCCGGCCTTAGAAACTATTCTCTGAACTCTATGAGATTATCAGTTTTAAAGTTCATACTTTTAGCTTGTGCATGAAGATAATTACTTTTTTTTAAATCAAGGATCTCCCCTCCTTTGACCCTCTTGCCTCAGGAAGCCCTTTGACAGCCCATATAATCAGAAGTCAGTTTTGTATGTTATCTTTTCAGATCTTTCTGGTTCTTGTGTTTATTTTGTGGACTTCTTAATGCACGTATACTGTATATATACTTATATGCTTGTGATTATTAGGTGGATCTTTGTAATGCACATTTTTGTGTATATACATATGTACACAAAACTTTTCATTAAATCTAATTAAGTTGTATGTGCTTTCCACATCTTGTTTTTTTTTGACTTCTATTACATACTTAACTGTATTTCTAAGTTACAACCATCATAAAGTTGTAGTGCTTTGACTCAGGTAGATTTGAGGCTTTTCTTCTTGGGGTATCTGACAATTTTTAGGTTTCTTATGCTGCATTTAACCACATACCTTAAATCTGTTAGAAAAAACATATTTTATAGTAGGATAAATCAAATCAAAGATGTGTTTTTGTTTGTTTGTTTTTTTGCTTTTGGGACCATACCTGGTGACACTCGGGTTACTACTGGCTATGCATTCAGAAATCACTCCTGGCACGGGGGACCATGTGGGACGCCCGGGGATTGGACTGCGGTCCTTCCTAGGCTAGCCACGTGCAAGGCAAACACTTTACTGCTTGCACCACTGCTCCGGTATCTCAGAGATGTTTTTTTTTATGGCAGCAAGTAGTAAGCATATGTATAATAAACACTGGATAAAGGTATATAGTCTGTGAGAAAAGAAAGCTCTAAACCAGCCATAAGGATTGGTTTCAGAATTCAAATTTATACTCTTTTCTTGATTTGAAATAACATTTTTTTGTTTGTTTTGTGTTGCTCAGGAGTTATTCCTAGCTCTGCACTCAGGAATTACTCCTGAAGGTGCTTGGGGGATTATATGGAGTGCTGAGTATTGAACCTTTATCGGCTGCATGCAAGGGAAACTCCCTACCCACTGTATTACTATTATTCCAGTCTTTGGAATCCTATTCTTAAAAAGTGAACAGAAATTTGCCTTTGGCTGTATAAGGCTAGAAATAGTAAGTACTGATGAACTGTGGAGAAAAAGAACCTTTTTCACGGTGGCTTTTAGTTTGAATTCATATAGCCTCTATGAAAAACAATATTAAAATTTCTCAAAAAATTAAAAGTAGAACATGGCACACCAATTCTCTCTTAGGTATCCATCCCAAGAACACAAAAACACTATATTCATTATAGCCCACTTTCATAATAGCCAAGATATGGTAAAAATTCAGATTGCTAAGGGACAGCTAAAAGATTTGTTAGTTTGCAGGTGGAATTCTACTCAGCGTTAAGGAAAGATGAAATCTTGCTTACGCATGGAACTAGCGGGTGTCATGCGAAGTGAAATAAGTTGGACAAATTCCGGATGATGTCACTCATGTAATTTATTCAGAAGTTGAAACAAGGGAATGGACAGTACCCAAATGAACCTGTAGACTGACCACAGGAGGTGCTGAAAAGGTCCTAGGGGTTGTGAGAATACTGGGATTTAAGTGAGTAAGTTGTGGTAACACGTGTCAGTAAAACATATAAACATACTTGTGTAAACTTCTTATCTCAGTTAAAAATAAACTTAAACAATTGACCTTGAGCTATTGACATTTTTAGACTAGTAGCTTTAGAAAAGGCAAAACTGGAGTCAGAGTGATAACACAACAGTAGTAGGGCTTTTGCCTTGCATGTGGTCAACTAGGAAGGGACCTGGTTCAGTTCTGGCATCCCATATGGTCCCCCAGCCTGCCCGGGGTGATTTCTGAGTAACCTTTAAGCACCATTGGGTGTGGCCCAACAATCAATAAAGTTAAAAATAAAAAGGCAAAACTGCCCAGAGGAAGAGAAATAATCAAGTTAAGGTTTTTCTCACAATTTAGAGGTAGTGTTCTTGTGAAACCTTTTGTATTTCAGAACTGCCCAAACAAAAGAGAAGTTTTCCTTAATTTACATGGAAAATATTTTGAGATTCATAGATCAGAAAAAATAAACTTGTTTATCATAACAAATAGCACAAAACCTAAAACAGCATTACCTTGTATTAAAAGTAGGATTGAGGGCAGGAGAGATAGCATGGAGGTAGGGCATTTGCATTGCATGCAGAAGGACAGTTGCTCAAATCTCGGCATTCTGTATGGTCCCCCAAGCCTGCCAGAAGCAATTCCTGAACATAGAGCCAGGAGTAACCCCTGGGCGCTGCTGGGTGTACACACACACACACCCCTCACCCACACACCCCTCACCCCCACCTATACACATACACACCACACATACACCTCTCTCTCTCTCTCTCTCTCTCTCTCTCTCTCTCTCTCTCTCTCTCTCTCTCTCTCTCTCTCTCTCTCTCTCTCTCTCTCTCTCTCTCCCTCCCTCCCTCCCTCCCTCCCTCCCTCCCTCCCTCCCTCCCTCCCTCCCTCCCTCCCCTCCCCTCCCCTCCCCTCCCTCCTCCCCCCTCCCCCCTCCCCCCTCCCTCCCTCTCTGCCTCCGTCCCTCAGGGCCTCGAATCCCTGGATGGTAGAGCTCAAACTCCAAGAGGAATAAAAGAGAGCCTTGGTTTCAGAAAAAAAGATACCATGTATAAATTAGTTTGGTAGAGGGAGGTTTCACTTGCTGCTTAACTTGCCTCAAAACAATTGCAGAATATATTTTTTCCTGTTGTCATCTTTTGTATTCAAAGTAAGATTTCTCTGGCTTTATTTTAACTTGCAAAACCAACCTTTTTTGCCAGCAACCTTTCTCTAAAGTTTAGATTGTATATAATTTACTTCGTACAGATTATGTCATTTCTAACAGTTAATGATTTAAAAATGGTTGTGGTTGTTTCCCAGTGAATCTATAAAGCAGGCAGGCAGAGGGCCATGGTTTGCTGACCCTTAAGTTATATTTGTTTTTATTAACTTTATTTTTATTTATCTATTTATGTAATTTTGTTTTTTGGGTCACACCTGCTGGCACTCAGGGGTTACTCATGGCTCTGCATTCAGAACTCTCCCCTGGCAGGCACGGGGGACCATTTAGCATGCTGGGTTTCAAACCACCGTCCGTCCTGGGTCAGTTGCATGCATGGCAAACATCCTACTGCTATGCTCTCTCCCTGGCCCCAATCCTAGGGAACTTATTAAATACACAATCCATGTAATTTGCTCTATTCTTAGATTCTTGGTGGATTTTTTTTTTCTTTTGAATCTTCTATATTGATTTTAAGTTTTAGATGGTTCTATTTGACTATAGGATATGTTTTTTTTCTTGGTGTTTTGCTTCTGGTCAGTAAGCAAAGCCAATAAAAATAAGAGCCAGTAAGCAGTACACGACAATAAAAATTAAACTAATAATTGACTTTAGTAAAGTTTTAATGTTAGAAAATACATTTAAATTAAAATTGCCATGTTTGATGAATGAGAATAAAAGAGAAAACTGAAACTTTGAATTATTATTTTTATTTTATATATTTAGTGAAGGTAAGTTTGCTTTCAGCAAAGTGAGAGAGACTGGGAGATAAGATAGTTGACTTAAAAGTCTGGTGTGCATCCACCAGAAAGAGGACCTTGTTTAAAAATAAAAGGGAGACAGATTTCACACACTTAAGAGTTGGGGAAATGCCTGAAATATTTATTACAAGCTTTAAAAAAAAATCTTGTGTGTGTTTTTTTTTTTATTTCACACTCGGTGGTGCTCTGGGACTACACCTATTTCTGTGTTTAGGACTTGCTTCTGACAGTGCAAGCATGCACACTAGCCTTTTGAGCTATCTTCCCACCCCCATAAACTCTCAAATATATTTTAATTCATAATATATCTTAAGTCATTACATTTATGAAAATTAAGTAGAACAAATTTACATTTATTCAAGGCAGATATGAGAAATTTCCTAAGGTAATGTCTGAATTATCATTTAGTAATTGCTAAATTAACACATAGCTGATTACTTGAATAGTATTTTAAATCTCTTGGCTTTCCACCTCCACCCCTAATTTTTTTTTATTTGTTTTTTGGGTCACACCCAGCAGTGCTCAGGGGTCACTCCTGGCTCTACGCACAGAAATTGCCCTCGGCAGGCTCCGGGGGACCATATGGGACACCGGGATTCTACATGCAAGGCAAACGCCTTACCGTTGTTCTATCTCTCTGGCTCCACCACCCCTAATTTTTACTAGTACACACACACACACACACATACACACACACACACACACATACACACACACACATATACACACACACACACACACACACACGTAATAGAAACAAAGGTTGACAGACCTATTTTTCTTCTCATTGCCTCTAGGAAGTATTTGAAAAAGAGCAGTCTATCTGTGCTGCAGAGGAACAGCCAGCAGATGATGGGGTAAGTACTTGGATTTTCTTAGCTACGTTATCTATCTTGATGAGTGCATGTTTGTTATCTGATTGCTCTGAGAGTATAATTCAGCTATTTTCACTAGAAAGTTGTAACTCCTAGATGAAATCACTGCTCTCACTTCTGTGTATGTGTGTGTATGAATACATATATGTATACACACATACATATATATACATATATTTGTATTTGATTTTATAGCAGGTTGACACTAACAAGAACAGGACAAAAGGAGTATGGCAACAGAAAAGTAAAGGACCCAAGAAAATGGCTAAATCAAAAAAAAAGAAACCTTTAAAAAAAAAAACTACACCAGTGCCCTTAACACAATCAAAGCAACAGAAACAAAAGCAGGCAAATGGAGCCATTGGAAGTGTAAGTTTATTATTGAAATTATTTTGTATCGAGGGATAGCATACACTAAATTGCTCAAATTTTAGGTGTGTTAAGTCCTAAAGTTTTACATATGTAAGTACTGTAATCTACATTGATCAAGACTTTTTTTCTTTTTTTTTTTGGATGTGCAGGGGGGTGTCTTTTGGGGCCATACTCAGCAGTGCTCTGTACTTATTCTTGACTCGGTACTTGTGCTCAGGGGGGCCATATGTGTCATTGGGTTTCAAATGGGTGTTGGCTACATGCAATGCAAGCACCTATGCAGTACTCTTTCTTTAGCCTCTGCCCCAGTTTTTAAAAGGCTCTCTAAAATTGCAGTAATGATTTGTTATAAAAAAGTGACCATAACTCTGTGCAAAGCTGTTGTGAGATACTTTAGCATTCCATTGATCTTTTTGTTTAAATATTCTTATGCTATGCTACATACTAATTTAGCTGAGTTTTGGTAATATCAGTCCTCAAACTCTCCTTTACACTTAACTTACATTGACTACTACTACTAAACTTTTTACATAAACTTAACAATTTTCATTAAAAAAATTCCATTAGATAGGTATCTCATTGAATTGGTTACCTGAATTCACATGCTAGCAAAACCGAGTCTCTATTGTTTTTCTATATTATTTGTGTGTGCCTTAAATTTTCTCAGAATTGTTTTATAATTTCCATTGCAAAGGTATGTCTCATTTAGATTCTTCTGATATTGGAATCAGCATTACAAAGAACAAAGGATTTATATTTAGGACTGGAGAGATTGTATAGGGGTTAAGGTGTTTGCACTGCATGCATCTAACCTTTAGCTAATCTAGGCATAAGCCACAAGTGATTCTTGAGTACAGTCAGAGTTAGCCATGAGTTCTGCTGGATGTGATCCTCCTCCCCTCCAGGTATGTTCAATGTTTATTGCTGGTATAGAATAGGATTTTTTAAATTTTTTTCTTGTTTGCCCTTTTGGATTTTTTAATTATTTTTCTCGTTTGCCCTTTTCTTGTCCTTTTCTGCCATGACCCCAGGTTTACGAAATGAACATTTACTGATAATAAGTCATAATTTTATTTTATTTTATTTTATTTGGTTTGGTTTTTGGGTCATACTCGGCCACACTCAGGAGTTACTTCTGGCTCTATGTTCAGAAATCGCTCCTGGCAGGTTCGGGGGACCATATGGGATGCCGGGATTCAAATCACCATCCTTCTGCATGTAAGGCAAATGCCTTACCTCCATGCTATTTCTCTGACCCCATAATTTCATTTTAAAACAAAATTTTCACAGCATGTCTCATGCATGTCAAGCATGCATTTTTTCACTGATTCCATGCTGGTTCTATTTATTTTCTTTGAATTTAGTTTGCTTTTTTTTTTCATAAACCAGTATTTTGTTAGGGATATTGACCTCCCTTAACTGCATTATACACTTAAATTTTTTTTTGTTTTCGTTTTTGGGCCACACCTGGCGGTACTCAGGGGTTACTCCTGGCTATCTGCTCAGAAATAGCTCCTGGCAGGCACGGGGGACCATATGGAACGCCGGGATTCGAACCAACCACCTTAGATCCTGGGTCAGCTGCTTGCAAGGCAAATGCCACTGTGCTATCTCTCCGGCCCTATATACACTTAAATTTTTTAATTAAATTAAAATATCTGGTTTATAATATCATTAATAGTTTCTCAGGGATAATTCCTACATTATGCTCTTACCAGAAAGAAATTTTTTTCACAGAATTTTAATATTTTCAAAACATTACTCTTATAATAAACTTCCGATTTCTTTCTGTAAATAAAGCATATTGCATAATTGATTCTGTTAAAAATTTTTTGGGATGGGGCCACATCCAGTGGTGCTCAGAGGTTACTCCTGGATCTGCACTCAAAAATTGGTCGTGGCAGGCTTGGGGGTTCATATGGAATGCCGGGGATTGAACCCAGGTTCGTCCCAGGTCATCAGCGTGCAAGGCAAATGCCCTACCGTTGTGCTTTGACCCCCCTGTTTAAATTTTTGAGCCATACCAGCAATGTTCCTATCTCAGTGCTTAGGAACCACTCCCAGTGGTGATTGATGGGGATCATGTGGTACTGAACTAATTCACGCCTTCCACATGCAAAGCCTCTTCTTCAGCTCTTTATGTTATTTTCCTGACCCATAATTGTTGCTTTTGAAAGATGTCTTTTAATAGTCATTATGTTGTAGACTACTTTTTAAATAAAATACTTTTATGAACTATGAAAAATGAATAAATAGTATGACATATAAGTCAAAGTCTCTAGACTTTGACTTTCACATATTTATTTACAAGTAGGAATCTTCATAATTCTCTAAAGCACTGTATAAGTAGTATCTTTTGGCGGGGAGGGTTGGACCAGACCTGGTGAACTCCTGGCTATGGCTATGTACTCAGAAATAGCTCCTCGTTGGGAGACCATATGGGATGCCGGGGTCGTCCTAGGTCAGCCATGTGCAAGGCAAACGCCCTACTGCTGCACCACCACTCTGGCCCCAAGAATAATAGATATATTTGTTTTTGGTTTTTGAACCACAGAGCAGTGCTTGGGGCTTACATCCATTTTTGTACTAAGGAGTTAGCTCTTTGCGATTCTCAGGGATCTTATGGGCCTCAAACCCTCCTGCATCCCAGACATTTTCTTTAGCCATTTAGCTATGTCCCCAGTTAAAAAGAATTATTTTTTAGGGGTGGGATGCCATGCCAGGGATTCAATTTGGGCCTCATGCATGCAGGGCATGTACTTTGCTGCTGAGCCACATCCCTGGCCCTGAACGGGAATCTTTAACCTTGAATCAGCTTAATTGTATTGACAGTAAATTAGCTTCAGGGCTTCAGAATGGTAATATATTCATTGCAATCTACTGAGAGCTTTTGTGGTTGCTTTTTCATTCTAGGAATCTGCAGTAAAGGAAGATGAAGAGGAAGTTTCTGACAAAGGCAGTGAGTCTGAAGAAGAAGAAACTAATAGAGAGTCCCAGAGTGAAAAAGATGATGGTAGTGACAGAGACTCTGATAGAGAGCCAGATGAAAAGCAGAACAAAGATGATGAAGCAGTAAGACTTAACAAGTTTTAAAAGTCGATTTTTAAATACCTATGATTAGAGTTTTGGCTTTCATTTGATTGTTTTAAACAGTATCAATATATTTTATAAAACTGTTACCTTCTCAGAATATTTTGGGAGGGGTCGTCAGAGTTCAGAAAAATGGCTTCTAGTAAGGATTAGAAATTCTGATTTTTTTTTTTTTAATTTTTGCTTTTGTTTTTGTTTTGGCATCACATTGTGTGGTGCCAAGAATTACTTCCTGGCTCTGCACTCAGGAATCACTTCTAGCTGGCTCGGGGGACCTTCTAGAATGCTGGGGATTGAATCCAGTTTGGCTGCATGCAAGGAAAATGCCTTCCCTGCTGTGCTATTGCTCCTGCCCTAAATTCTGATTTTCTAAGTCATAAATTGCTAGGGAGAATAGAACTTGAGTTTGAAATAAATCATTTTGGTCACTTTCTCATTGTTCAGTGGTGATGATGGTTCTGGGAATGATTAAGGAAATGTGGTTGGTGAACTAACAGTTCACTTGGAAGTTTCTCATAGATTGCTGATAATGTTTAGGGCAAACAAACTTACTGTGGACTCGATGGTCAAGAGGATGGTTAACAGAAAAGCTAAGATTTACAGAATTCCACCTTGATTAAGAGTTATATAAACCATTAAGAAAAGGGAGTGTTCCTAAGGGATACATTATGATTTTATGAAAATAAATATCATGATGTGTTGAACATGATTTATGGGAAGCTGTAAAAAAGGATGTTTAGTGGACAAATAATGCTCCTTAGGGACTCATTACAAATGAACCCTAAACTAATCAGCCTTCATGCTTATGCTGCTCTTTTTGACTGGGTCTTACTCTAAACTTAACCCTTGTGGTTTCGTAGAGAAAAGGACATCCTTTGAATAATCTTTCAGGCCAAAAAGAGAGGTAAGGGTTAAGGATGAAAGTATAATAATACAACTGTACAACTGTTCTTCGCAAGGGTGTGGGTGGGTAGGAGGGCTGGGATACTTTTTAACGAGTTGCTTGCCTTTGATTGTTTTTTTGTTTTTTGAGAGTTAATTTGATTGTATAGAAATTAAAGCATAAAAAAAGTTATTTGCCAACTTTGCTTTGAGAATGAGTTGTCATAAGCCTTTTTAAATAAATTAAGGTTAGTAGAGATGATTCTGAAGGTTTTGACAGACTGGTTTTTTTGTTTGTTTGTTTTTTGTTTTTGGGTCACACCCATTGACACTCAGGGGTTACTCCTGGCTATGTGCTCAGAAATCGCTCCTGGCTTGGGGGACCATATGGGACGCTGGGAATTCAACCCAGGTCTGTCCTGGGTCAGTTACGTGAAGGCAAATGCCCTACTGCTCTGCTATCACTCTGGTCCCAACAGACTGATTTCTATAGATGATTAAATATACAGAGCTCAAAGAAATCTAGATAGTTTGAAATAGCTAAAATGAAAAAAAAAACAAGGAATTGAAAAGAGAGGTTAGCATCAGATATTTGGTGGCTGTGTTAATTGATACCAAAAAGGTTGGATTTAATTAATTTAATTTGAGAGTGGTCCTCAACAGTACTCAGGCTATAGTTAGCATTGCTTGGGGAATTGACCATTGAACTTGGAGCACAGGTAAACTTGTAAACAAGGCTTGCACTTCATCCTTTGAACTATCTCTGCCCCTGGATTTGATTTATTAAAGGAAGCATTATAAAGATTTCACTAGGATTGTTAGATTGATCAGTAGTAGTAGTTATTATTGTTGGAACAACAACTGAATGAAGGTGGAAACTCCTCAAAATGACAAAACACATTTCATTAAAATTAAATTCAAAATAATTTAATTTTTATTAGGAATGGCAAGAATTACAGCAAAGTATACAGCGGAAGGAGAGAGCTCTACTTGAAACCAAATCCAAGATAACACATCCTGTTTATAGCCTTTACTTTCCAGAGGTGAGTGGTATATGCTTCGTGTTTTTCTTATCCCATTTATATTTTCTTCAGATATTCTTCATTTGTCTTTTATTCCTCTAGTACTATCTCTGAAGGTCTGAATATGGTCTGTTCCTGATTGGCCACATTTTAAAAGGTTTATTTACAAAGTATGTATGATTGTTTACAAGGAATTGTTAACTTCAGTTTTTGCAGTTTCTTGTAGTTTTGTTTTTACCAGATTACTAAGGATTATGCTTAACGATGACAGTGATTTCATAAACAGTTCATACTATCCTATTTTGCATGTCATTGTTCATATTTTATAACTATATAGCTATTGCAAATATACTTCTTTTTTAATTTTTATTGTGAACAAAGTGAATTACAAACCTTTCACAGTAATATTTAAGGTACATAGTGACAATGAATCAAGGGCATTCCCACTACTAGTGTTGTCCTCCCTCTACCCCTGTTCCCAGCATACATCCCATATCGCCCTCCTTTGCTCCCTGTATTGCTAGTGTAACTGGTCTCCTCTCAATCTAGCTTGTTGTAGACTGGGTATTGATTCTGTTGTCATTGGCTTTGGGTTTGGTGTTTAAATCTGATCATTTTTTATTTTTACTCCATGTTCATACGACTATTTGTCCTGGTACCATCCATTTTATTTTTCCCCTCAAGCAAATTTACTTCTATGTAGATTTATATAGGATGAAAAAAATTCTTCAGGGCCAGAAAGATATTACAATGGGTAGGGCCTGTGTCTTTCATTTTGCCAGCCCCCAGTACCACATTATGATCCGTTGAGTGCAAGCAAGAGTGATCTTTGAACATAGTAAGCCCTGAGAAACCTCCAAGTGTGGTCCAAAATCTAAAGACAAAAAAAGGGGGGAAATTCTTACATTTTTCCCATATCTTTTCTCTGAGGGTTGTTCACTAGTCACCCATAAATAAACAGTGGACTTCCTCTGATCTTGATAGGCAATTCTATGGCTCTGAGACCAGTTTGAGTCCATAAAAACTCACTATGACTGAACCTTGAACTCAGGATAGAGCTTTTTTTTTCCTGTTTCTTCCTTGGCCCTTGTTTACTTCATGGATGAAGCCTGCTAAATTTTTGATTCCATTGTTGTAATCCCAAATTATACAGACCCTAGTTAACATTTCATGAGAGAGAAGTTTCCCTTGCATTCTCCTCTGTTCCAAGGGATTGACATAAGTAAGGCCTCTGAGCTACATCCCTCAGGCCTCAATTTTTAATCTCTTTAACAGGTCACATTATCTTTCAAATTTTGGATTTGCTTGACAATTTTTTTTTACATGATTGTGGATTGAGGTTAATAACTTGTTGCCTTTAAATTCAGGAAAGCTGTTCCTCAGATTGTCTCACAGCTTTGCCACAGAACTGCTCACCATTCATGTTTGGCAGGTGACTTCATGTCTAAATCTGCTTTATGCTTTAAGATGTCAATCTAGAGTTGCTGGGGGCTGCTAAAGGCATTTCTTTGTAATTTGGCATTCTTAATAAATAAATGAGTGATTCTGCACAGACTGTTGTTTTGACTTGGAAAGAACAAGACCCAGACTTTCATCATACCACACACACTGATCTTTTGGCATGTCCTGAGCTTTAGCTCATCTGTTAGGGGCATTTTGCCCATTGCAGTGGTAGTTTGCCAACACCAAGGCTTCTGAAACTAGGCAAGTAAATTCTACTCATTGATTTTGAAAGTGCCAAGATATGCTTTATGCTGCATAATTTGTATCCTTATGACAGTTTCATTTTATACCATGCCTGGTTAATAATCAAAACATTCATTCACTTTCTTAGAACATTTTAGCAGTGAAAATACTCTCCACTTTCATTAATTTGCATCTGTGACGAACAGCTCAAAGTACATTTATCAAATCCATTTCATTTAGAACTTTTCTACATCTATCTGTTTGCCTGTCTTCCAATCTGCTTAGTCTACCATGTTATATACGTAAAGTATTGAGGATATAATATTAACCATTGACTTTCATTTTTAATGTTGAATATAATATAAATGATTGGGGATCTTATATATATAGTTTAAAGTGCAGATAATTGGGGTCAGAATGATAATACAGTGGGTAAGATGTTTACCTTGCACGAGGCCAACTCAGGTTTGGTCCTTGGCATCCCATATAGTCCCAATTGCAATTCTCAAGTGCAGATCCAATAGAAACCCCTGAGCATAGTGCTAGTGTTGTTCCAAAACCAACAACCAACCAACCAACCAACCACCCAAACTAAAAAGATGCATATAACTGGTAGAACATCTTTTCTGCTTTCAGCATTTGCATCAGACATATAGGTGCAATGCCATTCATTGAATTTACTAAGCTTCTTATTAACTATTGTATTTGTTTGTTTATTTGTTTTGGGTTCACCCCTGGCAGTGCTCAAGGGTTACTCCTTGTAACCCTTGTAACTCCTTGTACTCAGAAATCACCCCTGGCAGGCTTGTGGGAATATATGGCATGCCAGAGATTGAACCCAGGTTGGTCAGATGCAAGGCAAATACCCTACCTGCTTTGCTATCACTCCAGCCCCATAATGACTTCTTGAATGAATCTTAGTTTCATCAGCTAGTCTGGGACAGGAGAGAAAAGCCATTTTTCAAATGAAAGCTAAAGAAGAAAGCACATCTTGAGCATGTCCTTGTATTTCCATACATGTTCTGGCATGATTTAATGACGTTTCTCATTATAAAATGTCATGACTGTTGCCCTCTATAGGTGTGTGTTCTAGCATTTATTTTACTTGTGTTATTTTGATTTATCTTAATATTTAACAGAAGAAATGGAGACATGAAATTTAGAGATGTGGAACAATCTAGATCTGTATGCCTTTAAGGCAGGAATTTAGTCTACAGACTAGCCTATCTGATTTCCCCTCTGATTCTCCCTCTCTGTTTGTACTGTTAAACCACTTAAAAATATGCCTCTTCAACCTTGTTTTTAAACAGGCTTATTAAGCAGATGACTAAATCTGCTTATCATTGTGTGCTGTAATACAGCAGTGTAGCTGAGCACAGAGATTTGGTGCTTCTAGACTCCAGAATTATTTGGCCTCTTATTTATAGATTTATTTCCCTCATTCTCTCTGTTGCAAGTGTAGCTTGTAGTGAAGGTGGTTACACTTAGGCTTGGTTGTGGTGTTTGTACTTTTTTTCAGGTAGTGATGCTTGCTACATTCTTTAACTAGAGTGTTCACCTGGGGTTACTCCCTTTTGTTGTACTGCTTGCTCACACTTAACTGCAGTGCTGCAGAAACTTTTGCTGTGCTCAGAATCCCAGGTAGCAGAGATACCAATATTGCCCTTGGCACATCCCTGCTGCAGGGCATGAATTTATAGCTTAATGCTGGAAATGGCAGGCCCTTTAACTGGTAAGCTATGATTTGACCCTCCTAGTAATTTTTCCTTTTTTAAATAATGTACTTTTGTTTCTCTGAGTTTTCCTTGCTGTTCTGATGACAGTTTTTTTTCCCAGCTCTCTACTATTCATCATCTTTTTCTGAAGTACCTTTAGCAGTGCTGGGCTTACTAAAAATCATGTTCATTGAAAGGTATAAATAACTAACTCTTAGAATCTATGATGCTTGGGGCTGGAGAGATAGCATGGAGGTAAGGCATTTGCCTTTCATGCAGAAGGTCGGTAGTTTGAATCCCAGCATCCATATGGTCTCCTGAGCCCGCCAGGAGTGATTTCTGAGCATAGAGCCATGAGTAACCCCTGAGCACTGCCGGGTGTGACCCAAAACCAAAAAAAAAAAAAAAAAAAAGAATCTATAATACTTACTTAGGATTAGAGTGATTTGATTTCTAATTTTGTTCCCCACGTCCCTTCATTCGATGCCTTTGATGATTTGTGGGTTGGATTACATATGTTGTAAATAGTATATACTATTTTTATTTTTTGTTTGTTTTTTGGTTACACACAGCGTTGTTCATGTCTTACTCCTGGCTCTATACTCAGGGATCACTCCTGGAAGGGGTCAGAGGACCATATCAGTTGTTGGGGATCAAACCCAGGTTGGCTCTGTGCAAGGCAAGCACCTCTCAACATACTACACTATATCTCTATTTCTTAAAACTTCTTTGGCCATTTAACATTAGTTTGGTGTTTTTAATAAGGGCCCATCAGTAGGTTAAAAACAACATTCTTTTGAAAAGAGGACCTATAAAACGTTAAGAACCTTTTATTTAGTAAATAGTCAACATCAGATATGACTAGTCACTGAGTCTTTGTTGGGATTACAACAATGAATAAAACAAGGATAGGGCTTGGTGAGATAGCATAGTGGGTAGGGTGCTTGCCTTGCACAAGACCAATCTGGGTTGGGTTCCCAAAATATGTTCCCTGAGCACCACCAGGAGTAATAAAACAAGGATAATGCCTCTAAAATACGACCAAACAAAACTGTTTTCTAATGCTTTTGGATTATTTATCCATAGATAAATAATTTTGTTTTATAAATATTTTGTTTTATTTTACAGGAAAAACAAGAATGGTGGTGGCTTTATATTGCAGATAGGAAGGAACAAACATTAATATCAATGCCATATCATGTGTGTACACTCAGAGATACCGATGAGGTAATATTTCAGCATTATTTTTGTTCTTAAATTGCACATATCTCATCATCAATGAATTGCACAGGTTGCTTTAGTAAATCTGTGGTAGAAGTCTTTTTATTATATTCATGGGCTTCTTAAATTTTATTAAGACATTTTCAAAATCTTTAGTATCTTTTGGGGGGGGTCTTTGAACAACACTGAATTATTAAAAGTTGCACAGAATGGACAGTCCTTTTTTTTTCTTACTGTGAACAGTGCTGCAATGAACATAGGAGTGCAGGTGCCTTTTCTGCATTGTATTTTGGACCTCTAGGGAATATTTCCAGGACTAGTATTGGTTGGTTGAATGGAATGGAAACTCAATTTCTAGTGTTTCTGGGGCCGGCAAGGTGGCGCTAGAGGTAAATGACTGCCTTGCAAGCGCTAGCCAAGGAAGGACTACGGTTCGATCCCCTGGTGTCCCATAGGGTCCCCCCAAGCCAGGGGCAATTTCTGAGCCCTTAGCCAGGAGTAACCCCTAAGCATCAAACGGTGTGGCCCGAAAAACCAAAAAAAAAAAAAAAAAAAATTCTAGTGTATTGAGCAATGTCCATATTTTTTTCCAAAAAGGCTAGACCACTTGACATTTTTACCAGCATTGAGTGAGAGTCCTTTTCTCCCCACAATCCATGCCAGCATTGGTTGTTCTTTTTGTGTGTGCCATTTTCTTTGGTGTGGGATATTTAATTTGATTTGTATTTCCCTGATGATTAATGATGTGGATTATTTTTGGTATGCCTTTTGGCCACCTACTTTGAGGAAGTTTCTGTTCATCTCCTGTCCTCATTTCTGAGGGAGTTAGAAGGGTTTTTTTCTTGTTAAGCTCTAACAGTATCTTGTGTGTTGGTGTATTTTGAACTCCTTATTGATTGTTTCTGAATCCACAAATAGCTCCCAGAAAGATAAATCCCATTCTTCTGTCCCCCGTTTTGAGGGAGACCCTGGTAATAATATCCGGAGTAAATAATCAACACAGATAAAAGATTAGGGGACCAAAGGTTCAGCAAAGAGAGTGTTTTGTCAGTCTGTAGCCAGCTCCAAAAAAGCAAACCGAACCAGCCGTCAGCTCTGGCAAAAAAAACCCTTACGCCTCCTCAACAAGCTGTTTTATTCTTTCCTTAATCGCCCCCACCTGGAAGATTCAGGTGGGATGACAGGCAAAAACATTACATTTTGAAATCTATTATATTTGATATTGAGTATGACTGTCCCCCGATTTAGGTTGCATGTATGATTGCTTTTCCAGCCTTTTACTTTGAATCTGATTATCATTTGAGCTCAGTTCTCTTGTGGACAGCAGAAAGTTGGATTTTATTTTCTTATCTCTTTTCATTCAAGCGATAAATGCCTTTTATTAGTATATATTTTTTTACCATTGAAACAGTGAAATGATTGGCATTTAATAATCAAGGAGAAAGAGAACTCAATGGAGGTGTGCCCATGCATATAAGAGGTCTACGTTTGACTATGGCTCACAAATACATAGTAGGGGGTTGAGAATCTTGATTGCCCAGACAAGAGTAACCCTTGAGTACTGCTAGGTGTGTTCCAAGCCTCCAGAAAATAGCTGCCATTTTCCTATGGTTTCTGAGTTTTACTGAATTTTGTGTCTGTCCTTTTGTTATTCTCTTATTCTTCCCTCTTGTACTTCAGTATCAGCTCTCTATGTGATTAGATTCTGTTTAACTCTTGTTTCTTCTGATTATTTTTGTTTTGAGGTTACCATTACTTATATGTCCAGTGTTCTAGTAATCATGGCCTCTTTTAATTGATAGTAAGTAAATATCAAGCTTGTTTGTAAGAGGCTCTATTGTTACTCTCCTCTATAAACATTTTATATTTTTTAGGTATCTCTATTTTTTTTTTAATCAAAAGTTCCATAAGCACTTACTGGGATGCTTGGTTTTGTGGATTTTTTTGGTAAGAGTATTTATTGAATTGAATTATTCTTTCTCAATAACAATTATAAAAACTTGTTACATTATAAAAATACAAGTCAATGTTGAACTTAAAAATATTGTGATCTTTTATGCATGTATTTGTCATTCCTCAATGGAAGTCATAGGAGATATATATTTTTTTCTATTGGGTTTTGCCACCTTGATTGCTAAGTGTCTTGGTGTTTTTTCTGAGTATTTTTTTTATAATATTTTTTATTTAAACATCTTGGTTACAAACATGATTGTGGTTGGGTTTCAGTCATATAAGATGACACCCCCCCCATCACCAATGTAACATTCCCATCACCAATGACCCAAATATCCCTCCTCCCCTCCTGTCCCCACCTGTACTCTAGACAGGCTTTCTATTTCCCTCATATATTCTCATTGTTAGGATAGTTTGCAATGTAGTTACTTCTCTTTAACTAAACTCATCACTCTTTGTGGTGAGGTTCATGAGGTCAGCTGTAACGTTCAGCCCTCTATAGGAGATATTTTTTAAAAAATAACAGGATTTTGGGGCCGGTAGGGCATTTGCCTTGCAAGCGGCCAACCCAGGACCAACGGTGGTTTGAATCCCGGCATCCCATATGGTCCCCTGTGCCTGCTAGGAGTAATTTCTGAGCACAGAGCCAGGAATAACCCCAGAGCACTCCCGGGAGTGACCCAAAAACCCAAACCCCTTCCAAAAAAAAAAAAAAACCCACAAGATTTTTCCCCCTTTTTATTTTAGTCATTTATGATTGGGGTTTAGGCATACAGTGTTTTAAAACTAATTCCTTCACAAGTGTCCACTTACCTCCACTGGAGGTCCCATTTGCATCTATGGGAAGCACTTTTTTTTTTTTTTTTTTTTTTTTTTTTGTGGTTTTTGGGTCACACCCGGCAGTGCTCAGGGGTTATTCCTGGCTCCAGGCTCAGAAATTGCTCCTGGCAGGCACGGGGGACCATATGGGACGCCGGGATTCGAACCGATGACCTCCTGCATGAAAGGCAAACGCCTTACTTCCATGCTATCTCTCCGGCCCCGGGAAGCACTTTTAAAAAATGTTTTGCACTATGGTTTATAGTATATTACTGATAGGGTTTCATGCATAATACATAAGAATTTGTCCTAGGGCTGTTTTATGTAGCAGTGAGTTCCTTTATATGTTAAACTTTTTTTTTGGGGGGGGGGGCACACCTGGTAGCGTTCAGGGGTTACTCTTGGCTCTACGCTTAGAAATCGCTCCTGGAAGGCCAGGGGTGGAGTGGGGTGGGGCTTTGGGATGCCGGGATTCAAATCACCATTCTTCTACATGCTATCTCTCTGGCCCCAAAACTTTTTATATTTTAAAATATTTTTATTTAATTTTGGGATCATACTAGGCTGTGCTCAGGGCTTGCTCCTGGCTCTTTGCTCAGGAATTACTCCTGACAAACTCAGAGGACCATATGGGGTGCTAGGAAACCAAGGTAGCTGCAAACAGTGCAAGCATGCTGCCCATTGTATTATTTCTCCAGTTCCTCTGTTAAACTTTTTATTGCACTTTTTCAACTTTTTATTGCACTTTTATATTTGAGTGACAGCCTCAAGGATTGAATGTTCTTGATTAGACATCATTTCCTTTCAGCATTTTGTATCTTGCCATTCTCTTCTGTTGAGAAATCTGACCATCTTGTGGTTATTTCCCTGTGCCTCTTAATCTGTTACTGCTTTTTAGGTTCTCCATTCTACTGATCTTTAATTTTTTTTTGGGGGGGGGGGGTTTCGGCTACACCCGTTTGATGCTCAGGGGTTACTCCTGGCTAAGTGCTCAGAAATTGCCCCTGGCTTGTGGGGACCATATGGGACGCCAGGGGATTGAACCACAGTCCTTCCTTGGCTAGCGCCACCTCGCCGGCCCCGACACAGTGTATTTAAAATGGTAAAAAATTAAAGATCAGGGGCCGGCGAGGTGGTGCTTAGCCAGGAGTAACCCCTGAGCATCAAATGGGTGTGGCCCTAAATAAATAAATAAATAAATAAATAAATAAATAAATAAATAAATATACTGTGTCTTGGTGTCTGACTTTTTAGTTTTGTTTTTGTTTTGAACTTTTGAGCTTCCTGGATCAGATGTCTATGAGATTAAATTTTTATAAAAAAGGGATTTATCTATATATTATCTTGCTTAGAAAAATCTGAATTTGGGTCATTGGAGTCAGTTAACCAGAACATTCCAATGTCATCTTTTTATATATATTCTTTTTACTTTGTCCCAGAAGAATTGAAACTTGTAAGTTTATAACTCTGAGTATTATGGTCTTCAACCACCTATCTGCAGAGGGTGCCTATCTGCAGGTGGAGAAAGGATGAAGAATGTTGCCTTCTATAATTTACACTCATATTTCTACATCATTTCACTTCTTTAACTCAGTAACTTAATTTTGCTGTTGGCAGAGCAGTCTACCAAGTAAATTATAAAATACGAATTGACTTATTTTTTCTCATTTTTTTATTTCAAAACTATTCTTATCCTCCCACTTAATGACTCAAAAATTCCTGTGATACCAGCTGGGTCATGTACCTCAGTGCTGGTACTCTTGACCTAAAATCTTCAATCCTTCTTCAGAGAATAGGGATAGGGAATGAATTGTCTCAGTCCTCATTGTGAATTGGTCTTTCTGATGATGATCCTCTTCCAGGGGCTCACGAGAAATTAGTTCCCTTATTCAAACTAAAGTCATTCCTGTCATCCACACAGTTCTGGGGGATTCATGAGCACCATTGCAGAACTCCAGGCAAAGAAACTAAAGAAGTTTCTATTCTCTTATAATGAGGGAAATTAAATGGATTTAAGATGTTACACATCTAATATGGGAGAGCCACGACCAGAGCATTCATTTTTTCTTACTGTGTTTTTCCTGGAAATAAGAATATTTGGTAATAAAGCATCTTTTTATATATAAATATGCTTCATTACCAAATATATATATATCTGGTATATTATATATACACACATATGTGTATGTATAATATATATGTAATGTTATTCCAACATTTACTTTGTTTCTTCAAGTTGTGAAGGTTGCTTTAAATACTTTGGCTTATTATGAATGTACACAGTATTTTACCTAATTTGGTGTACTTTTGTGTATGTATATTTGTTATTGTTAGAACTATCTGTGTCATTTGAGTCACTTAACTTTTAAACACATTAGAAACTTTATGTGGGGCCCAAAAGATAGCACAGTGGTAGGGCGTTTGCCTTGCATGAGGCCTACCTGGGATGGATCCAGGTTTGGTTCCTGGCATCCATAACTTCTTCCAAGCCTACCAGGAGCGATTTCTGAGCCCAGAGCCATGAGTAACCTTTGAGTGCCGCCAGGTGTGACCTAAACACCCCCCCCCCCCAAAATAAGCACACTTATGTTCATTACAGCATTATTTACAATAGCCCAAATCTGGAAACAACCCAGATAACTGACAGTAGATCAATGGCTAAAGAAATTGTGGCATATATATACAATGGAATACTGTGCAGCTGTCAGGAAAAATTAAGTCATGAAATTTTCCTATACATGGATGGACATGGAAATTATTATGCTGAGTGAAACAAGTTAGAGGGAGAGAAATAGACAGAGAATAGTCTCACTCATCTATGGGATTACAGAAAAATAAAAGACATTATTGTAATAACACATAGACAGTAGAGATGAGGGCTGGAAGAACCGGCCACAATATGAAGCTTACAACGAAGAGTGGTGAGTGCAGTTAGACAACAATCATGACAATGGTAATGAGTGAGAGATACAGAATGCCTGTCTCGAATACAGGTGGGGGGGTAGGGGAGGAAGGAAATGGGGGCATTGGTGGTGGGAAGGTAGCACTGGTATGGTGAAGAGGTGTGTTCTTTTTTTTATAACTGAAACCCAACTACAACCATGTTTGTAATCATGGTGCCTAAATATATTATTAAAAAAAAAAAAAAGAAACTTTACGAGCTGTTGTTTTCTCCCCTTCTTAAAATATAGGCTTCAAGTGCTATTTTTATTTTCTAGGTAGAACTGAAGTTTCCTGCACCAGGCAAGCCTGGGAATTATCAGTATACAGTATTTCTGAGATCAGATTCCTATATGGGTTTAGATCAGATTAAACCATTGAAGGTAAGAATGACTCTTGAATAACTGTGGTTGTGTATTTGAACAAGTGCTTTAGAGAAGCATTTCTTTCTCTCATCAGATTTAGTGAGACAGTAGTCAGTATTCTTCCTCAAAAATTGCAGTTATGGAGCCAGGGAGATAACTTAAAGGGCTGACACAAAGTAAGTTATAAAGAAGCCCCAAGTTCCCTAGCATGGTCCCTTGAGCACCACCAGATGTGGCCCTGGTGGTACTATTAGGCTTGAGGAACATTACATTGCCAGTCTGAGCTGCACAGCCACATCACCAGAAGTGGCTCCCATTCCACTAAGTATTTGGTTAGGAGACCCATCTGTGAAGAATCATTTCTTGCCTTTTCATGCTATATAAAAAACAAAAATATATAAAAATCAAATATAAAACAATAATAAAAATTAAACTGTAATTTTCTCCCTTTTTTGGTGAGGGCTCCCAGTGTAAGCCTTGGGTCTTCCTATCTCTATGCTCAGGGGTCACTCCTGGAGGGGCACAGAGGGGCATTTGGGGTGCCAAGAATAGAACACAGGTTTGCTGTGAGCAAGCTAAGCACCTTACTATATTCTCTCTCCAAATCCACCACTTTATGTTCATTTATATGTTTATTTCTGGAATGTCAGTGGTCAGATAGCACGTGTCTGCTTCCTTGTGAACTCCAGTTCCATCTTCAGCATCCCAGATCCAGAAACTAAAAACAGAAGGAAAAGAGACCAGAAAGCTTTCTCTTTGCTAGTTATTTCTCCTACTATTGTTCCCCACATTTCTGATGTCTCTGTTTAATTATTCTTTCTAGTTGGAAGTTCACGAGGCTAAGCCTGTGCCAGAAAACCACCCACAGTGGGACACAGCAATTGAAGGGGATGAAGACCAGGAGGACAGTGAGGGTTTTGAAGATAGCTTTGAGGAAGAGGAAGAAGAGGAAGAAGATGATGACTAAGCAGTGCTCTGAAATGGACCATAATATTTGCACATAGTTGCAAGTCTTTGCTAGTTTGGAAATGTATAATAAACCAGAAGCAGTGCAAGCTGAGGGAGGTGTTAGTTCTTTCCTGGAAATGGGCACATAATCTGATGGGGCAGTGGCAGTGCCTTGGTATAGAGTCTGGAAAAATGCTTAAGGCTGGTCAAAGCCTTTTTCAGTATGGGATGGTGCATTTGTCTCATTTGAAAATGATAATAAACCCCTTGTTAATGACTGTTCAGATGTGTGGGTTATGTATTATCTGATCAGTTTATGGTTCCAGTAAAAGTAAAGGTACATTGGAGAATCTATAAAAGGAGCAACTTTTCTCTGTTTAGCTTTAGTTTTTAGCAAACATTAAGGTATGATAAACACCACAGCTATGTTTTAAGTAACATCTGCTCAAGTTTTAATGTTTTGAAAAGCTCTATCGTTTTACATTTTTCAGTGCTACAACTGTAATAGCTCCACTCGTGCTTTTAAGTCTTTTATTTTACCTGTCTTGGTCCTAAGTTGGCTTTCTCTCACATTCCACACAACACAGAGGGCTACATTTGGGGATTTTCATTTTAACCGTTGCCAAGAGTTATCAGACAGATTATAAAAACGGCTTAAAACATTTTTAAGCCTTTATTTTAGCAGATCATGCAGGGTCTAATTCTTTCTGTAAGCTCTAAGAAATTATTTTGGGACCACATGTTCTAACGTTGACAACTTACAGAGTTACTAAGTAACCTTTTTTAAAAGGTTCACTATAAAAGCTGAAATTCGTTCTTAGCTTTTAATCTACCTATCAGAAGCCTTTTAAGGAAAGAAATATATATAAAACATGCAAAGGAGGCATTTTTTGTATTCATTTTGGACTCCTGTCAATAAAATAGAAGTTTGACTCATGTTTGTTATGGTGTGTCTTTTTACTCACAGAGAAAGGATATAATAGGATATAATCTATTCGCTTATTTTCTGACTAAAAGTTTAATATCATAGATGCCTGCTGACATGACTGTTGTTTCTGTATACTGTAGAAAGGCCCATGAGTGAGAAAAACGACTCTCACTTGGTGCAGCTAGGAAGGGTGATACTCAGAAATAGTAGTGATGTGTGCGGGATGAACTGTTACGGCAAAGTGAGTATATCTATTTCTGGGTGGCGAGGAAGCAAAGTATAGGAGGATTGTGCCCATCCTCCCTGGCCAGATTGTCCTTAGCTGAGAACAATTAAAATACCATGACCATGTTTTCTTTAAAGCTGCCAATCACCATGCAGAGCTATCACTGGTGTTTTGTTACTACAGTGGTAGGAAATAAAACTTAAAAATGACCAAAGATACGAGTGACTCTTTGGGTTCTAAAACTAGGATAAATATTCCCTGTAATTTTTTGGAATCACCTTGGCATGCGCGCACGCGTGTGTGTGCGTGTGTGTGTGTGTGTGTGTGTGTGTGTGTGTGTGTTTTCCAGCGTGCGCGTGTGTGTGTGTTTTCCAGGATGTAGCAAGCAGCTTCCTTAGTAGGCAGGAGTTGATAATGACTATTTTGTTTAGTAATGAGATGGGTTTTGATATTCCTATTATATATCATATTGTTGCAAGTGTCAGTGTCTGGGGAGGCAGCTACAGGCCACTTAAATGTGGAGGAGGTACAACTGAACCCAGCCTGATCAGATGAAACCAAATGAGAGGAAGGTAAGAACAGGAGTACATGTAAGTACAGGAGTGCATGTGCTGGTTTTCTTGGCTGGTAGTTTCTGTCTGATTATTTGTTTAGTCTTACAGGCATTTCAGGTTCTCACAAAAACAGTTCATTGATCCGATGACATGGCTGCATGGTGGATGTGAATTACCCAACACAACATTGCCCACCCAATCAATCCCTCCGCACACACATACTCAGCACCACTGAGCACTGCAGATGTGGCCTCCACGATAGAAAAGAACTTTTATTTTTTATTTTTTGGCCACATCCTGTGACACTCATGGGTTACTCCTGGCTCTGCGCTCAGAAATTGTTCCTGGCTTGGGGGACCATATGGGACGCCGGGGGATCGAACTCAGGTCTGTCCTGGGTCAGCAGCGTGCAAGGCAAATGCCCTACTGCCGCGCTCTTGCTCCGGACCCAGAAAAGAATTTTTTAAAGCTTTTTTGTTTGTTTTTTAACACTAGAGAATGATTTTAAAGCCCAGTAACACATCACAGTAACACATCATTCTGGCAAGGTACTGCTTTAGAAGAATCCCACTGTTCTGTTTTCCCTTGCTCTTTGATACATATATGCACTTTACAAAAAAATAAACTGACATTTTCTATAATGATTTCTCTGGATAACTTTTCATGTTGCTTTAGGGAAAGAGCTGAGCCTTCCATTTATGCTCCTTACCTTTTCAGTAAGTCGCTGAACTCCGCAGCCCTTTTTTCTCTTGATTGAGATCTAATAACTGGGCTGTATTTAATGGAATGGAAACTGTCATTTTAGTTCTAAACCCATCAAGACAGCATCTATTCGCAGAGAGGGAAATCCATTCCTAATGAAAGCATTATGTTCATACAAAGTGAGATGGGCATTTATAAAGAGCATTACTTCTGTAATTTGTATCATACCGAGCAACATTCAGGATAGTACTTCTGCCTCTGCACTCAGAAATCATTCTTGATGGTGCTGGAACCAGATAGGATTCCAAGGCCCATGAGTGAGAAAAACGACTCTCACTTGGTGCAGCTAGGAAGGGTTATACTCAGAAATAGTAGTGATGTGTGCGGGATGAACTGTATGGCAAAGTGAGTATTTCTATTTCTGGGTGGTGAGGAAGCAAAGATCAGATCTGGATTGGCCATGTGCAAGGCAAATGCCTTACCCTCTGCTATCACTCCAGTCCCAACTTGTATAATATTTTTTAACTCCTTGTATTGGCCAAAGACCTATTAAAACATTTTTTAATGAAGTGACCACAATGCAAAGTCTGAAGCTGTAAATTTTATTATAAAGTTTAATAGATGTCCCATATATATGTGTGTGTGTATATATATATATATATATATATATATATCAAAATCAGATATTCATACCCTTAAGAAATTTTTTTTCATGAAGTTGCTATGTTTGGGATGCTATGTTAGGAGACATTCTGTTTCCCAGTTTACACAAATCAAGAAGGGGAGTACTAAGCAAAAAGAGGGACTAAGGAAGGAGGGGAGGGTGCCAGAGAACAGGTGTGGGGAAGCAAGGGTGGGCACTGAGGAATGTAAGATTCTCTGAGCACAGTCCCATTAAATCCCAGATACTGAAGTATTTAGCCACAACTTTTACTTCATATGTAATTGACACTTTCTTGAGAGATTAATCACATATTTAGTTTCTGGTTTTGATTGAATAATGGGGCTATAAAGTATCAATTGTTATTTTAATTTGTGGTGCTGGGATCAAACCCAGGGCTTCGTGCATGCAAAGTATGTAGTCTGCCACATAACCATGTCCTTTGACAGAAATTTGTGTTCTTAATGTCTTATGTAGATGTTTGGAAATTCATTATAATCTTCTTAAAGGCCATTGTTTTGACTGTCCTTTTTTCTCTTAATAGCTTTACATCATAGACAAGAGAATGTTTTGGGGTCTGCCATGTAATTTGTTGACTTGTTTTTTTTAAAGATAAGTAAATCCTTATCCTTTTTTAGTATTCTTAAGAGCATTTCTTTTTCAAGTATTTAGTCAGCTAACCCCCCTTGTTTGGTTGGCATTAACGTGAAGCCACTAGCAGGGAGCCATGCATGCCAGGCCATTTTACTGGCTATGGAGTGATTAGTTGAAACACATCTTACCAACTTAGCATACAGCACCTTCACACATTTAAACTTGTCATTAGGGCAAATTTTCAAAACTTAAAAGCTTACCTTGTTCTTTTGTAATCTGAACTAAGATGAAATACAGCGAGCGATCAGTGACATGCTTTAGGGCTGTGGGCTCAAGAGGGGAGGGTGTGTATCTCAGGACTGTGGAGATGATCAATCCAGTGGGGAAATGTTAAAATGGTTATTGTATTTAATCTCACAACTTGAGATTTCTATTTTTGTGTTTTATAATGTACATAATATTGTACAACTGTACACTAACAAAATTTATAAATAAATAATGATTTATTGGTGATTTTTTTAAGTGATTTTAGTATCTGAATCAAACATTTGGATTGGCTGCTTTGAAGTCTTGCTAAAATCACCTTTCAGGGAAGATGAAGGCTTAGCCTTTGGTTCTCACCACTGGAGTTTTCAGAGTGATCATCTCTGCTGTAAATGAGGGGGTGCTCTCCATTGCATCTGGCTCCACTGGACCATCCCGGAGCAGAATGATCATTTTCTGAGATGGAACTGGGCAGATTGAATGAAGGAATTAGAAGTGTGTGGGGGGGGGGGGGGCTAACCAGTGATTGTACAGACAGGAATGGGTACAGTCATGTGAGCCTGCTGACAGGTTAGCACTCTCCACAGCTCTCTTGCTGGTACTTGTAATCCATTGGCTGCTGCAAATGAAAGGGGAATGTGGGAAGGACTGTGCTCTCCTGCCAGCATTAGAGGCTCCTGTGCTCACTTGCCCACATGGGTGAGGGAGACA
This sequence comes from Suncus etruscus, assembly GCF_024139225.1. Classification (NCBI taxonomy): domain Eukaryota; kingdom Metazoa; phylum Chordata; class Mammalia; order Eulipotyphla; family Soricidae; genus Suncus; species Suncus etruscus. Next base: position 77,589,283 of record NC_064851.1, on the reverse strand, counting down.
CCATTAATGAATAGTCTGAAGGTGGAAGCCCACCATGAAGAGTCTGAACTTTCTTTCCACTTTGACTCCATCCTAAGATGGTGGTTGGGCTGAATAACTATTTCTTTAGTAAAAATTGGTTTTGCTTGTGGTATTATTCAAAGATGAAAGGCACGTTTGTTACCTTTCTCTGTCTTCTGGGATTATTATTTTTATTTATTTTTTGTTTGGTTTTACTTTGGGGCCCCACCTGGTGATTCTCAGGGTTTTACTTCTAGCCCAGCATTCAGTGGTAATTCCTGGAGGGATGGAATGTTGGGTTGAACCCAGGTTGGCCTTGTTGAGGCAAGTGCCCAACCCACTGTACTATTTATTGCTCCAGTCCCTGGGATTCTCTCTTTTTTGTTGTTGTTTTTGGGGCACATCCAGTGGTACTCTGCACTCAGATATCACCCTTAGCAGACTCCAGGGGACCTATGGGATGCTGGGGATTGAACCCAGATCTGTCCAGGTTGGCAGCATGCAAGGCAAATGCCCTACCGCTGTGTTTAATTACTCTGGCCCCTATGGGATTATCTCTTGATCTTTATTCTGTCCTCACCTTTGTATTTTCATTCTGTTTGCTGTTAGGACTGCAAAGCAGTGCCATCAGGTTGGCATTCATATGTTGGCATAAGTGTGTTGCTTATGGAATGGTGGTGGGATTGAACTCTGGTGTTCTGCATGAAAGATTATACCAACTTCAACAGAGCTACTGTATTTCACTTACATAACCATCACGCCTGCATAATCACCACACCCCATTTGTCAATAATACCAGCACAATTAAAAAATCACACACACAGGGCCGGAGTGATAGCACAGCGGTGGGGTGTTGGTCTTGCACGTGGCCGACCTGGGACAGACCATGGACCCATCCCCTATAGTCCCCTTAGCCTGCCAGTGGAGAACCAGGAGTAACCCTGTGCTCTCTCTCTCTCTCTCTCTCTCTCTCTCTCTCTCTCTCTCTCTCTCTCTCTCTCTCTCTCTCTCTCTCTCTCTCTCTCTCACACACACACACACACACACACACACACAGGAATGTGAAGCAGAGAAATCATATAGGAGGTTAAGGTGCTTGCCTTGCATTCCACCATCCCCCAGCACCACATACATTCCCTTGACCCCATTAAGAGTAACTCCTGAGGGGGGGAAAAAATAGCCAAAGCATGCCCTGAGAACAATGAGATATGGCCCCAAAACAAACTAGTGATGTTTATTCTGTGAAGTGTTAAATACTCTGGGCCACTAGTAAATTTACTTCTAAGTTTTTGAGATAAAATCATGATGTTCCTTTCCAATAAAGTTCAGAAGTTGGTGCATGTTTTGTCTTTTTTTTTTTTTTTAATCATTTTGTTAGAATCCTGTCATTTGTTTGATAGAGGTGAACAATCAGGACAAGAAAGTTCTGTTATTCCACAAAATAGAATTTGTTATTGTGTTTGAACTATATCTCACTTGGAGCTTTACTGCTGGCTCTGCTAAGAACTCTCTTCTGGAAGTGCTTGGGGGATTATATGTGTTTCTGGGAAACAAACAGGACTTGGTTGCATACAAGGCAAGTTCCTTAATAACTTATCTTTCCAGTTTCAGAAAAGAATTTTTTGTTTGTTTTTTTGGGGACACACCCAGTCACTCTTAAGAGTTACTCCTGGCTCTGCACTCAGAAATCACTCCTGGGTTGGGGGACCATATGGGACACCAGGGGATCCAACTGCAGTCCATCCTAGGTTAGCCATGTGCAAGGCAAACCCCCATCACTGCGCCATGGCTCTGGCTCCTCAGAATAGAATTTTTTTTGTATGGCTGGTGACAAAAACAGTAAAAGAAGGTTGGAGAGATAGTGCAGGGCTTAAGGCATATGCCTATATTTGGCCTGCTCGTGTTTAATCACTGGTACCATATATGGTTCTGTAAAAATGGCCAGGAGTTATTCCCGGAAGTACGGTGTAATCCGAAAGCACAGCCAAAACCCACAATAATCCTATTCCCTAAACAAAAAACGAACTGTGAAGGGTCTGAGGTTTTTACTTTGTACAAGACAGCAAGTTACTGTGTCTGGACTCTGGAACTTAGGGATTCCCAGGTCACAAGGAGCTTCATGTCTCTATCTCCTCTTGTCCCTAAGTTCCATTGGGTCACAAATGGGGGAGGCTCAGATGGATTCTGTGCATATGTGCATATGTGTTTGAGACCCAGCCAAAGAATCAAGCTTGGGATTTCCATTTTAAATTACACAGCCATGTTCAGGCAGTTTGGAACAGAGCTGCTGTTCTCTGTTCTCAAGGTATACAAAAACAAGAGAACTGTGGAAACTATCTCCTAAGAGCAGGAATTCCCTCTCTGGAGGAATTGATATTGCAAAACAAGTGCCTTACTCCATAGAGTACTTTTATTTTGGGGAGAAGTTTGGGGCTACACCTGGAAGTGCCCAGTGCTGACTCCTAACTCCACTCAGGGTCCACTCATATCAGGGTGAGTGGGGGACCATATTTGGCGCCAGGGATAGAACCAAGCTCAGCTGCATTTCTACCCTTTTCTACTATCTCTTTTTTGGGGAGGGGGTTTGGGGCAGCACTTAGGGTTTACTCCTGGCTCTGCTCTCAGAAATCGCTCCCAGCAGGCTTGGGGGACCATGTGGGATGCCTGGAGTCGAACCACCGTCCATCTTGGGTCAACCATGTGCAAAGCAAACACCCTACCACTGTTCTATCTCTCCGGCCGCCTCTTTTCTACTCTCTTCTACTTCTACAGTACCTTTATTTACAAAAATCCAGAGCACACATTTTCAGAGAAAATGAGTTCAATTTAGTATAAATTGAGACCAGTGAGGCTGTCTCTTAAGATTTTTTTTTTTTTTTACATGTTCACTACTCAACTAGTTTTAAGTTTCGATTGAGGATAGCTTTCTTAGACACCAACAGAAACCATTCAGAATTCTTCCAGTTAAATCCAGTCTAGTGTGACAGGGTGGGGGTAGGGGAAGCTGAACTGTCTACAAAATGAATATTGTCGTATATAACAATCAACGATTTTGATTATTAAACTTTGTGTCCCTCCCCAAAGCCCCACCCTCTTTTCACACAATCCAATCCAAGCCTCCACTGTAACTATTATGAAATATATGCTATTCCTTTTATGGCATACTTTTTCTTAAGCCGGGGGGGGGGTGTATTGGGCATTTTAGGATTGAAATTGAGGACTCTGAAAGTCTTGAGCTAGTTGAGCTGTTCACCCTATGATCCTTTGAGGGAAGATTGATGCCTGGGGATTTTTTGGATTTGGGGGTCATGCCCAGTAGTATTTGGAGGTTTCACATAGGTTGGCATTCTAGAGTTGCTTTCAGTGATGTCATGGGAGACCATCATGAGGTGCTGGGGATTATCCCTGGAGCTTTCAGGTGTAAAGCATGTACTCTTGACCCTTGACTGTTTCCCCAGTCCTTGTTTGATGTAACTATGAGCCATTTATGATAAAGTTGATGAAGAGGTAAGTTCAGTTCTACTGATAGATTTCTGTTTCCATTGTTTGTACAAACAAGGTCACACACACACACACACACACACACACACACACACACAAGATGGAGAGTGGGGAAGCAGAGGGACTTCACTTATCTAATCTACAAAATAAACACAAGGCAGAAGATGCTGGGAATTTCCTATCATCCTATTTATGCAGCTGAAAACTACCCTGGTTCCTCAGCCCTACTTAAGAGTGCTGAGGGTAAGACAGGCTTTAACAGAAAGGAGGAAGCTCCCAGCAGAGCCCTGCCCTACACACAGGCCTGCAGAATAGGCCAGCCTGGCAGTATGGAGGCCCCACTGAAGGGCCCTACTGTTCCTATCGCAGCTCTCTGCTTCCATTCTGCAGCCAGCAAGGAGCCACGTGCTGCATGGGCCCCACCTACACCAACTGGAGTCTGTGCAAGCGAATTCTGTCCTCTCAACCACAATATTTATTGCACGTGCTTAGAGTCATGGAGACCATCACCTACATTCAAGTTCGTTTCAGAAGCTTCTAGGTGGCTCTAATTCTCTGGAGAACCATACTTCAGTAGTACAGATCCCAGTCTCTTGTCCCAGACTGGCACACATCCCAGTCCTGTTCCAGCTCTCACCACTCCTAAAGAAATTGGCTCCAGCAATGTTCTCCTGTCTTGTCAGTTTTTCCTCTCCCGTGGATAATTTCCTACAGCATAAGTCATACTATTAATTTTTCTCATTAAAAAAAGAGGGGGCCAGCACGATAGTACAGCATTTCAGGTGTTTGCCTTGCATGAAGTTGACCCAGGTTCGAACCCTAGCATCCCATAAGATTCCCTGAACCTGCCAAGAGTAATTTCTGAGTGCAGAGCCAGGAGTAACTCCTGAGAGTGCCACCGGGTGTGGCCCAAGGGGGTGGGGGGAAGAGGGGCCAGAGAGATAGCTTGCAAACCCATGGATTAGGTGCACTTTGTAAGAGGGAGAGAGAGTCAGGAGTGACTCTGAGAGAACTGCCAAGTGTGACCTAAAAAGCAGTGTGTGTGTGTGTGTGTGTGTGTGTGTGTGGTGTGTGGTTTCTGATCTCTTCCTACCTTTGCTGTTTCTTTTGTCCTCACAGCCCCAATATTCTTCTAAAGACTTGTCAACTTTCTGAGACTTGAGCATAGTGGTAGGGTGTTTGCTTTGCATTCGACTGAGCCAAGTTCAATTCCCCAGCCTCCCATCCCAAATGGTTCTCTGAGCCTTCCAGGAGTGATTTCTGAGCACAGAGCAGAGGGTAACCCCTGAGAGCCACCATATGTGCCCCCCCAAATGTTGTCTACTTTCTCTGGCTCTGTTTCTTCCATTCTATTCTATTTGTTCATCTTTTTTTTATCATGAAATAGAACAGATATTTAAAAGGATTGCAGGGTATGGAACAGAGGTATCAAGTTTAATACTTTATTACAATGCAAATATCCTTCTACCCTGACCAGAAAGAGTACATGAGCAAGAGTTTTGAGCACTTCTCAAGTCCTACCCACCCACTTCCTGCCCAATCCACCCGCCCTTTAACTTAATGGCAATCGCTGCTTTGATTTATTTTATTGTTCTACCAACTAGAACTGTGCTGTTGTTTGATCTGTCTTTGGAAACGTAGATGTAGAACAATAAAACATCTTTGGGACCTACTTCGTTTAAAACAGTACATGTAGGCAAAAGTCACACACATTGACATTTTTACCACTTTTCATTTATTTTCATGATTTATGTGATCCCAGTGCATTTGTAATGCTATTTGTCAAAATTTACCCCAAATATAGCCATTTAAAATGAACATTTATTGCTTCACTCATGCTCTGAGTGACAGAAATCTGGATATTCAGCTCGGTGTTCTGGCTTTAGGACTTTGGTATATTTGCAGTCAAACTGTCACCTGCAGGCTAGAGATATAGTGCCCAGCACATCACCAAACCTGCTCTGAACCCCAGCATTTCATACACTCCTCCACACAGTGCCAGGAATGGCCCCTATATAAAGTCAGGAGTATGCCTTGAGCACAGTCAGGCATCAAAACAAAATAAAATCAACAAGAAAAAACAGATGTGCCCACACCAGGGCCTGCCAAGCACATATGAGTACCACAGTGACCCCTGGTGAGTACAACTAAAGGAATGAGGCTCCTAAGAAGCAAATGTGCAATGAAAGTCACAATGAAAGGAGAGTGACCTTCAGGAGGAAAAAGTACATGTGTACAAATACAAGAGCAAATAAATGTCAACACACATCATGGCCAACAGTTGAAACACCCTGTCTTTACCCAAAACAAAGGCATTAACCCCTTTAACTTGTAAAAGTCCACCTAGATAGGCACTTTTGTCTCTCACTCGACCCTACTCCTCCCAGTTGGGATTTGAACTGGTAAATAGAGGTTTCAGTTTGGCATGCCCAGAGAGACCACGACGATACAAGAAGCCATCCAACTCCATGATTTTTTTTCCCTTATGACTGGTTTGGTTTATTTATTCACCAGGGGGTGGAAATACAGCTGACTATGTAAGCACCCTAACATGATGTGTAGTTTTGACCAGGGTGTGTGTGTGTGTGTGTGTGTGTGTATGTGTGTGTGTGTGCGTATGTGTGTGTGTGTGTGTGTGTGTGTGTGTGTGTGTTTGATCTCTGATGCTCTAAGGAGTCTCCTATCCAGTGGAGGCCAGGGCGTGTGTGTGTGTGTGTGTGTGTGTGTGTGTGTGTTGATCTCTGATGTTCTAAGGAGTCTCCTATCCAGTGGAGGCCAGGAGCACTTGCTTTCCCGGGTCCAGCGGCATGCCCAACCCTGGTCCCAGATGATCTCTCTCAGTGGTCAGCAACCTTTTTTTTCAACTGAGCCAAATCTCGCCAAAACCACGATTGAAATTTATTTTGAGAGCCGCACAGGGCGCCCACTGACCGAGGGTAGGAGCAGAGTCCTGACTCCTGGAGCGGCCGCCCGGCACACAGAAGAGCCAAATTAAAAGTGTAAAAGAGCCGCAGGTTGATTCTATCTGATGGATGTTCACTCAGCCCTGGTGGAAGGGTCAAACGAGGAGCGGCCTGCGCAGTCGTGACCGCCAGGGGGCGTGCGCGGCCGAGGCAAGCGGGGAGCGGGAGATTTCCGAGGCCCGCGCAGCTTGGAGCTCACTCCAGCTCCCGCCTCTCGCCTGGTGTGTGTGTGTGAGTGAGGTGGGGGGGTTAGTGGGGGGAGCAGCCTCTCGGGCACTCTTTCTCCTTTGTGCACCCCATTACCGAATCGCCTTCTTCTGATCCCTAGACAACAAAGGAAGCAATCGTGGCTTCGGTTTGGGTTTCTCTGTTTCCTAAGGTGACCCCCATTTCCCTCCCCACTTCCACCGCACCGCTGTCCCCATTCCCCTTACCTTCCATGGGGCGTAGGCTAATGACCCCCAACACTTAGGGGTGACCCAAGGAACTTTCAGTGCCTCTAGAGCAGGGACAAGTAGGCTAATGACCCCCAACACTTAGGGGGTGACCCAAGGAACTTTCAGTGCCTCTAGAGCAGGGACAATTCAACCTAGCCCATTGTGCATTGAACCCTCATTGACCCACCTGCCACCTCCCATCTGAACTGCCCAAGGGCTCATTTTGGGGGCCTGGAAGAGCTGCCACGGGAGGCAATTCACACACACTGAGGTTGTGCAGGTATTTCAGGTAAGCAACAGATTATTTCTTAGTGTAAGTGTGTCCTGAGTCACATTGGACTCTGATGATTATCTACTATGAATAGATATTATGCACGTAGTAACTGATAATTAACATATCTTAATGTTTAATATATATGCTATAGAACAATAGCATGATAGTATTGACACTAACAACTGTTATAAAACATATATATGTTATCTCTTTTGTGTTTGTTTTCCATTTTATTTGTTTGAAAAATGCATCACATAATTAATCATAATATTTGCCTCCAGATAAGTGGAAGCAAAGTTACTGAAAAAATTGAAAGAAAATGGGGCTGGAGAGATAGCATGGAGGTAAGGCGTTTGCCTTTCATGCAGAAGGTCATTCGTTCGAATCCCGTCATCCCATATGGTCCCCTGATTTCTGAGCATAGAGCTAGGAGTAACCCCTGAGTGCTGGGTGTGACCTAAAAACCAAAAAAATAAATAAAATAAAATAAAATAAAATGATGAGTAAAGAATAAAAAAGAACAAAGAAAAAGTACAGTAGCAAGCTCCTTTGTGAAAATGATTGTATCTCCAATGAAATCATTAATACAATGGCAGAAGCTTTAGTAAGCTCTTGTTGCTATACATCCAGTCTGTTAAGTTTGGGTGTTCCTTTAGGGATGACAGCGTCACACAAAGGATGTTTTCCAGAAATTCAAAGCTATGATACTACGAATTTTAGGGGCATATACTCAGCAGCAGGACCTCCTGGAAGAAGGCCAGGTTCAAACATGCTGACTGTGTTTGTGGACGTGGTTACAGCTGCCAGTCTTCTCTGAAAGAAGGAAGATACAGGGAAGGGTGCCCGCACTTGTCCAAAAAAATTCCCTGGTGATATCAGCCCAACAGTGGGTGGACTTGAACTGTGGTCAGATCAGCCTCCCCGCAAGGAACATAGAGGGTCAGTTACGAGTCAGGCTTCGGGGGGGGGGGGGGGGAAGGTGCCTCTGAGTGATGGAGGCAGCATGTGTAGCTTTGGCAGGGTACGGAGTTAGCCCACCTGTCCTCCCAAGATGACCAGCTTTGTGCTGCGTGGGCCTGTGTAGCCATAATCTTTCACCACTCAGTTTACATCTTGTTAAAGAAAACACTGTCTATGAAGCTGGCCCAGTTCGAACATGGTGACTGCCTGTTCATTTTTGGTTGTTTTTTTTTTTTTTTTTTTTTTTTTTTTGTTGTTTTTTGGCACACCCAGCAGTGCTCAGGGGTTACTACTGGCTCTGTGTTCTGGAATTACTCCTGGCAGTGCTCCATGGACCTTATGGGATATCATGGTTTGAACCTGGTTTACTGTGTATGAGGCAAATGCCTTACTCGTCGTGCTATTGCTCTGGCCACATATATGTTATCTCCTAAATATTGTGGTGTGCCATAGTTATGTTCAGAGGACATACTAGAATAATTTTTGACCATCTGAAATTCAGATATATACCATCACATACATAGAGATCCATATCCCTTTACTTATCTGCAATTCAAATGTAGCTGTTTTGGTTTATTTCTGGCATCCTTGTTCAGGAACTGTTCAGGAATGGATTTGTGTGCAGGAAAAAGGGGCAAGAGTGTGAAACTCACACTTGGAAAGGTTCTTTAAATTCTGGCTTCTGGGTAGCTTCCTTTCATCTGTCTTTTACTTGTTTTTTTTTTTTTTATGTAACACTAGTTAGTCAAGAAAGTCCCATTTGTCTCTGCTTTATTTAAGTTAAACTTAAGTGTGGCCTTATTCGTAGCATCTTTATATAAGACAGCAGTTTTCTTTTTTCCTTTCAGTTCTTTATTTTTTATTTTCTTTCTTTTTTTTTCAGTTCTTCATTTTTTCTTTATTTTCTTTCTTTTTTTCTTTTTTAGACAGCAGTTTTCTTAACAGGTTTTAAGGAGGAACAATTGATCATTCAATCAGTCATTAATCAACCATTGCCTTTGGGTGGGGCATAGGCCACAACCAGAGGTGCTCAGAGCTTACTCCTGGCTCTGTGCTCAAGACTCAGAAGACCATATGGGGTGCCAGGGATCAAATCTACATCGGCTATGTGCAAGTCTAGTGCCTTACCCATGTACTATCTCTCTGACCCTGCGGACCTCATTTTTGGATGACGTTTTATCTCGAGGGTCCCGTACATATCACCCTCCAATAACTCCCTACTCCCACACCAGCCACTTTCCCCATGATAATCAGACTGGAACACACACTCCCGGACTGGGATATGCCCTCCTGTAACTGACAACTGCCCTACTATAAAAAGGAGAGCCTGGTAGTTATTTGGGGAGGGGTAGCATAGAAACTGGAGCAGAGCCTGCCCCTGCCTCCCCCATCTGGCTGGACCTGGGCCTGAGATAAAGCATCAGCAAGATGCTGTCTGCTCTGCCTTTATCCCTCTTTTATTCTCTCTCTCAAACCCAAAGCTACAGACCTCCTCCTTCTTCTCCCTGTTCTCTAGCCAGTGATCTCCCTCTCTCTCTCTTTAACTCCCCAGAGCATACTTCAGGAGATGTGCAGAAATAAAGTGCAATGATGTTTCTATCCCTCTCCTTTCCTTAAATCCCCCCCCTCTCTCTTGCGTGCATGCACGCATATTTCTGGGTGGGCCTTGTCATTTACCCCCCCCCCCCCGCACACACGCATATACACATTGTCCATTACATTTAGATAGTGGATCAAAGGAACTGGTTAGGGACAAAGTCCTCAGGATACTTTTAGTGACAGTATTTGCCCCTTAAGAGCCTGGTTCCTTGCTTAGTCCTGACCCCTCCATCATTCTTCTTGCTCCTGGGTCTCACCAGCTTGCTCACAGAGAAGAGAGATGCCATCAGCTTCCTCAGGCTGACCAAACAAGTGATCAAAGACAGACAAAAAATCTGATATAAATGGTCTTCTTGGGGCCAGAGTGGTGGCACAAGCAATAAGGCATCTGCCTTGCGTGTGCTAGTCTAAGATGGACCACAGTTCAATCTCCCAGAGTCCCATAGGATCCCCCAAGCCAGGAGCGATTTCTGACCTTGTAACCAGGAGTAACCCTTGAGCATCACTGGGTGTGGCCGAAAAACAAAAAAAAAAAAAAAAAAAGGAGGCCACATATCAAGGCATTTCTAAGGTTGTCCTTCTGAGACTAGAGAGAATAATTGTCCCAGGTCACTATCCTTGACAAGCTGCCTCCTCCTTCCTCACTTTATGAGGGATGATCTTTATACATCTGTCTCCTTGTCTAACGTTCTCTTTTCACAAGAAAACCGGTGGGCCCGGAGAGATAGCACAGCGGCATTTGCCTTTCAAGCAGCCAATCCAGGACTAAAGGTGGTTGGTTCGAATCCTGGTGTCCCATATGGTCCCCCATGCCTGCCAGGAGCTATTTCTGAGCAGACAGCCAGGAGTAACCCCTGACACCGCCGGGTGTGGCCCAAAAACCAAAAAAAAAAAAAAAAAAAAAAAGGAAACTGGTAATGCTGGTTTAGTACCCACCTAAATGAACCCCTTTTAGCCAGGTCACTCTGTCAAAACTCTGTGGAAATAAGGTCATGTTTGAGGGAATTTATCTTTTGGCTAGTGGAGAAATCCTGGTGAGTGAGGACACCTTTTAATCCTAATAGTTGCCATAGGACCTTGGCTGCATACATTCTAGAAAGGATAGGTATCCCCTACTTTTGGAAAGTTCCAGTTACATCATTTGGTAATTATAAGAGGCTCGCTTTAGTACCTGTATTTATTTATTTATTTATTTATTTATTTATTTATTTATTTATTTTTATTTTATTATTTTTTTTCTTTGTGGTTTTTGGGTCACACCCGGCAGTGCTCAGGGGTTACTCCTGGCTCCAGGCTCAGAAATTGCTCCTGGCAGGCACGGGGGACCATATGGGGCGCCGGGATTCGAACCAATGACCTCCTGCATGAAAGGCAAACGCCTTACCTCCATGCTATCTCTCCGGCCCCTTATTTTGGTTTTGAGACCATACCCAGAGGTACTCAGGGCTTACTTTTGGCTCTGTGCTCGGGCCTACTTCTGGGGTTGCTATTTAGAGCATATGTGGTGCTGGGGACCAAATGGGTTGGTCACGTGCAAGGCAAGCACTTTAACCCCTGTAGTATCTCTCTGACCTGGCACCATTTTTGATCTGAGAATAAAATTCAGAGATGTTTGATTTTCCTACATAGGAAGGAGGCACAGGCATCTGTACTTTCTTGCAGCTGCAGCAAAATCCAGAGGTCATACTCTGAGCAGTGGAAGAGCAGCTAATGACTGGCTGTTCTGGACCCCAGCAGCCCTGCTTTTATAGTCGGGCATGCTCTTCTAGGTTTTCATGTGTTTTTTGGTAAGATGTGGCAGATTATTTGGGGCATCTAGGAATATTAAAAAAAAGTTTCCTATAAACTGGTGGTGATGGCTTCTTAGCAATAGCTTTTGAATTGATTCATAAGAAGGCTTTATCTTCAGATCTTCTTGGTTGGCTACACTCCTAAACTTAGTCTGAGAGGCCAGCTCTGCTCCTGGAAAACAGGGGTTTATCTTCACATGTGCGCGCACGCACACACACACACACACACACACACACACACACACACACACACACACATCCTACCCTGGGTGAAAGGCAGAGGCCTTCCTGCCATCCCTTCCATATTTTCCACACATTTAGAGAATTTGAGATTAAAATGGACTGTTTGGGGCCAGAGAGAGTACAGTCATTAAAGTGATTGTAGTGATTAAGGCCTTGCATGCCTCTTACCTGGGTTTGTTCCTCAGCCGTATATATAGTCCCTAAGTCTCTCCCAGGAGTGATCTCTAAGCACTGCCAGCTGCTAACTCCATGGTAAAAACTAGCAATAGAACATGCTGGTTCCCAGGAGATTTCATGTCCCAGAAATGCTAATGTCATCTCCAGGACTCTTACTTCCTGCTATATTTCACTTGTTCTTTGGACTCCTCAGCCTAATTTCAAATTTGCTTTTCTTTCTAAAGTAAAGTCTTTTGTGCTGCTACTTTAGTGGTATGATAGTTTTATTTCCTCACTATATAGTGTGTTGGAGATAGAAAACTTTCTGTTAACATGAGGGATGCAGGTAGAACTCCTGTGGCACTGTATTTCCATGCCTACCAGTGCAATCCAAGGCTCTTGAAACAGTTGTTGGTGAAATGAATTGGTATATGGCCTTAAAAATAAAGTTGTTTGGCAAAGCAGAGAAGCCTTGCTCCTCCCAAGAGTCATAGGAGCATTGGTGGTTACTAGTCTTCCACGCATTCCTTTGTTTTGCTGCACTGTAAAGTTATTGAGCCAGGTCCTCCATCTGCAAGGTACATACTCTATCACTGAGCCACATCCCTGGCCCCTTCTGGGTGTCTTTTCAAAATACTGAAGGCTGTGGCTGCTAATCAGTACTTGCAAATAATTTTGGGTCTATAGTAAAGCATATTGATAATCATTTTTGGCCAATATGTTCATGCAAGAAGAGGTTCCAGGTAAAAGACTATTTGTTTTTGCTTTGATTTAACCATACCAGGCTGTGTTAGGGTTGACACCTAGCTCTGCACTCAAGGAACACTCCTGGCAGGGCTCAATGGACCTTTGTGTGGTGCCAGTGATCAAACTCAGGTCAGTTGCATGCAAAACAAGCACCTTATCCACTGTGCTTTCTTTATAACCTTGAGAAGACTATTTTATTCAATCACTAGTATTTGGGGGCACCAACCCTCTTGCTGCTTTTCCTTCTGTTACAACATATATCCCATCATGCTTTGGGCACTCTGTCTTCAAAACTCACCTGCTGTCTCAGAATCAACAGTGTAATATTATATTTCCCATTGTCAAATTGTTCTCTAATGGTTAACATTGTATTTTCAGATTTCCTACCAATTCATATACAACTTTTATTTAGAGACATACATTCATTTCACTGGATAAAGTGTCCTGAAGCATTTCCTCCTCTGTCTCCTCTGTTTGCTGGGATTATTCTGTTTCTCTCTTTTTCATAGAGAAACTATATTGCAGGTGCTAAGCACTTTGCCACCAGCTCAGGCACCCTACTTGGCAATGCCTTCCTTACTGTCCCATTCCTACAAACACAGTGTGGTAAAGACTCCTCCCTGCCACCCCCCCCCAGTCTGTTTGAAGGTGTTTGGATGGAACATTCCTCATCTAGAAATGTATTCAAGTTTCTGTCCCAAAGTTTAACACCTCAAGTCCATGGCAAATATTATACTCAAATGGAAAAAATTGAAAGCCTTTTTTCTAAAAATCTGGCACAAGATAAGGCTGCCCTCTCTTGCCACTTCTATTCAACATAGTACTAAAGTACTTGCCATAACAATTAGGTAAGATAAAGGTATCAAAGGCATTCAGATAGGAAAGGAAGAAGTCAAGCTCTCACTATTCACAGATTATATGATCAAAATTTTAAAAACCCTGAAGACTATCAAGAAACTTCTAGAAACAATATATTTATATAGCAATGTGGCAGGCTACAAAATTAACACACAAAGATCAATTATTTTCTATACAAAAATGATAGAGAAGAAATAGATATTTAAAAAATCCCATTCACAATAGTACTACAGAAACTCAAATAGCTCAACTTAATTATAGAGGTAAAGGATCTATTCTATACAAAGAAAACTACAAAATACTGCTTCAAGAAATAAAAGAGGAAATAAACACAGGAAATGGAGATATATACCCTGTTCATGGATTGGGAGGATCAACATGATAAAAATGGCAAGATACACCAAAGCATTGTTTAATGCTTTGTTTAATGCATTTTTAATGCAATTCCTCTAAGAATACCTATAGCATTCTTCAAAGAAGTAGATCAAAAACTCCTGAAATTCATTTGAAAGAACAATGCCAACAAATTGTTAAGAACCCCTAATGAAAAAAAAGATGAGAGACATCACTTTTTTCAACTTTAAATTATATTACAAAGCAATAGTCATCAAAGTAGCATGGTATTGGGATAAAGACAGACCCTCATATCAATGGAATAGACTTGAGTATTCATAAAATGAATCCCAGATATACAATCAATTAATAAAGGGGAAAATGCAAAGTGGAGCAAGGAATGTCTTTTCAACGAGTGGTGTTTGGACAACTGGTCAACCACATGCAAAAACAAAGTGAACTCAGACCTCTATCTAACACCATTCACAAATGTCAAATAAAAATGAATTAAAGACCTTGACATCAGACCTGAAACTATAAGGTATATAGAAGAAACGTAGGCAAAACACTCCATGACATTGAGAGTAAAGGCATCTTCAAGGAGGATACATCACTGTCCAAACAAGTGGAAACAGAGATAAACAAATGGAAATACATCAAACTGAAAAGCTTCTATACTTCAAAGGAAAACAGTGACTAGGATACAATGGCCATTTGTAGCATGAGAGAAACTACTCACCCAATATCCATCAGATAAAAGGGCTAATAGCCAAGATATACAAGGTACTAACAGAACTTAACAAGAAAAACACAAACAAAAACATCTAACGCCATCAAAAAACGGGGAGAAGAAATGAACAGACATTTTCTCAAAGAAGAAATACAGATGGCCAAAAATGGAAGAAAAAAAAAAGACACCTGAAAAAATGCTCCAGGGGGCTGGAGAGATAGCACAGTGGTAGGGCATTTGCCTTGCATGTGACCGACCTGGGACAGACCCAGGTTTGATTCCTGGCATCCCATTTGGTCCTCCAAGTCTGCAAGGAGTGATGTCTGAACACAAAGCCAGGAATAACTTTTAAGCATCACTGGATGTGCCCAAAAACCAATCAATTGATCAGTAAGTAAATAAACTGCTTAAAAAAATACAGTAGTGCAGTGGTAGGGCATTTGCCTTTCACGCGACTGACCTAAGACGGACTGTGGTTCAATCCCCCAGCATCCCATGTGATATGGTCTCCCAAGCCAGGAGATATTTCTGAGTGCATAGCCAGGAGTAACCCCTGAGCGTCACAGGGTGTGGCCCGTAAACAAAAACAAAAACAAATTAAAATTTTTAAAAAAAGACAAAATGCTCTATATCACTAGTCATCAGGGAGATGCAAATCAAAACAACAATGAGGTATCATTTCACGCCACAGAGACCAATATACATCACAAAGAACAACTAGTGTTGGCAGGGATGTGGGGAAGAAAGGAACTCTTTTTTTTAAATTAACATCTTTATTTAGGCACCGTGATTACAAACATGTTTGTAGTTGGGTTTCAGTTAGAAAAAAGAATACTCCCCTTCACCAGTGCAACATTTCCATCACCATCTCTATCCTTCCCACCCCCTGCCTGCATTCAAAACAGGCATTCTATTTTTCTTACTCATTACCATTGTCATGATAGGTGCCAATGTACTTATTCCTCTAAATGAACTCACCACTCTTTGTGGCAAGCTTCAGACCATGGGCTGTTCCTTACAGCCCACATCTCTATTGTCTCTTGGTATTATTATAATAATGTCTTATTTTTCTTAAAACCCGTAGATAAGTGAGACTATTCTTGGTCTATCTCTCACCCTCTGACTTATTTGACTCAGCATAACAAATTCCATGTACATCCATGTATAAGAAAATTTCATGGCTTCATCTCTCCTGGTGGCTGCATAAAATTCCATTGTGTATATGTACCACTGTTTCTTTAGCCATTCATCTGTTGAAAGGCATCTGGGTTGTTTCCAGATTTGGCTATTGTAAATAGCACTACAATGAATATAGGTGTATAGAAGGCATTTGTGTGTGTGTGTGTGTGTGTGTGTGTGTTTGTGCCACACTCAGTATGCTCAGGGGTTACTCCTATGTGCTCAGAAATCGCTCTTGGCTTGGGGGACCATATGGGACACCATGGGATTGAACCAAGGTCCGTCCTAGGTTAGTGCATGCAAAGCAAATGCCCTACCACTTGCGCACTCAGGTTCCAAGAAGGCATTTTTATATTGTATTTCTGTGTTCCTAAGGTATATCCATAAGAGTGGTATAGCTGGATCATATGGGACTCAATTTCCAGTTTTTTTTAGGGAACTCCATATGGTTTTCCATAAAGGCTGGACTAGACAGCATTTCCACCAGCAGTGAATGAGAGTTGAGAAAGGAATTCTCCTTCATTGCTGGTGGGAATGTCCTCTGGTCTAACCTTTCTGGAAAATAATATGAATATTCCTCAAAATGTTGGAAGTGGAACTCCCATATGATCTAGCAATAACACTCCTAGGGAAATACCCTAATGTTGTTTTAATATAAATTAAAGAGTCCTAGTGTTGGTAGGGGGATGGTGAGGCCTTTCTTGGCTAGTCTAGGCTCCTGCAGCCCCTATGGCCTAGTGGGTCTGAAGGTTGTAGGATGAGGGCAGAGAGATTCACAAAGTAGTCAGATAAAGTTCCAGAAGTTAGCCAACTTTATTTCACAGTCCTAACCTAACATATACATTTCCTCACATGGCTTCTATGATAAGCCTTTCCTAGCAGCTACTTCTCTACTCCTGGCTCTCTCGGCCTCTGTCTCCCTTTCAGCTGCTTTTTTCAGGCTTCCTTACTAACTCCCTTTGTGATGCTACTGATGCTGCTTCTTTACTGATGCTGAATCTGCTGATGAATCTCTCTGTTGAATCTCGCTGTTGAGTCTCACTTCTGCCTTACTTCTATAACTCACCTTTTTTCCCCCACCCCCTCTAACTCTCCTTCTTAATACCTCTCTCCCCCCATTCAGCCTCTTCTACCCACCCATACCAGGTGTGGACAGTTCTGATCACTCAGGTGGGATAAATAAGAAGTTGGGGGAGGAGATACCCACATTTTATCCAAGTTTCTTTTCATAAGCTTCTATAAACAAAATCACAAGAACCATCTCCCTACCAACAGTAGGACTCATTAATTTATATTAAAACAACACCCTAAGAACACAGAAATATAATTAAAAATGTCCTCTGCACCCCTATGTTTTTATCACAACACTATTTACAATAGCCAGAATCTGTAAACAATCCAGGTGCCCAACAACAGGTGAGTGGCTAAAGAAACTGTGGTACATTTACACGATTGAATACTATGCAGCTATTAGGAAAAATGAAGTCATAAAATTTGACTATATGTAGATGACATGGAAAACATTATGCTGAGTGAAATGAGCCAGAGAGGAGGGATAGACATAGAATAGTCTCATTCATCTACAAGATATAAGAAAAATAAAAGACAGTATGGCAATAATATCCAGAGACAATAGATCTGAACATTAGGAGGACCAGCTTATGTCATGAAACTTGGCACAAAGAGTGGTGCATGTAAGTAGAACACTAATCATAATGACAACCACCATAACAATGATAGTAAGGGAAAGAGGCAGAATGCCTGTTTGAGGGACAGAGAGGGGGTTAGGATGGGGGGTGGAAAATGAAGGACTTTGGTGGTGGGAAAATAACACTGGTGAAGGATGGTGTATATTCTATGACTGAAACCATTATTTTTTGTTAACATCGTGATTAAATAAAAATAAATATAAAAAAGAAATAGTTTTTATAAAATTGAATGGAATAAAAATGAACAAATTAGTATTTTCTACAACATAAAAAAGAAGCTCTTCTGTGTTTAAGCCAGTCTGAGCTATTTATTTTTCTTTATTTGAGACACTGTATTTTACAGTACTATTTGATAGGGTTTCATGAATACAACATTCCAACACCACTCTCTCCTTTGAGTTTGAAACTCTGGAATGTAGACTGCAATTCTATGGCAGATCTTATCTTTTTTTATTTATGTAAAAATAATTTGAGATTTATTTTGTTTTTGTTTTTTGGGGGGGGCACACCCAGCGGTGTTCAGGGGTTACTCCTGGCTGTCTGCTCAGAAATAACTCCTGGCATTCACGGGGGACCATATGAGACACCGGGATTCGAACCAACCACCTTTGGTCCTGGATCGGCTGCTTGCAAGGCAAACGCCGCTGTGCTATCTCTCCGGGCCCGTAATTTGAGATTTAAGAGGGTTATAGAATAAGTATGTGATGGGGCAGAGTGATAGTATAGCAGGTAGTGCATTTGTCTTGTAAGCAGCTGATTTGGGTTCAATCCCTGATACCCCATATGATCCACTAAGTACCACCAGTGATTTCTGAGTGCAGAGTTAGGAGTGACCCATGTCCATCACTGGTCATGATGCTCAAAACAAACAAACATGAAATAAGCATATGTGACAGGGAAAAATTATACTCATCAATAACTTATATAAAACATTTGGGCTTGTTTTGGCCCAAAGCACCGCATTTGATGGTGCTTGGGTCTTAATGTTGATTCTGCACTGAGAGATCACTCCTAGTGAGGTTCAGTGATCATATGGGCACTGGGGATCAAAACCAGGTTGGCCATGTACAAGGCAAGCAAGTGCCCTACCCACTGTAAAATTGCTTTTGCCCCATAACTTATATAACTTTTCATTATCAAAAATATATTTTCTGTAGAAAGTTCAAAATAAAATTGCTTATAATACTATTACTGAGGCATCATTACTAATAACATTATCTCTAATATTCTACAAATTATTATTATTTCAAAAAAGACATTTTTCCTGCATGTTATTTTATAATTGTGATTTTGTAGCCACTACATATTGAAAATTCTATGATATTCTTTGATCTTCTCTTCAATAGTTACATATTCTATGGTGTGGACCTAGGATATATTTAGGGAAATAATCTTTTTTAATTTAAAATTTATTATAGTTAAGGTAATATGTTTACAAGGATATTGGACTTTATGGTCTTGTATAGATCTATCACCTAAACCACACCACCCTAGCTTCTCTATCAGACCCTATCCACCTATTGGACATTAATTGGTCATTGAATTTATTTCTTTTCATCTTCACCTGGAGAATAGTTTTGATTTTAATTTCAAAAGATCCCTGCTTAGTGGCCGGTGAGGTGGTGCTCGAGGTAAGGTGTCTGCCTTGCAAGCGCTAGCCAAGGAAGGACCCTGGTTCGATCCCCCGGCATTCCATATGGTCCCCCTAAGCCAGGGGCAATTTCTGAGCGCATAGCCAGGAGTAACCCCTGAGCATCAAACGGGTGTGCCCCCCTTCCCCCCAAAAAAAGATCCCTGCTTAGTTTAAACTAAGCTCTGACCCACTGGAACTCCAAACTTTGATTTAAAGGAACTATAATAGGTTGGGAAAGTCAGGAGTAATGACTGTTCCATCTCTCCTACCTCACTAATCAGGTTAACTACTTCATTCCTTGATTTCTTCTTTGCTAAACTAATGATCATAAGTCTTGTACTTTCCATAAAAGTTTCAGGAACTTTCCTAGATGCTACATATGTTCTAGGGAAATTGTAAATGGGATAATAGAAACAAGATTTGGGAAGAGCAGTTTTGTGAGCAATATTATCTCTGATTGGGTGTTTTTGTTTGTTTGTTTGTTTGTTTTTTCAGAAGCACCCACTCCCTTGTTCAGAGCATAGCTTTCTCCACATAACACTTTTTTTTTTTTTTTTGATCAGAACCACAACTCTTTACTAGTAGGCAGAGAGACTATACTTCAAAGACGAATTACCCAAAATTTGCATATGGGATTACTCCTCCTCTCAATCCCTATTAAACTTTTCTCTCTGGCCACAAACAATCAGCCCATTAGCATTTGTATGGAAAGAATGGAGCATGTGGTCTGAGGCAGAAATGTAAACAACAGGCCAAAGGAAATTACCTACGTCAACAGTCTCAAATACATCATCATCACCATCATCAGGAATGTTTGTACAAGATTTAGAAAAAGAACTTAAATTTATGTCTTAAATATTTAGGATTTTAAAATGATTTATTTAATTTCTTAAGTTCTAGCATCTTAGCTACAGAAAGATAGTTAGGGGCCAGGGATATACAGTTCAATGATTAAGTGCCTTTTTTTCAGATGTAAGGTCTTCAGTTTGGTTCCCACCTCACATGTTAAGCTTGATCCCAAGTGGCACTGTCATTTATGATCCCTGGTGCCAAAGCAAAGTATGTGATTTCTGGTGCATCACAACTAGAGGTGTGAGAAAAATACAAATATAAAGTATGTGGTTTTGGTGAGCACGACTACCTGGCTATTGCAGTGACAAAAAGAAATGGTATAGAAATTATACAACCTACATACATAAATGGACATATTTATTCATATGGTTTTTCTTGGGAAGTTGGGCCACACCTGATGGTGCTTAGAGGTTAGTCTTGGCTCTGTGCTCAGAAATCATTCATGGCAGGCTTGGGGACCATATGGGATTCGGGGAATTGAACTTGGATCTCTCAGGGGTTGACCACATGCAAGGCAAATGCCCTACTTCTGTGCTATTGCTCCGGCCCCTTATTCATATGTTTTAAAACACATTTCACTAATACAGACTTGAGTTCATTTTTACTTTAGCTTTCATTACAGGACAGACCTATTAAAGGGTGATGCTTACATACCAGCAGCTTCCAAGGCTAAGCACTAGCCTTGACAAAGGTGCATCTGGGTGAAGGAAAGGAAAATGATTTCTGAGTGCCAGAAACTTAAACCATTCCAGAGCTGGAGGCTTAGGAAAACCAAAATTTACTTTAGGGGAGATTGAGCCAAAACTGTCTCACCTTTAAACAGATTGGTGAAATAGATTTTATTCCTTAAGAAAGATGAATTTATTTATTTACTATGTTGTGCCAGCACTACAATTGTGTGCTTCTGGCTATATGGCAGCCTTTATTGATAGAATGTCACTTTTTTGAATGGGGTTGAACTTAAGTCTAATATGCAATTTTGGCAACAAGAACCATTTGTATGGGTGCGCTCTAATGTGACATGCGTGTGACCCACTGATGGCATGCATCAGTATCAAGTATCAAGAAAAATTTTCAATTATTTATGTAGGTTTTGGTGTTCAGGGCTTACTCCTAGCTCTGTACTCATGAATTGCTCCTGTAAGTGGTTGGGGTGGAGGTGGTGGTGGTGGTATATATGGTGCCAGAATAAAGCCTGGGTCAGATAAGTGATAGTTTGGCATCATGAACTCTCCTGTTTTGCTGAGTTGTCTCAGAGGCCATGGATATAAACCCAGTCCTGAGATCAGGGTCGATGCAGACTATGGTGAAAGCATCCAGTGGATCTGTTTCTTTTTTCCTGTTAGTTCTTTCTTTACTCCTTCATCTTTTTCTGTTTCAATTTAATTGAAGGGCCTTGAAGAACAACCAAATGTGCCCATCTCACACAAAAGAACACACACAAATTTGGATTATCAAGATGAACTAGTGCCATTTACTTCTTGTACAAAGTTTTGACTTAAAAATAAATTTCCTGGGGCCGGAGAGGTGGCGCTAGAGGTAAGGTGTCTGCATTGCAAGCACTAGCCAAGGAAGGACCATGGTTCGATCCCTCGGCGTCCTATATGGTTTCCCCAAGCCAGGGGCGATTTCTGAGCGCTTAGCCAGGAGTAACCCCTGAGCATCAAACGGGTGTGGCCCAAAACACACACACACACACACACACACACACACATAAAAATAAATAAATTTCCCCTGTTTTATAATTTGAGAGATTGCTTTTTTTTCCTTTTCTTTTTTCTTCTTTTATTTGTTTTTTTGGCAGTGCCCAGAAGTTACTCCTGGTTCTTTATTCAAGGATCACTCCTGGTGGACTCGGGACATTATGTGGTGCCAGTGATTGAATTAGTGATTGGCTGCATGAAAGACAAGTACCATTGCTCTGACCCCCGATTACTTATTTCTTATTAACATGACTGCATTTATATTTGGAAAAACTTAGGGTGGTAATTTTTAGATTTTTACATTTTTAGTAACTGTACAGGTTGCCACCTAAACCTTTATTAATCTTCAGTGGTGTGTTTAATCTTGACTGAATGTATTACTCTTCTCCAGAAGTAATCTGCAAGTGGCTGTGTTATCACAGAATGGGTGTTAGATCTTGCAGGTTATCCTTGGAAATAATACCCGAGAATGGGGTGAATAAAATAAGTATGGAATGCACAAAGTAAATGAGTAATTAAACACATTTTTAAAAAAAGAGGATGGGGAGAAAACATTTATTTAGCAGTACAAGTGGGTTTGTCAGAGAAAGCACAATGGAGCCTGAGGGATGAATCATGGCCCTTTTCCAATGTGAGAATCATTCTGTCCCATGCAGGCCCAGCAACATTCAAAAATGCTGAAACGCGAGGCCGGAGAGACAGCATGGAGGTAAGGTGTTTGCCTTGCATGCAGAAGGACAGTGGTTCGAATCCTGGCATCCCATTGGTCTCCCGAGCCAGCCAGGAGTGATTTCTGAGCTTAGAGCCAGGAGTAACCCGTGAGGGCTGCCAGGTGTGACCCAAAAACCAAAAAAAAAAAAAAAAAAAAGCTGAAATGCTTTGCACACACGTAGCCCTGGAGTCCACAGTAGACCTGTTCAAATGACCCCATCAGATGGCAGATGTGTGACTTTAGACTTGAGATGTCTGATCACAGAGTATTCACCTGTGCCAGAACATCCTCTGCAAACATTCAGGTCTGCCTGAACAGTGAAGTCACAGACCCTCTTTTATGTTTTCTTTGTCCCAAGTCAAACACACACTTGTTCAGATCGGACAGTCTGATTCCTGGACTGGCCTTATTGCTTCGGGTCTGGGACAAAGAGACGATGTTACAGTCTGGTTTCTATGGCAACAGAGGAGGGGCGATAAAAACTGAAATGTTGGAAACACCGTTTCTGACCATTGTGATATAATTCAGGTTATTATATGAATAGAACTACCAAAGAAGCAGAAGCATTACCTTGCAGGTCATGTTGGTGAAAAAAAAAAAACAAAAAACAAAAAAACAAACAAAAAAATGAACAATGATCAAACCAAAAAATAAAACTACACCTCACATTTTTCTGCTAAGAGGAAGGAAACAAGACACACACACACACACACACACACACACACACACACACACACACACACACACACACACACACGGGCGCCTCGTTTTCTGCATGTAAAATGTGTGTCCTTTAAAAGCCAGTGGTTGGCTGGTTTTCCGGACATGATGTGGTTGAAGCTGTCATCGTAATGGAAATTCACTGCTGTAGCTATGGTAAATCGAGTTTTCTGCCTGTGCTGAATGCATTAGTCTAATGAGATGTTTGCAACCGGAGAGCTGGGCTGCTGGAGGCTAACTGCGAGCTCCTCACTCCTGGGTGGAAGATAAGCTTTTGCAGTATTGGGTCTGCAAGTCGTGAAAGTCTTCTGTCTTCTGAGGCAACACTCCTGGCTGGGCAGAAAACCTGCAAGGGCTCTGGTGAACAACCATAGGTAAGGGAGATGCACAACTGGAGGGTTGCCATTTACACTGGCACCTTCCTCTCTGACAGGTTCTCCCCAGTGCAGCTTTTCTGGGGGTGCACATCTACCTCACTGGAAATGCGTAAGTGTCCTTCATAAAAAAAAACCCAAAGCTAGCAGATCACTTCACTGCCCCCTGCTTCAGTGACAATATTTGATTTCTTTGCCAGAAGAAGATATAGCAGAGGATGATGTACTTTATACATTTGGGTTATCAATACATTCATGACTTTTTAACTCTGCACTTGAGTAAGTGAAAGTAGTCCCTCTCCCCCTCTCCCCAAGACCCATGTGAGTTCAAATAATTTGTCAGCTATGTTTGGGCAGGCTGACATTATTCTTCATTTTATTTCTTAATGAAAAAATATTGTTTTCTGTGGGATAAAAGGATTTTCCTAACACGAATTAAAATTGTTATGTTATGAATATGCAAAAGTGTTTGGTGTACTTTCTAAGCATGCTGGTTTTTCTCAGTTAGCCAGAGTAAGTGAATAGAAGGCTGTGGATAAAAGTTTCATGATGGTTTTTTTGGGGGGGAGAAAGAGCTGATGATAGAGTGACAGGAGCAGTTTTCTCAAGTTCAAGTCCTTCCAAGGGTGAACGTTGAGCACCTGCAATCAGGTCTCTGTGTTCCTCTGTGGTCAGCAGTGGCTTCTCTGGGTTGCTGGTTGAACAGGACTGGATAGTGCCTGCAGGTGGGGTACTGCTGTCCCTATAAGTCATGCCAGTTTGTTGAGGTGCAAAGGCAAATTTCTCCCTAGTAACTAAAGAAGGTGGGAAGAAGTGTTTAGTCTTTGAAGCCTGGGTCAGCATTTGAGAGGTTCAAGATCAGTGGCATCCTGACATCGGGGCTGTTTGACTAATCTCAGATCCCCTGGTATGTGAGAATGGAACTCCGAGTTTTCAAATCTATCCTGCTGATGTAGTCTCTGCAGTTCTTCCTTTTCAACCAAAGGAACTTTTCTGAAGAGTGAGAGACAAAATGGCTTTTCCCTCTCTCCAGACTTTTCTCATAAAATGAAATACTTGTAGTGGAATCAGAAAAACAAGAAGTTTACTGGGAGGTGAATAGTTTTGGAGTGTAAAGGTGAACAGGTGGTGATAGTGGTGTTGCTTCATGGAGCTACCCTGGAGCCAGGTGGTGAGTGTGGAGTCTTCAACTAAATTCAAATAAAAGGTGAATGTAAGCTGGCAGTTTTAAGGAAGTGGTTTGGCAGCTTCAAAATCTTCACCTTTGAGACATATTTGTGACAGATATTTTTTAAACTGAAAATGTTTTTTTCTTGAACTTTGAAAATCCTGCCTCTGGAGTGGGGTGCTATGAGAGGCTGATTTGAAGAATTGTCAAAAAGTGCAAATTCCTAAAAACAAACAAACAAACAAAAACCCGAAAACCTTTTTCATATTGAACATATTAAAATGTTTTCCATGTCACCAAAATTATTAAGTTTGTGTAAAAATAAAAGGAAAACATGTCAGTGATTAAGAAAAGAAAGAATAGAAAGAATAAGAGGAACGGGAGAGAATTGTGCTTGGTTGGTTCTGAGCCTGGGGTGGATGTTTTTGAAGCAAGTGAAAGCACTGCAGCAGTTTCACTTTCTGATTCCTGAGTTCTTGGGCTGCAGACCCCCAAGTCCCCACTCAAAAAAGGTGACGCAAATGGTCCAGCTGCTAGAAATTAAGCTCCTCAAGTGCTGTCACCCACTGCCTGGACTTTCCTATTGTAAAGTTAAAAAATAATGACTTTACAAGAATGCTTTGCTTGTGAAAAAAAATCCAACTGATGTCCCAAAGTGACTTGAGAGAAACTGAGTTTTCTAGACTCAAAATGATGTGAAATGAACAGCACAAACAGATTGTTTTATCTTCTATAAGGTGGATGATTTTAGTCAGTCTTGGAATCTTAATTTGGGGTCTCCAAGTAAAGGTCCCTAAATCTAAACAAACTTTGAAAGAAGAAACATGTATATGAATTGGAGGTGGGATGTGATTTTTATTGTATAGGTCTGTGGTCTGTTTACTCTGTGTGTGTATATGTTAAAGAGAAAGAGAGAGAGAAATCAAATGCACAAATTCCTCCTTTACACCACTATAAAGCAAATCTTTATTTTTTTTAACTCCTTGTTTCTTTCTGTAGTTACTTCTCTCTCTTTTAAATTAAATTTCTTTCAGACTCTGTGGTTTACAGAGTTATTCATAATAGAGTTATTTCTGGCATTCAATATACCAACACCAACCCCACCACCAATTCCACCACCAATATAACATTTCCTCCACCTTAGTCATTAGTTTTCTAAACTCCCCAAAACCTCTCATTGGCAGGTACAAATCATTTACTTAATATTGCTAAATGGGAATGGAATTATAGAAAAAATAATGGTAACTAAAAGAACATTTGTGAAAACTGTCATCTCGCAGCGAGTACCTCTGTCTGAAGGTCTACCTAGCAGTATATTGCCAATGGAGCATTCTGTTGTTTGATTGTTGAGGTTATATGGGTTCTATGATAATTCCACATCTTTTTGGTATATTCCTACTGGGAAAATAATATTAAAATTATGGGGGTGTTGCTTGGCCATATAAGGCTGTGAGGTCCACGAATTTGAGGATTTGGGGAACTAAGCTGATAAGCACCTATAGGGACATCCGGGGTTTGTAGGTACTATCATATCATGGCTGCCAGGGACTTATAAAAGTACAGAAGTGTGGGGGCAGGTGACCCTCCCTGACACCACAGCTCCTGGAGATGTCAGCCACAACCAGCACACTTGGAGGTTTTGGTGGCTAGGACTCTGTAGAAATGAGTGGAGAATCGGTGAAGCTGGGCCATTGACATGGTGGCAGTTGAAGGGCAGATCTGTGTGTGTAGCCCCAGGTCTTCAACAGGGCAGGGGGACTCTCCTCCTCTGGGGAGCCCTAATGGGATCAGCTGTCAGGCTGATATGCTCATGAGTTTTTCCTGCCGATTGGGCATCTATTTTTTGAAAGTTGTATCAGTCTATGGCTTTGGCTGTTCGAGCAAACATAGCAGAAAGCTATGGATTGTGGGCGCGGCTGTCAGAGATTTCTAGAAGTACACAGGTTGGGGTGGGGGGTGGGTGTGGATGTGGCCAGGCCTGGACCATAGAGCAAATTTTGGGTCCAGACAAGGCGAGGGGACTTGTCCTCAGATCCCGAGAGAGCTCTGTAGGACATCTGTACCCCTAAAAGGATTCATTATCACGTGGGGGCTGGGTGTGCTTGCCACAATCATAACGAAAGCAGGAGGTGCCTCTGCTTCTCACTTCTCAACCTCAGGGTTGAGGGTATGGGAGCTTCGGGACCCCTAGCACCCCCAGTTTCCTTCTTTGTCACTTCTCTCCCAATGTTCCTTCCTTCTGCTTTAATTGGAGGGTGATGAGGGAGAGAAAGGGCAGGAAAAAAGAAAGGACGTGCTTCAGTTTAATTATAAAGGTGCAGAAAATTTGGCAGAACATTTGGGAAGTGAAGTTGGGGAAAGCTGGTCTTTTGGGGAGAGGGAACCAGTCTTTAATTTTGGTGGGAACACCTGGTGTTTCTTGGCAGGGACTCAGTTTAAGTACCTCCCTGCACACATTCCTCCTTAATCCTGTGATCTTCCAAAAAGCTTCTATAAGATGAAATATTTTTAATGTTTTTGTTTCATTGAAAGGCTGACAGTTTTGTGTGTGTGTGTTTATAAACAGCCCCCAGCATAAAAATAAAGTGCTTCATTACATACATAATGTAACAGCAGCTAGCACTGTGCCTAGTAAATTACTCCAAATTTTAATTAATGAGTCACCAAAGTCACTAACGAACTTTAACAATTACCCTTTTATCAATAAGGTGATAATTAACTTTCTTTGGAATTAGCAATTTCTCAGCTGGGCAATAAGCAGCTGCCCAAGTTCTCTGGAATGCTGCCTGCTACCTACTTTTAACAATTGGTTTTTTGCAAACCTATTAGATTTGGATTGGGGCACCCACTGTGACATTTCCCAATAGGGTTCAAAGACCCACCATCCAATGAGCAGCCAAGTCATAGTAAAGTTTCTGCACCTTAAGGAGTGACTCAAAATGTTTGGATAGCATACAATTTTGTCGCTTTTCTTGTTACCCAACCCTGAATTTGCAAGACTGCTACACTCTAATCTTTTCTATCCCTGCTAGAATCTCGGCTCTAAAACGTCTTCAGTGAATCTTGCACGTACAGGTTCATATAGACCAAATGCAAGAGTTTTGGCTGCAAGCCATTAGGTTCTACATGTTTCATTGTTGTCTTCATCTCAGTTTCCGTTCTGGTTAGAGCTCTGATCCTTCATATTTCTGCAAACTCTCACCAGTGATTTGTCAGGCACTGAGTTTCAGATTGACTCTTGAAGAGGAGTTGCAAAAGGACTAATTGGAAAGCGCTTACAACAGTCGGTAATCTGGCTTCTCCTACCAACAGGTCTTAAATGTCTGCAAAGGTACAAATACATGGGACATTTCAGATCACTTCACAAGGAGCCTTCTAAGACAGAGACATGGGAATCTCCACTCCTGACGCATGCACAAACCACACCTGCACGCATACCTCCATGGAGGCATGTCCATGCCAGGCTGCATCAGCAGCTGCATTGGCTACTGAAGGTTGCTAACCCCTCCTTCAGAAGTCAACCAACCCTCTCCTTCCCCTAAATTTGGTCAGCAGTAGCTTTAGTGGGCCACCATTTTCTGCAGCAAAGAGACCTAGCTGGAACTGGATACTGAAAGGTCTTCTGGGTGCAACTGACAGTGGTGACATGGGCAGGAACAGCGCAGCCTTTGGGGAGCCAGGGCTGGAGACCAGTGGTGAGTGGGTTGTGTGCATTCTAGAATAAATCAGCACTTTCTCATCAGAACAGGCACATGGCTACTGCATGGGACTGAAACATCTCTTGCTTTTTGCAGAGATTACTTCATGGACTTCTATTTTATAAGATGGAAAGGAATTTGTTTTTAGTGGCAGTCTTCACTCTGTATTATGCAAGTCATCCCTTTGTGTCTGTGACATGGCAAAATATCAGCGGTGAATTCTGAGCCCCACTTTATAGACTCCCCTGGATTGGGGGGTTCCTGTTCGACCAGCTGTCCTTTGTTACACTTCACTACCTAAACTCCTCTTTCCCTGCACAACAGTAAAGTTTATTTTCCTGAAGTGTATGTGTGATTTTGTTTTGTTTTTGTTAGTTGTGTTTAAGGATCCCATGAACAGATTCCAGTCCCAATGTTCCTGATTTTGGAGAAAGTATTAAAACATCTTGAACTTGCTTTTTCTATGAAACATCTAATACAGAGATAGAGGAATAGAATGGGGTTTTAGGAGAAGATAATTCTGTCAAGGTCTGCTTTGAAAAGGCAGTGATAGGTCTGGAGCAGTAGTACAGTAGGTAGGGCACACCCCATATGGTTCCCAGTTTGCTCCAGGAGTGATTTTTTTGGGGGGGTCACACCTGGCAGTGCTCAGGGATTACTCCTGGCTCTATGCTCAGAAATCACTCCTAGCAGGCTTAAAGGACCATATGGGATGTTGGGATTCGAACCACCATCCTTCTGCATGCAAGGCAAACACCCTACCTCCATGCTATCTATCCGGCCCTCCAGGAGTGATTTTTTAAGCACAGGGTCAGAAGTAACCCTTGAGGACTGCCAATTATGGCCCAAAAATAAGGAAGGAAGAAATAAACAAGGAAGGAAGGAAGGAAGGAAGGAAGGAAGGAAGGAAGGAAGGAAGGAAGGAAGGAAGGAAGGAAGGAAGGAAGGAAGGAAGGGAGGGAGGGAGGGAGGGAGGGAGGGAGGGAGGGAGGGAGGGAGGGAGGGAGGGAGGAAGGAAGGAAGGGAGGGAAGAAAAAAGGTAAGAAGGAAGAATAAAAAGGAAGGA
The DNA here is from genome assembly GCF_024139225.1 of Suncus etruscus. NCBI lineage: Eukaryota > Metazoa > Chordata > Mammalia > Eulipotyphla > Soricidae > Suncus > Suncus etruscus. The sequence continues at coordinate 77,559,878 of NC_064851.1, read as the reverse complement.
AATTCTGTTATTTTTTTCTTTCTCTGTGCCTATCATTATGGAGCAAATGCTCTTAGGTTTGAGAGTACAGTGGTTAAGGCACTTCACTTGCCTTACACACAACAAACCAAAGTTCCATACCTGGTACTGCACATAGTCCCTTAATCCTTGCCAAGAATAATTCTTGAGCACAGAGCCAGGAATAAGCTCTGAGCATTGCTAAGTGTGGCCCCCAAACAAAACAAAACAAAATAGATTAGAATAAATAGTAAATAACAAGCAAATTATAGGAACAGAAGATATACTGCAGGAGGTTAACTTTGCTTGCCTTGCATGTAGCCAGTCCTGGTTCAAATTTCAGGTACTATAATATGTTCCCCAGAGCACTGTCAAGGGTCAAACTTGAGTACAAGACCTAGAATAGCCCCTGAGTACCACTAGAAGTGCTCCCCATAACAAATGAATAACTTAAACAAACAAAAGAAGGCATTGAATGGGAACACCATAACCTGACTTTTCCTATGAAGCATCTAATACAGAGATACTCTAATTTTATTTTTAAAAGAATCATAGGTTTGAAAGTAATAATAAAGGAATAGGCATTCTGCTGTGAAGATGAGGTTTGAGACTGGAACAAGGATGAAGTTGGGCAGAGCATAGAGTACCTTCATTAGGTTCCAACGCAACTGGGCCAATTGGCATTAGACAGAGAGAAACTAAGATCAAAACTCAGGGGCATTCTTTTTTATGACTGAAACCCAACTACAAACACGTTTGTAATCCTGGTGCTAAAATAAAGATATTTTATATATATATAAAGCTTATGCTATTCCTCTTCCAAAGAGAGCTGCCTCACTTTCCCTCCTCTCTACCCTGGAAAGTGGGGAAAGGGTTCACTCATAACCAACAGTCATGAGGGAAAAATCAGCTGGCAAATGGAAGAAGAGATTTTCTCGTTCTCTTTTTTGTATTGGTCCACAAGTCGTTTGGGGACACACTACTTCTGATGAGAAAACCAGAGTGAACACTGAGAACTGTGCTTTTCCCTGTTGTTTGGAGCCAGGTCCTGAGCCTTCTGCACCAGAGCCATGTTAACACTTGCAGCAGCCACGTCAAGGACTGGCCTCATATGAAACATGGAGCTGGACACCTAACTTCAATCCCGTTTTAATAGGCAGCTGGAGAGGGAAGGAAAGGAGGAACTAGAGAGAAAAGCACATACATGAGGTGGAGAGCAACTTAGGGGAACTCATTTACGCATTTTGATTGGGAGCCAGGATTTAGGGGTCATGTGAGTTAAATGATTTCTTAAAACCATTTATAAATGATTACAAGTCAATAAGAGTGATTCTTATTTTTTGACGCCTTTTGAAAAGAGACTGACCTTTACACAGTCATTTAAAATGTTGTACCCTTACTATAGGGAACTTACATGATATTAGCATTTAATCAAGCCATTGATTATTAAGATATGACAAATTTCATAATGGAGAATTGCCAGTGAGGCTTCTGCTCAGGAAATAGGCCTATGTCACTTTTCATCTTGAGAAATCGGTGGTCATGGTTGGTTTGGAGCAACTGTCCACTGTGGACAGTACTGGTGTGATATTAGACTGGAGATCAGTCTAATACTGTATGCATTCTTGCTTATAATGATGACTTCCCCTTTCACTAACTAAAAGGTGCTCCAGCATGTTTGGTTACATCACTTTTAAGATCTCATTTGCAAAAACATCTCTGGTAGAAATTGTAGAGAATTTTACTCTGTGGCACATAAGCTACCAAACAAAGCATAAAAACAGTGAGGTGAGAAAAAAATAACTTGAGCTGCTTGAAATCATCACTTGCATATGAACATAGTTGTAATGTCTAACACAATTGCTATCAAGTGCTTAACACAAAGGATGAGATGGAATTTTTTGTTGGGGTTATGTGGTGCTTGGTGTACATATCTGCAGTGGGTCCCCCCAAAAGTTGCCATAGTGAGATCAGGTGTCTATAAATTCTTTCCAGGGAATTACAATTAGAAACTCAAATTAAAGTTTTATGAATGGAGGTACATGAGAGTATAAAGAATTGATCTTGATTTCTCTTGCTGTTCTTTTTAATTATTTGATATAATTTTACATAAGCTGAGAGTCCAGTAAGGGAAATGGACATTCAGAAGAAAACTGTTCTTTTCCAGTTTTCCAGAGCAGCCCCAATCCAGGTGCAGGTCAAGAGCTGAGAAACTGAATTCTTACAAGTTGGCTTGAGAATAGTTCGTGGGCAGTAAAATGGAAGCTTAATCACTTAAAAACGTTTCTAAGTGTAGGTTAGGTCACTATTTTTATGACTCTATTTTGACATTTCCATGCCTGGAAAAAATTTTCCATGGGGCCAAAGAGTGCCTGGCATATGTTTATAGGTTTGAACAGCAGAACTTGTGAGTGATGCAGCCTCCTGGACAAATTGAGCCAACTTTAGCCCCTTTGGCATGTTAGATAGATGGATGGTTGGTCTGTTGATTTGGGAAGTGGGGTGGGTGTGTCATTCTCAACTTCAAGAATACAGCTTGGAGACAGAGAGAATAAAGACAAATTAGTTGCACAGGATTGTGGGGGTCCACATATGCTCCAGACAATTTCCAACTGACTTACTTCTTTGTGGAAAAGGGGAGGCTAAACTAAAACAAAACCAATTAGCTAGAGGGTAAACAGGTGAAGGGAAGAGTTCAGTGCAGAAACCTATGTTCTGAGAACTGGCTCCTAATGAGTCTCAGATTCTAAGGCTGAGAGGGTGTGGAAGGGTTCCCTCTTAGGGTGAGTCTCAGACTCTCTTCAAAATGTCCTGGAAGGGGGTGGACAGTGTTTCACTTGCCCTAAAGAGGATGCCCCCTTTCTACTCTTGGAAACTCCCATTGTTTAACTCCAGAACAAGCCCCAGCTTCAACTTCCTTCTCAAGATCTTCTTCCTCAATATCTTATTTTTCAGTTGTTGATCACATAGAGTCTCTCCGCAGTGGTGTGTATGCCGAATGGAAAAGACAGGTGAACCACCTCCAGTGGGATCCAAGACAAGAATAGTGGTACCTCAGGCCTTGCTGAGCCTACCCTTCTTCCTGGTACTTCTTGTCAGTCCCTACTGCTGAAAGGTTCAAAGGCATTAGTATAGGAGAGGGTTTTTGTAAATGGCTAAATGCTGGATGAAAGGCAGTTTCATTTACAGTCATATTTACATTCATTGAACATCTATGCTTTCAAATACCCAGGGAAGTTACTTAAACCTGATTTACCTTTTTCATTTTTACCCCATTTTGATTGAGGTACCATGCTTTACAATGCTGCTAATAATAGTATTACCATTCACCACCACTATCACTAAAGTGCCCACATTCCTCCAAAAATGTCCCAGGGACACACCCTCTCCATATTCCCCTATCTTCCCCAATCAAGCTCAGTATAGTAGAACAAATTCATTTTTCTGTTGCTTTTAATCATTTATTGCTCCCTTATTATGGTTTTCTATTTGTTTGATTTTTGGATGGCTTTTGGTTCACACCAGGAGATGCTTAGGACAGATTCTCAGCCCTGCAGTCAAAGGTCACTCTTGGCAGGTCTCATAGGACCACATGGGGTGCCAGAGACTGAACCTGGGTCAACTATGTGCAAGGCAAACTCCCATACTTACAGAACTATTCCTCTGACCCACTTATATCCCATATATGAGATTATTTTGTGTCTGTCTCTTTTCTGACTGACTCCCTTCAGTATTATATTCTCTAGTTCTATACATGTAGTGATAAATTGCTTGATTTTATAATTTCTTTTCTTATTTTTACACTTGTTTTCAGGCCATACTCTACAATATTTAGGGATTACTTCTGGTTCTGCTCTCAGGAATTACTTCTGGCAGTGCATGGGGGACCATATAATATGCCAGGGATTGAACCAGGTTGGCCACATGCAAGGCAAACACCATACTCAGTGTGCTGTGACCCTAGCCCCTGATTTTGTTATTTCTTTTTTTTTTATTTTGTTATTTTTTATAGTTGAGTAGTGAGTAGTCAATTGTCTATATTTACCATTTATTCTATCTAATCATCTGTTCTTGGACTGCTTGTGTCCAGATTTTGGCTATTGTGAATAGTTCTCCCAATGACATGAAAGCGCAAATGAAATAATGTTTGGGGGGTTGCTTGGGGCTGATGCTAAGGAGTGAAATTGCTGGGTTGTATAGTAACTTAATAGGTTTTTTGAGAAGTGCCCATTTTGTTTTCCAAAGAGGTCAAGTCAGTTGACAACCCCATCAACAGTAAATGAGGATTCCTGTTTCTCCACATCCCATGCACTAATTATTTTGTTTCTTTTATTTATGTTAATAAATGAAATGACACAATACAAGAAATGATGAGCAGAAAATAACATCTTACAGACTGGGAGAAAATATTTACTCACCACTCAGCTGACAAAGGATAATACACAAATAAAACATAAACACTTGTAAAATCAAACAGAAACTGAACAAAAACAACTCTATCAAAAAAATGGGAGAAGAGATAGACAGTTCCTCAAAGAAAACATACAGATGGCCAATAGTATATGAAAAATGCTCTGTATCACTAATCGTCAGAGAAGGCAAATCAAAACAGAAATGAAATATCACCAAACACTAGTACTTCATCTTTTACTCTGTTTTAATACACATGTGAAATCAATGTGACTGGGGCTATTTTTACTCTGTTTCACAGACTTAAGTTAAATACTGTGTGTTGGATCACACAGTAAGGTTGAACTTACAAAGTGAGGTTGGATCTTTCCTTTTTTCTGTTTTGAAATGCAGACCCCCATTGTGTTCATGTCTTTTCACCTGTGAGGGCTGAAGAGAAAGAGTTCTTTCATGCCTCAGAGCCAGCTGCTCCTGCCCTGTCTGGCTGGGCTGTTCCAGCAGGTTCCAAAAAGGAAATGATTCCCTGGTGTTTCCACTTGGAAAGGCATTTTTGACCCACAGCAGACTTGTTTTAAAGCAATGGGCTCTCAGCCTTGTCAGACTCAACCTTTGCTTTTATTACAAATACTTGTCAATGTCTTGTCTACAGTCCTGCAGTGAAATGTCTCATACTATACCCACCCACATCCATAACTTCAGAAACACCCACCTAATGTCATAAGTGAAATGTGAAAAGGAACGAAGGCAATGACTACCCCAGAGGCAGGCACCACATGTAGCTGTTACCATGGGAGTGATGAGTACTTGACTTGTGCAACCTCCACTGTAGTCAGAAGGGGGGAGTCTGTGGGTGACATGGTGTTCCAAAATGGCTAATAACTTTTGGAGTAATCATGAACAAAATTTAGACCACCCTTTTCTTCATTTCCTTAGAATTGCATTCCTGGAAAATAAAGTGTGTTATAACTGAGCAGAAAAATATTGTGTGGGTAAGGTTTTGATTAAGAAAAGAGGTGCGTGGGGGGGCAGAGAGAGATAGAGAAAGAGAGAAGCAGGGAGACAGAGACAGATGGAGGGAGATAGTTTATAATGGAACCTGGCTGTAGAAGTCAAGGTAACTCTGTGTATACAGATCCCCTGGCCTGAGCCCTCAGGGGATTCCCAAGCTCCAACACACCAGACAAAACCTTGGTCAGCACAGTCCCTACATCAGCTTCCAGGGATGTTAGATGGTGCTGTGGTTGTGAATATGTAATGACAGAACAGGACCAACAAAACATTTCATTCTCTCCTATTTCCCCAAACACTAGATTCATCAGGGTTTAGCAACAAGGAGGGACTGTTTACTCATTTACAAAGCAAAGTCCTTTTAATTATCATGGTACGAATGTGGGAGGAGCTTTGATATTCTGAGAAAGTGCTTACTTGCTAGTTTCTGCCCAAAGCTTTAGCTTTATCCCCGTGGATAATACCCTTTCTAGCATGCTTCATTTTTTTTTAACTTGTACACAATGTTTTTGGTCTTATTTTGGGGTTGTGTCTAGTGGCTATGCATTTTTTTTTTTATAAATGTAACATTTTATAAAAAATTTTAAAATCCTCACTCTTTTCTGGATTTTCCTAAAAGCATTTTATTTGTAGGGATCTGATGGTGCAGCTTTGGTTAGTTTGGTTGGTTTTTGGTTTTTAGGCCATACCTGACAGTACTTAGGCTTTGTGGTCAGGAATCACTGGTGGTGCTAGGGGACCATATATTGTGCCAGGGATCAAACAGGGGTCAACTACCTGGAAGGCAAGCACCATAATCCCTGTAGAAAATATCTGGCCTGTAGCTATACTAGGTATCCATCCACTGATAACTCTGGAACATTCACTATTCAGTTTCACAGAGACATGCCTGAGATTCAATTTAACTAGCTCACAAGGTTATCCAGTAGATGATATAAATGGTCTCAAGCCAAGTGTATCTGATTCATGCCACTGCTCTGGTGTCAAATCTGGTTGTTGCATTTGTGGCCATGTAGCACAAGCACACTTTGATCTGTATTGTATAAACTTACACTTGAGGCTACTGTCTCCTGTACAAGAATTAACTGGAATTGATTATTAAATTAAAGACTTAAAGATGGCACCAGATTTGTTGGACATTTATTCCATAAAGTTCTGAGGTCTAATTCTCTGATGCTTGACTCTGTGCTATTTTCATGGGAATTTCTTGGCTCATGGAATGGGGAAGAAATGCTCTTCCAGGGGCTGGAATGAAAGTATAACGAATAGGGCAGTTGCTTTACATGCATTGCCAAACCAGGTTCAAGCCCTGGCATCCCATATGGTCCCCTAAGCAATGCCAGGAATCATTCCTGAATGTAGAACCAGGAGTAACTCCTGAGAATCACTGGATGTGGTCCAAAAACAAAAGTAAAAACAACAAACAAAAATAGGGCTTGGATGGAGCTCTGCAGTTCTTCCTGAGTTGGTTGGAGACTTGTTGAATGGTCCCCATGTGGGATTTCTTATGGTAAGGCTGCCTTACCATATAGAAGCAAGTTATGACTGTCAAGAGTGAGGCAAGAAAGATGAAGTCAGCACATCTTGGTGTTGGTTGAGGCCACCATCTGGGTGGTGGGTTATACTGTCTCCAGCTTCCAGTGAGTAACACATAAATCAAAGTTAAATTTCAGACTCAAGACTTTCTTGAATCTTTGACCCACAAAATGATAAGACATGATAAGCCCTCAAAAGTGGCTTAATTTTAAAATGTAGTAACTGATAGAGAAGAGTATTGGCATCCTTTCTTTTGTTTTGTTTTGTTTTGGTATTCTTTTTTCTTTTCTTTTTTGTTTATGGGCCACACCCAGTGGCTCTGCACTCAGAAATCGCTCCTTGCAGGCTTAGGGGACCATATGGGATGCCAGGGATTGAACCTGGGTCTGTCCCAGGTCATCCATGTGCAAGGCAAACGTCCTACCACTGTACTATTGCTCCCTCCCCTGTTTTGGCATTCTTTTTGAGGTCTTGAAGGGGATTTTTTCATCTGAAAATACGGTCAACTCACTCTAAAATACATCTGATCTCTTCTTGCTAGGGATTGAAATGAGAGGTAGAAGTTTTGCTCATGTACAGTTAACATCAAAAGAATTTCATTAATTTGAAAGGGTATTTATACCCTTATGTTTATAGCAACATTGTTCATAAAACCCAATGTCATCCATAGATGACTGGAAGAAGAAGCTACAGTATACTGGACAAAATATTACTCTGTCATTAAAATAGATAAAATTAAATAAACATAAAACAGATGAAATTGTGTTTTGGAGACAAAAATGGATAGATCTTGAGATTATTGTGTTAAGTAAAATGCAGAATGAAATAAAAGATAACTATTGAATGGTTTCACTCATGTAGATATGACTTAGTAGTGAAAACTAACTAGCATGAAATAATAGAACTAACTCTAATACAGTTTAAAACTGTATGGTTACTAGAAGTAAAGGGGTAGGTGTAAGAAACTAGCAGAAGAATCTTTGTGGTGGTGATACCATTGAAACTTTGGTGGTGGGAATAGTGACAATTAGAGGTCTGAAGAGGTTTATATAGAGATATCAGACAGAGAATTATGAAGTAAAGTGCTCTCCAGATTTTGTGATATTGCAAGCCAATGATAAATCAATGAAGACATTTAAGCATATGTTTACAGAACAAGGATATTTATATCAACAAGCAGAAGCTTAATTTTATAGTTTTTTATATTTCTATTTTAGCAATAAATAGTTGACTTGAGTTTATGAATGTGATTTAAATTTCATTTATTTAGGGGCCTGAGAGATAGCACAGCGGTAGGGCATTTGCCTAGCATGCAGCTAATCCAGGACAGACGGTGGTTCAAATCCCAGCATCCTATATGGTTCCTTGTGCCTGCCAGGAGCAATTTCTGAGCACAGAGCCAGAACTAACCCCTTAGCACTGCCGGGTGTGACCCAAAAAAAAAAAAAACAAAATAAAAAATTTTATTTTTTTAAAGAGGACATTTAACAATTTAGAAACCCAACTACAGACATGTTTGTAATCATGGCACTTAAATATATTTACTTAAAAAAACACACCCCCAAAATTTAGAAAGCATTGGCAATATAATATAGAAGGTATATTCTTCAGAATTCCCCAGGAAACAGAAGCAATGGAATAGACACAAAAAAAGAAAGATAGGTAAATAGATATATGGAAAGATAGTGATAGGTATATAGATAGTTATATGGGTAGGCAAACAGATAGAGATAGAAAGATAAGGGATATAGATATCACAAGGAGGTAGTCCACGTGATTATGGAGATGAAAAGTCCCAAGTTCTAGATAACGGTTTATGTTCTAGTTCATTTGCTGTCAGGCTTTAGACCCAAGAAGAGCTGTTGTGGGGCTGGCGAGGTGGCACTAGAGGTAAGGTGTCTGCCTTGCAAGTGCTAGCCAAGGAAGGACCACGGTTCAATCCCCCAGCGTCCCATATAGTCCCTCCAAGCCAGGGGCAATTTCTGAGCGCTTAGCCAGGAGTAACCCCTGAGCATCAAACGGGTGTGGTCCGAAAAGCCAAAGGAAAAAAAAAACCCAAAACAACAACAACAACAACAACAACAACAAAAAAAAGAAGAGCTGATGTTTTTATTTGAGTTCAAAGGCAGGAAGAAATTAAGAAATCAACTCAAAGATCAGCATACAAGAGAATCCCTTTTACTAGGATTTTTTTTTTCTATCCTGGCCTTCTACTCATGGGATGAGAATGATCATAGAGGGTAGATCCACTTTACCATCAATGGATTCAAATATTGATTAATTTTACACATATATTCTCCATCACTGGGACTGAAGACATAGTTCATGAGTTAAGTAAGACACATGACTTGAATGTGGCTGAATCCCATTCAATCCTCAGTAGCACATGGTCACTTGAGCATCACCAGGTGCAACTCAGAGGCCTCAGGGTGTACTAGTTAATCCCTGACACTGTAGGCACTGCTTGTGCAGGTACTCATCCTCATGTTCAGGCTGTAGCATTGAGTAGCTGATTTGGGTAGTTAAGAATTGCTAGAAGGGACTCCATTGGTCTTCTGAGCATAAATTGAAAAACTATGGCCTCCTATCCCCCATTTCCATCCACACAAAGAAGTGACAACAAAAAGATAATCATAAAAAGATATGGAAAATAATGAAAATATTAAGCCTAACTCTGAAATTTGGTAGCATGACTTTGAGCTGAACTGTCTGTCTCTGATCTGATAGTTTGAGCTGAAGATATCCTAGGTGCTATTCTTCAATGTATGAATAGGGATTGTGACCTATACAGTTCTTTACAAAATGTCTCCTGGGAAAGTTGTCCAAAAGTTGGCTTTTTAGAACAGCTTTCAATGAATGGGCCTGCTGGAAACTAACTCTGAGGAAATTTGAGCTAGGCTACAGTTTCTGCCTGTGTTCACACCAAGGTCATTTCACAGCACCCCTCCCGCCCCCCCCCCCAGCTGGCCACCACTTTTTACTGTCAGCAATTGAGCCTCTCAAAGTTTCACAACTAGAGTTCAAGTTCCTTGCAAACTTTCATATAGGACTTCCATATGTCACAGCATGCCCCATCCTCTTGTGAAAAACAGATGAGGAGCACTGGAGACCTTGACTCTATTATTATGATGTTTGGTTCAGGTGTGATGTATAGACATGATGCCATAAGAGTCACAGCAGGTCCATGTCTCATGCTCAAGGATGTTGTTGGACATTTCCATGTTCCCTTATGGGTCCTGACTATTTAGATGATGCTGGACGACACTATCCATCTTACTAAGTCACTCTTTATTTGCTTCTGAATTGCTCCCAGAATTGAGATTAAACATATTTATGTCAGTCTTTATGTTTGGCCTCTTTGCCTTAAAGTGTCATTGCAGACCAGAAAAAAATCAATAAAGAGAGGAAGAGGTCTCCCCTTAATGTGGGTGAGGAAGCCACAGTTTTTTTCTGAAGTAGATGGATGCTTTTGTTGAGTTCTGTATAGTCTCACCATCTAAAGGGTTCTGCAAATCAGCACAGCCTGTCACCACCATTGTCACTTTCTCCCAGTCTGACAAGGATGGAAGCTTCTAGTTCCAGGGATGATGAATAAGTTTTGGACTAGAGAGGTTTTAAGAAAGGCTGGATTCAGAAGCCACAGAAGCACAAAATGCAGTAAAGAAAACATCAACTTCACAAACAACTTGTATTCATTTTAACTATATATTTAATAGCCCCAAACAGTAGTAATCCCTTTCTCCTGCTAATTAATAAAATGTATTCATTGGGCCTAGTTTAGTTTCAGGGTTGCATAATAAAATGATGTAGTCTGAGGCTTTAAATAGCAGAAATTAATATTCTATTTGTTCTTGAAGTGCGAAACTCAAGATGGGTTTCCCTGAGGCCTTTTTCTTTGACTTATAGATGGTCTCCTTCCCCTGTGTCTTTGCTTCACCTTCCCTTTGTATGACCCCCACCCCCACCCATGTCTCTCCCTTTTCTAAGGGCATCTGTCCTGTTGGTTGGGGACCCCAGCATGTGCCCTCATTTAACCTTAACTCCTTAATTTTTTTTTTGTTTTGTTTTTTTGTTTTTTTTTGGGCCACACCCGGTGACGCTCAGGGTTTACTCCTGGCTATGCACTCAGAAGTCGCTCCTGGCTTGGGGGACCATATGGGATGCCGGGGGATCGAACCGCGGTCCGTCCTAGGCCAGCGCAGGCAAGGCAGGCACCTTACCTCCAGCGCCACCGCCCGGCCCCTAACTCCTTAATTTTTAAGTTTCAATTTTAGGCCACTTGGTTGTGCTCAGGGCTTACACCTGACTCTGTGATCAGTGCTTACTCCAGGTAGGGTTCGGGGGACCATATGGGATGCCGGGATTAAGCCCTGCTCAGTCCCATGTAAGGCTAAAGCCCTACCCACTGTACTATTGCTCCACCCTCATTAACTGCCTTTATAAGGGTACCATCTTCAACTTAAGCTGTCATGCATTGGCGATAAGGTCATCCATAGGTGGATTTGGGGGATAAGCGATTTAGAACACAATTGTTATCTTAATACTTTATTGGTAAGTTTTCACTTGTTTTCCTGGAAACTCTCAATAATTAGTGTGCCTTGCATTGAACTCTACTTAGCAAATAAAGTGGTCTAGCATGATCCCTGAAAAGATGCTTAGCTTAATCCCCATATCTAGTGTGCTAGCACCATCAGTCGTGCCCCTTCTCTTCCAATTGGGTTTTGGGACACATTTGATGTGTTCAGAGTTTTATCCTAAATGTGCAAAGGGAATCAATCACATGGTGTTGCAGGGATCGAACCTGAGTGGACTGTTTACAGGCAAGAGCCTTACCCTATAGAAAGCAAAGACATCCCACCTAAGCGGTCTAGAGATACAATAAGTAAGACCTCAAGACTCTGCTAAGTAGGCCCCGTCTTTTTCTCCTCCTCTAGTCTCCATTATGTAGATTTGACCAGTGCATTCTTAATAAATTTACTTTGCTTTGTCCAAAATATCTCCATCTCCTGGGAAATTCTCTTAACACCCCTCTGCTGGGACCCAGCATGGCCATGATTCCAGTTTCTCTTCCTTCAGCAAATACTTGCATTTTTTTGCTATTATAGTACAGATGGCTGATAGATGCTATCTCAAAGGCTCCAACTCGGGCTCAGTGAGTATTTGGTGCTGGGGATGGAACTCTGGCCTCACACAAGCAAAACATATGCTCTTCACTTTGAACTATTGACAAAGCTCAGTGCATTCTACAATTACTATAAAACTTATGCCAACATAAAAGTTAGAATAATTACAAGAGATTTTGCCTTTAATGCTCAAAGTCACTGTGTTTTCTCACCGTCTTTGGTTATTCTGTAGAATAATCTTCCTTTATTTATCCTTCAAGACCATTACTTGCTCTTGGACTTGGTTCTACTCATACACTTTCTCTATGCCCTCTTTATATACCCTATTTAGATTTTGTTTGTTTTTTAATACAGTTCAAAGTGCTCAGAGCTTATTCCTCGCTCTGCATTCAGAGATAATTCATAGTGGTGCTCAGAAGACCCATTTGTAGTGCTAGGGATTGTACCCATATTGGCAACATGCAAGGGAAGCTCCTTACCCACTGCTAACCTTCAGACCTGAATAACTTTAACCTACTATTGCAATAGGGATTCAGAATATATTTTTGGTGGGCAAGGTGGAAGAAGAAAAGTATTCAGAATGATGTCCCTCTTGTTGCCGAGAGCAAAATTATTATGGTCAACCATGTTTCAGTCTTTGTCAAATAGTCCCAGAAGTAGGCTTCATTCAAGTTCCCCAGATAAAATTCGTCTCTAACAGATGAATATGGAAGCAACAGCCAGCCAGCCACTACCCTGGAGGGGAGTAATTGATGGAGATATGTAAAAGAAATGCAAATTCTGAATCTTGAGCAATTATGCTAATGTGATTTCAAGTGTGATTGGTGACGTTTTATTTATTTTCCCCTCAGACTGTAATTAATTCATGGACGTGCTGTCAGTTGTGAAATTTTAGCAAATGGATAATAGAACTGCTCTTTAAAATAAAAGCAGAAGCAGCAACCTACTTTGACAGGAGCATAAAGGGGATATAATTACAGTTTGGGAGAACAGGGTTCCCATCTTGTGTGAGAACACAGAGGCTTGTCTGGAGCTGGGCATTGCCGTGAACACAAATGGCAAAGATTGTGCGTGCTTCAGGAATGCAACAAAGCTTTCCTTCATATAGCCAAGGAGAGGTGCTTAACTTTTTAACTATTCCAACCAGAGTCCTCAGGGAAATGCACAAGTAAGTATGACAATAGCACTGTAATGGGACCAGAAAGGCTGATGCAGCATTTTCTTCATTTGTGTTCCACATTAAGAGTGAGCTCTTGCCCGCCCTGGGCAATAAAGCAGGAGCATATTGGTTCAATTGTAGGCATTTTAATTAGTGGCCTTGGGAATAGCTTTGTGCTATGGCAGCAGAGGGAGAGCTGGCAAGCTTTTTTTTTCCCCGGGCAAGCTTTCCCCTTTGCCCTCTGCAGTGATTAAAGTTCTTATAGGAGGCAGGTAGTAGGGCAAGGGGGAAACTTTTGAGGAAAAGGAGGACTTCAGGTGGGGTGGCATACAACAGTCATTAGCCAACTGACTGTATAACCCAGGTCCCTTGTTTTAATAAAGAGGCTGGCCGCAAAGATGGATCACTCAATCCCATGAAGAACACCACAGAATTTCTTGAAAGGCATTTAATTCTTGCTACCATCTCCTAATGAAGATATTAGGCCAGGGTAATAGTACAGTGAGTAGGGCAATTGCTTTGCATGTGGCCAACCTGGGTTCCACTAGTACCCTGAGTTGGCTCCCTGAGTCCACTAGGGAAACAATCAATGAACAAAAAAAGTTCAGGCTTCTTGAACTCAGAGCTGGAGTAAGCTCTGAGAATGGCCAGGTGTAGCCCCCAAACCAAATAAATAAATAAATAAATAAATAAATAAATAAATAAATAAATAAATAAATGAAGGAATAAATAATGTAGACATAAAGCAAAAGCTGTTAAAGAATATGACCCTAAAATGTACAGGTATGAAGTAGAAGAAAATATTTCATCAACTAATTTTCCATTCCCTGAGGATTAAGTAGTTTCCTTTTGCCTCTCATGCAGCCATCAGCTATTTTACTGGGCAAGAGAGTTGACTAGTGCCCAGGAGTCAGCTCTACTACTGTAGGTAACTGGATGGATGCTTGTGGAGGGCAGCCCATTGTATGCCTGGATCTCCTCATAACTAAGTCAAGAGCCCAGAAAAAGGGATGGAACTGACCTCAGGGCAAAGGTGCCTTTTGAAAGCCAGAATATTGGACCTCATTCTCGTCTCTTTCCTATGAATGTAGGTGACCTCAGTGGGAGAAAGTGGGGCTAATCAGAGGTGAGGGCTGCCCAACTAGACTAGGCCAGTTACTGTACTTAGTGCTGGTTCTGAGAGGCCATGCACACTTCAGAAGGCCTGATACAGAGCTGCACTTTCCCACCTGCAATCCAACACAGAGTTGAAGAAGTCTGCTCATTGTTAGGAACGAACTCTCTCCACTATGTGGTTTGTTTTTTTTTTAAATTTTTTTCTCTTTATTTGAATATCTTGATTACATAAATGATTGTGATAAGGTTTCAGTCATATAAAGAACACCCCTCTTCACCAGTGCAACATTTCCGCCACCAAAGTCCCAAATCTCCCTCCATCCCACCCCATCAAGTTGAAAAAGAAACCTCAAAGTCAAAATGTTCTGGGAATATAGAAAAGGTAGGTGAGGACTCTGAGTGTCCCCTGACATGGTGGCAAATCCTTTGACGTGGTGAGAAAAGAAATGAAGAGAAAGCTCCTTAGAAATTCTTCAGGTGCTGGGGGCTTTTTCTTGTGAACTTCTGAACTCTCTTGTTCTTCAGTGCCCCAACAGTTCTGGTTCTTCTCAGGAAGTTTGTCCACATCAACAGCATTGTTATTACAGTTCTTACTACAGATTGTATGACCAAGATCATAGTTTTTTGGTATTGTTTGTTTGCTTCCATGTCCAGCTGTGCTTAGGGCTTAATTCTGGCTTTTTGCTCAGGATTCAGTCCTAGTGGGCTTGGTAAACCATATAGGATGCCAGAATTTGAACCCAGTCAGCCACGTGCAAGGCAAATGCCCTACCTGCTGTACTGTTGCTCTGGCCCAAGATAATAGTTTAGAACCAAGATTGAATTCTCATCAACTCTTTTGACTTTGTGCTCTGAGACTAAGGGATTTGAAAAGTGCTTCATGCATTTGTGAAACTTGATGTTAGTCTTAACTGTTAAATTGGACATTTTACAGTTTAGAAGAACACATTGTGGAGTTAAGAATGTAGCTTTGGCTGAGGACAGGTTTAATTGGTATTTTTAGGCATTGTTTAGCTTTTACTTAATAGAAACATCAGGGTTCAGAAAATCAGTCTGGGCTCAGATTTTCAGAAACAAATTATATTAAATATTCCCATGGTAACTGCTGTGCCACATCTTTTAAACTGCCACTTTAAAATATGTTACATTTATTTTTAAATTGATTGAGTTCTATGTTTTACAACACTTAATCAAACTTGTTTCCCATGAGGGACTGCATTCCCACTCTCCCCTCAAAAGAAAAAATATGGTTTCTTTGCACATAATTCCAACACCATCATCTGTTGTGGGATCTATCGGATGCCATCCCACTCAGTATATGCCTTGTTACTTGGCTGGAAATATCTTTGAATGTAAAACCTTGGATTGGCATTTATACCACTTACTCTCCACCTTTGGGTGTGGTCTGATTCTTCCTAATAAATCACCAGTTCTAAGGAAACTGTTCTCTTGCTAATCAGACTTTCCACTGAATTCCTGCTTCTTAGGAATGGAAGGCTTATGTGTTGGAACTCCTGAGCCCGTTTCACCCTCTTTAGAGTGTGTGGCTTATTTCTTGCATTGATTTTTGCTTCCAGAATCACTTCTCTCCAGTGTCATGACTTTGGAACTTGAGGCCTGATTTAACAATTCATCACCAGTATATGCACCTTTCTCCCCAAGGTTTCCAGTGCCCCACCCTTTGCCAGGGGTAGAAGGAAGGAATAGAAAGAGGGAAAGGAGATAGGAGGGATGGAGGGCAGGGGGAAAAGGGGAGGAAGGAAGGAGATATGAAAATGGTAGGGAAAACTGTCCTACTCAGAACACAAGGTCTATTTCCAACCCTAGGTGAAGTTAGGCTGGGCATATCAGAGTGGTCAAGAGGCCAGGATAGAGGGTGAAAATGTCCTGGGGTAAGGCAATGGAATGGGATGAAGAAAAGCTATGCAAGAAGTACCCATAGGCCATTAGACACATAAGTTCTTCCTTTGAGCAAAACGTCCTAAGGTATATATGAACCATGTAGAGACACCCTCTGACTCACAAATTTAAAAACTGCATAGAGAACAGGGCAGTGTGGATGCTGTACTAATTATTCAATTTTCCTTTTCTACATGCCTGTGTGTGTGCCCAACATGCTTAAGACCAAAAATAATTAGAAGATAAAACCCAACAGCCTGCCAGAAAATAAAGTCCTGGCAGAATGCCCATAGTCCATTGAGGCAAAGTCCCATGGGAAGTCAAGACAGAGCCCAGAGCTTTGCTACCCAATTTTAATTTCAGCCTTTAAGATGTTAGGAGCCCAAAGGCAAGTCCAGAGAAAAGAGAATGTCAGCCAGGTCCAAATTATAATATGTTGTTTATTGCAATATGTTACATTACATTCAGCTCCAAGTGGGTCAGCTACTTGGAATCAAACACCACACTTTGTTTTATACCTATACATTTTATACATTTTTTAAATACACACACATTCAGTTTTTTAAATGGCTAGCTCGCAAAGCTTCTCCTGCTAGCAGAGGATATTACTTAGTTGTTTTTCCAAAAATAAAAAAATACAAAATCAGTATGGGTTTCTCAAGGCATCCCTGAGTTGAGTGGCACCCCCACCCACATTTTATCTAGATAGACTCCTGCATCTTTCCCAGATGAGGCTGACAGCTAGTTCATTCTCCTGAGTTCCATTTTATGAACTCCTCTAGCTGGTTGAAGAAGAGTTACACCCTTGGATTGTTCCTGTTTTCACAGAAGACTCTTTCTATTCCTGAGATGCCCTCTGCCTTTTAGACACTTCTCTCCTTTGGTCCTTATTTTAGGCTCTGGATTTTCAAAATCTCCAATGTGTGAAAAGTTAAGACATGTATTTTAAATGAATTCTTGCACTATACAAGGAATAATGAGGAAACAGAACATATTTTGAACAGGTAGAAAATGGAAAGGAACAGAAAGAAAAAAAAACATGGCTATGGTTAAAGTAGTGTTAGAGAGTAATTTATGTTTTTACATATTCATATTGGAAAAGAAAAGAGATCTAAAATATTTGAACTTGAACTTTAAGAAGCTATAAAATTAGAGTAAATGGGGCCCGGAGAGATAGCACAGTGGCGTTTGCCTTGCAAGCAGCCGATCCAGGACCAAAGGTGGTTGGTTCGAATCCCAGTGTCCCATATGGTCCCCCTTGCCTGCCAGGAGCTATTTCTGAGCAGACAGCCAGGAGTAACCCCTGAGCACCGCCAGCTGTGACCCAAAAACCAAAAAAAAAAAAAAATTAGAGCAAATGAAACCATAATTTATCGAAAAAGTACTAAACTAGTAAACAGAAGTATCAGTAAAATAAAAAGTTAGTCCTTTGACCAGATTAATAAATTGATATATTTGATTGATAAAAATAATTATCGATTAATAAAATTAATAAAAGTGACACAAAGTATATATAAAGTTACTTAAGAAAGAAGATTTTAGTAAAATTTAGCAAAATTTTAGTAGAAAAATAAAAGAAGGGACATCTGTACAGAAACTAAAATATTAATTTAATAACAGGAATTATGAACAATTTAACAAATAGTTCTTTGAAAGATACAATTAATCAATTCTAATACAAAGAATAGAAAACTAGTGCCTCATTTCATAGAATTTAGTACACATATGACTTAAAATTTAGAAAGTAGAATAGAAAAAAATTTTAATCTGAAAACAAGCATCTTTACCTATTGAAGAGAAAACATATTGTAAAGGTAATTTATTTTTAAAAAATCATCCCTTAAAATTAGGAACAAAGTGTGATATCCTCATTAATTATTTATATTAAACATTCTAAGCACTGTAATAAGATTAAACAATTTTTTAAAATCAAAAGTCAAACAAAATTGGAAAGCAAAAATTACAAAATTTAATTCACAGGTGTGACAATGTATAGAAAACCTAAGGAAAGTAACAAAACATTACTAGATGAAGGTCACTTAGAAGTAATTTACTAGACTATAAAAGTCAATGTATACAAATAAATTTTATTTCTATGTTAAAGCAATAATGAATAGAAAGCAAAAGTACCAGTTCAACAGTTCAACATTCAAAACATTTTTAGAATAAATTTAACAATACACAGTCAAGATAGCTATACCAGGGGCCGGAGAGATAGTATGGAGGTAAGGCGTTTGCCTTTCATGCAGAAGGTCATCGGTTCGAATCCCAGTGTCCCATATGGTCCCCCGTGCCTGCCAGGAGCAATTTCTGAGCCTGGAGCCAGGAATAACCCCTGAGCACTGCCGGGTGTGACCCAAAAGCACACACACACACACACACACAAAAGATAGCTACACCAAACGTTAGAAGACCAATTCTGAGAAAAATAAGGAAGTTATGAAAAGTGGAAATATATACGCTGTATATGGATTGTAAGATTCACCATAGATTCAATCTCAGTTCTCTCCAAATTGATTTATATAGTTAACAAACTCTCAGTAAAGATGCCAGCACAGTTTTTGATACTTATATGAAAATTTAAATGTAAATAATAAAGTAATATTAAATAGCCAATAAAGTTGGAGGACTCAAAAACCTGATTTAAAGATTTATTATAAAATTATAGGAAATGAAAGAATTTGATATTGACACAAAGAGACAAATAAGCTAATAGTTCATATATAGTTCATAATAGTTTATATGTCTTATTGATTTTGCCAAAGGCACCAAAGCAATTTGGTGGAGAAATAAGTCTTTTCTTTTTTTTTTTTTTTTTTTTTTTTGGGTCACACCCGGCGGTGCTCAGGGATTACTCCTGGCTGTCTGCTCAGAAATAGCTCCTGGCAGGCACGGGGGACCATATGGGACACCGGGATTCGAACCAACCACCTTTGGTCCTGGATCGGCTGCTTGCAAGGCAAACGCCGCTGTGCTATCTCTCCGGGCCCGAGAAATAAGTCTTTTCAACAAATTGTGTAGAAGTAACTAGGTAGCTATGAATTAAAAGAGTGAGTTTTGTATCTTATTTCACATCATCCATAATAATTAGAGAATAATAAACATTAAACTATGATAGATAAAAACCATAAAACTTCCATCAGAACTGAGAGATAGCACAGTGGTAGGACACTTGCCTTGCACAAGACCACATGGCTTCAATTTTTGGCACCCTATCTGGCACCCTGAGTTCTTCCAAGAATAATTCCTGAGTGTAGAGACAGGAATAAATCTTGAGAACTCCTTGGTGTGGCCCCCAAACCAAAACTCAGCCACACAAACAAAAACCCCCAAATTAAGAAGCCCACAAAACTTCCAAATTAGAAGAAAACAAGAGAATATCTTAATGATCTTGGAGTAGCACACTTTTAAAAACCTCTAATCATAGCACAAAAGACTGCTTTACTGGACCTCCTCCAAAAAACGAAACCAACTTTTCTTTATTTAAAGACATAAAGACAAAAAATAAAAAAAATAAAAAAAGACACAAAGACACACAAGTGAACAAGCAAGCAACATTTCCCAAAGAAATGTTTGGTTTTTACTCCCAAGCCGGCTCTAGAGGGAGGCTTAGGTGCGGGCTTTGAACTTCCGGCCTTCAGGCTCGGGAAGGATCTCCTTCCTTCCTGGGAGCCTGGAGTCTCTGCCAGTATGGGTTTCGGCAGACCTCCGTTGTGCCAAAGGCCTTTTTTACACTTGGAGGAGCTTAACTGGGGGTGGCTGATAATTGCTCGGCTGTACTAAAGGAGTCACTGGTAATTTCGTACCAGTCTACATGTTCCAAACTGCACAATATATATCACTAGTACTCCATATCCTTAAGATATGTTTTTATGCATGCACAATGTCCATTTTGTACTCTGCTCTTTATCACACTCCTACAAAACTCATTTTTACTCTTTTACTCTCTCACCCCGAACCATCATTACCCCACATTTACCCTTTTTAACTTCAGTACTGCACCATCCAAAATCACAGACCAACATGGTGCACTGGATTTAACACTTACCCAACTATTTCAAAAGCATAAAACAGACAAGTATGCCCTTTGGATATTTTATATCTATTTTCTTTGACAGCTATATCTCTTACTTAATATTCTCTTATATAGTGACGATTTCCCCTACTTTTTCTTTTCTTCTCTTTGTGAACTGATCAATAAGAAATTTGGTGAAAGATTACCTCAGTTTATCGCTTCTATATGAACCAAGTCATGGGGATTGTTGGACCTGTTCTTGCAGCCCCATATGTACCAATAATACCATGTGGCATTATTCCTTGTTTGCATAAGCACATTAAAATGGTGAAATTCTATACATACAAATAAGTTCTTATCTAATAGAGATGGGAACACACAAAACTTGTAGTGTAATTGGACCTTACATCCTGAACATTGACATAATGACCGGTGCAAGCCTCAGAAGAATGGGCATTCTCCATTCACCCCTGAACTAGGGAAACTACCTACAAATCATCCAACATTGTCTGTAACATCACCTGGAAGCAATCCTCTACCAGGGAAGACCCTACCGCTGCTCTGACATCGACCTACTCAAAAGAGACTTCCCTTAACATTGAGAAGACTTAACAACAGTAATGTCCTGCTTACTGAACAGGACTCTCTGCATTGCCCTTTAATTGTGAGGTGAAACTAGAGGATGCTCCACACCAGCCTGATTTCAATGTAGGATATGCAGATTCCAGGTTCTTTTGCCAACAACAGAGACTGTTTGAAAAATAAAACTGTATTGGCACTACAGATAAGGACTTGGATTAGACAAATTACTTTGCTGGAGCCTAGAACTGGTCTTATGCCAGGAAACTTCAGGGGTAGGGTCTCTTTGTATTTAGGCCAAGGCTTTTCTTTTCCATGTCACCCATATTTTGGTGGGCCAATGCAAACAATAATTGCCACTTGACCACCGTTTTTACTTTGCTCCTTTGACTCTAAACCTAAAATAAAAAGCCTACTTAAACTTTTGAGGTTAACATAAACTAATATGCATATGCATGAAAATGTAAAAATATTATGCCTTCAATGTTTAAGGAGATACACAAATTTCATAGCTTTAAATTGCTTTGTGTACCACTAATAAATGTTATAATGTACATCTGGAGACTTGAGGGACAAAGTAATTGTACATGGGTTGTGTTTTATTTCTTCTTAATGTTCCTTGACTGTATGTTCAAAATTAAGGTGTCAGCAAATAAACTCTGTTTATTGGTGATTGTCCTTCCACGGTAACTTTACCTTGTCCTCTTTCTTTGTATCATTGTTCTCATAATTAAAAAGAAAAAAAAAGAAAAAAAGAAAAAAAATGTTTGGTTTTTGTCAAGTCACATATTTGACGTAAGATTTGTTTCCAAAAATATATAAAGAATATCTACAGCTCAATATAATTAAAAATAAGTAAAAGGAAGTAACTCAACACATATTTGGGCAAAATAATGATAAGGTGCATTAAGACAAAAGATACATAAATAAGTAATATAAACATAAAAGTGTGGAGACCTGCTCAGCACTCTCATCTTGAAAATGCAATTTAATCCCACATAGGAAATGGTAAGAATGAGATAGAAAGCACCAATATTAGTGAGGAATTGGGGCAACTTTTCTTTTAGATTTATATTAGGGTGAACATGGATAAGATACTGAAAATGGTTTGATAGCTTCTTAAGTTAGAGAGCACCCCTATAGCTTTTCACTTTCCCTTTCTAAGGATTTAGCCAAGAAAATGAAACTGTATCTTCATAGAAAGACTTGTGTATCAATGTTTCTAGCAGATTTGTTTCAAATAGCTCAAAACTAGAAACAATACAGATGTCTTCCAGAACATGGATAAATAAAACATTGTGTTATATCCAAATGGGACAGTATAGGGAAAAATTAAATGATCAATGTAGACAGAATATAGGCTAATCAAGACAGAAGCAAAAAGTATAAGTTGTATGATTCCATTTATATGAGGCTCAAGAACAGATTAAACTAATCTATGATGAGAGAGATGGGAAAAGTAGTTTCTCTTGGAGAGGGGTTGACTTAACAGACACATAAAGAAATTTTCTAAGGTGAAAAAATACCCTAAATATCCTATGGCTTAATTATTAGTTAAATTATGCAAGTAATTGTGTCAAAAACTGCTCAAATTGAATTCTCTCTCTCCCTCCTTCCCCACCCCCTCTCGCGATCAAATCCCAGGGCTGACCCTGACTTAGGCAAGAGGCAAGACAAATATTCTTGCAGAGCTGTGTCATCTTTGGCCTAAATTGTACCTCTAAGATAAGAGTGTGTATTTCACTGTATGCAAGTTATATCTCAATTACAAATGTTTTTCTTTGGAAAAAATTTAAATGGTAAACTTGAATTGTATAATTTTGTATAGTACCATTACAAGAAAGACTATCATATTTTCTTTCTCTTAAGAGAAGATATACAAGAAAAGTGCCTTAATAATATAGCAAAAGGGCTTCAATAAAAATCCATATGATAGTTGACATATTGTGTGACTGGATAGAGTGTTTGTCAGTTCAGGGGCCAACCTGGCAGTTCTCAATTCTATTCCTGCCTCTAGGCTCTCCTGCTATTGAGGGCTTTCTATGTGGTGCTGAGGATTTGAACCAGGATTGTGGCCACCACAGACACATCTGTCTGGCCTCTTGATGGCTACTTAAAATTAGTATTTTTCCTAGTTCCCAATAGAAATGTTGATTCAGTCCCTTGTGTTTAACTAAATCTGATGTCCTCAAGGTTCAGTGTCCATCTGACTTGATGGGGTTAGATGTTTTTTTCTTTTTCTTTCTTTCTTTCTTTCTTTTTTTTTTTTTTTTTTTTGTGGTTTTTGGGTCACACCCGGCAGTGCTCAGGGGTTATTCCTGGCTCCAGGCTCAGAAATTGCTCCTGGCAGGCACGGGGGACCATATGGGACGCGGGATTCGAACCGATGACCTCCTGCATGAAAGGCAAACTCCTTATCTCCATGCTATCTCTCCGGCCCCAGATGTTTTTTTCTTACTATTTTCTGTCAGTACTTTGTATATCTTAGATACTAGCCACTTATCTGATGGGTAATCGGTGAATAATTTCTCCCATTCTGTGGGTGGCTTTTGTACTGTAGGCACTATTTCCTTTGAAGGGCAGAAGCTTCTCAGCTTAATATAGTACCATTTGTTTATCTCTGCTTCCACTTATTTGGAAGTATGTTTCATACTTGAACATGCTTTTAGTTTCAATGTCATGGAGTGTTTTACCTTCGTGTTCTTTTATATACCTTATGGTTCTGGGTCTGATATAGGGTCTTTAATCCATTTGTATTTGACCTTTGTGTGTGGTGTTAGATGGAGATCCGAGTTTGCTTTTTCACACGTGGCTGACTAATTGTCCCAACACCACTTGTTAAAGAGGTTTTCCTTGCTCCATTTTGAGTCTTTTGCTCCTTTATCAAAGATTAATTGATTGTATGTTCTGGGGAACATTCTCTGAGTACTCAAGTTTTTTCCATTGATCTGAGAGTCTGTCTTTATCCCAATACCGTACTGTTTTATACAGACAATTCCTCAAAGAAGAAATACAAATGGCCAAAAAGCACATGAAAAAAAAATGCTCCACATCACTGATCATCAGTGATATGCAAATCACAACAACAATGAGATACCATCTCATGCCACAGTGACTGGCACACATCACAAAGAATAGGAACAATCAGTGCTGGTGGTAATATGGGGGAGAAAGAAACTCTCATTCACTGCTGGTGGGAATGCCATCTAGTCTAGCCTTTATGGAAAACAATATGGAGATTCCTCAAAAACTGGGAAATGAGCTCCCATATGATTCAGCTATATCACTCCTAGGGATATACCCTAGGAACACAAAGACACAATATAAAAATGCCTTCTGCACACCTATATTCATTGCAGTACTATTTACAATAGACAGACTCTGGAAACAACCAAGATGCCCAACAACAGATAAGTGGCTAAAGAAACTGTGGTATTTATGTACAATGGAATACTATGCAGTCATCAGGAGAGATGAAGTCATGAAATTTTCCTTTACATGGGTGGGCATGGAAACTATTATGCTGCATGAAATAAGTCAGACGAAGAGAGATAGACACAGAATAGTCTCACTCATCTATCAGATTTTAAAAAAAATATAGTAATAATACTCAGAGACAATAAAGATGAGGGATGGAAGGACCATCTCATGATATGAAGTGCACCACAAAGAGTGGTGAGTGCAGTTAGAGAAATAACTACACTAACAACTATTATGACAATGGTAGTGAGTGAGAGAAATAGAATGCCTGTCTCGAATACAGGCTGGGGGTGGGGAGGAGGAGAGTGATGGGGGCATTGGTAGTGGGAATGTTGCACTGGTGAAGGTTTTTTTTTATAACTAAAACCCAATTACTAAAATTACAAACATGTTTGTAATCATGGTGCTTAAATAAAGATATTATTAGTTTTTTTTTTTTTTTACCCATCACCAGTGCAATATTCCCATCACCAATGTCCCAAGTCTCCCTCCTCCCCACCCGACCCCCGCCTGTACTCTAAACAGGTTCTCAATTTCCCTCATACATTCTCATTATTAGGACAGTTCAAAATGTAGTTATTTATCCAACTAAACTCATCACTCTTTGTGATGAGCTTCCTGAGGTGAGCTGGAACTTCCAGCTCTTTTCTCTTTTGTGTCTGAAAGTTATTATTGCAAGAATGTCTTTCATTTTTCTTAAAACCCATAAATGTGTGAGACCATTCTGCGTTTTTCTCTCTCTCTCTGACTTATTTCACTCAGCATAATAGATTCCGTGTACATCCATGTATAGGAAAATTTCATGACTTCATCTCTCCTGACAGCTGCATAATATTCCATTGTGTATATGTACCACAGTTTCTTTAGCCATTCGTCTGTTGAAGGGCATCTTGGTTGTTTCCAGAGTCTTGCTATGGTAAATAGAGCTGCAATGAATATAGGTGTAATGAAGGGGTTTTTGTATTGTATTTTTGTGTTCCTAGGGTATATTCCTAGGAGTGGTATAGCTGGATCGTATGGGAGCTCGATTTCCAGTTTTTGGAGGAATCTCCATATTGCTTTCCATAAAGGTTGAACTAGACGGCATTCCCACCAGCAGTGGATAAGAGTTCCTTTCTCCCCACATCCCCGCCAACACTGTTTATTCTCATTCTTTGTGATGTGTGCCATTCTCTGGGGTGTGAGGTGGTATCTCATCGTTGTTTTGATTTGCATCTCCCTGATGATTAGTGATGTGGAGCACTTTTTCATGTGTCTTTTGGCCATCTGTATTTCTTCTTTGTCAAAGTGTCTGTTCATTTCTTCTCCCCATTTTTTGATGGGATTAGATGTTTTTTTCTTGTAAAGTTCTGTCAGTGCCTTATATATTTTGGAGATTAGCCCCTTATCTGATGGGTAGTGGGTGAATAGTTTCTCCCACTCAGTGGGTGGCTCTTGTATCTTGGGCACTATTTCCTTTGAGGTGCAGAAGCTTCTCAGCTTAATATATTCCCATCTGTTAATTTCTGCTTTCACTTGCTTGGAGAGTGCAGTTTCTTCCTTGAAGATGCCTTTAGCCTCAATGTCCTGGAGTGTTTTACCTACGTATTGTTCTATATATCTTATGGTTTTGGGGCTGATATCGAGGTCTTTAATCCATTTGGATTTTACCTTCGTACATGATGTTAGCTGGGGGTCTAAGTTCAATTTTTTGCAAGTGGCTACCCAGTTTTGCCAACACCACTTGTTGAAGAGGCTTTCTTTGTTCCATTTAGGATTTTTTGCTCCTTTATCAAAAATTAGATGATTGTATGTCTGGGGAACATTCTCTGAGTATTCAAGCTTATTCCACTGATCTGAGGGCCTGTCTTTATTCCAATACCATGCTGTTTTGATAACTATTGCTTTGTAGTAAAGTTTAAAGTTGGGGAAAGTAATTCCTCCCATATTCTTTTTCCCAATGATTGCTTTAGCTATTCGAGGGTGTTTATTGTTCCAAATAAATTTCAAAAGTGCCTGGTCCACTTCTTTGAAGAATGTCATGGGTATCTTTAGGGGGATCGCATTAAATCTGTACAGTGCTTTGGGGAGTATTGCCATTTTAATGATGTTAATCCTGCCAATCCATGAGCAGGGTATATGCTTCCATTTCCGCGTGTCCTCTCTTATTTCTTGGAGCAGAGTTTTATAGTTTTCCTTGTATAGGTCCTTCACATTTTTAGTCAAGTTGATTCCAAGATATTTGAGTTTGTGTGACACTATAGTGAATGGAGTTGTTTTCTTAATGTCCATTTCTTCCTTATTAGTATTGGTGTATAGGAAGGCCATTGATTTTTGTGTGTTAATTTTGTAGCCTGCCACCTTGCTATATGAGCCTATTGTTTCTAGAAGCTTTTTGATAGAGTCTTTGGGGTTTTCTAAGTAGAGTATCATGTCATCTGCAAACAGTGAGAGCTTGACTTCTTCCTTTCCTATCTGGATTCCCTTGATATCCTTTTCTTGCCTAATCGCTATAGCGAGTACTTCCAGTGCTATGTTGAATAGGAGTGGTGAGAGAGGACAGCCTTGTCTTGTGCCAGAATTTAGAGGAAAGGCTTTCAGTTTTTCTCCATTGAGGACAATATTTGCCTCTGGCTTGTGGTAGATGGCCTTAACTATATTGAGAAAGGTTCCCTCCATTCCCATCTTGCTGAGAGTTTTGATCAAGAATGGGTGTTGGACCTTGTCAAATGCTTTCTCTGCGTCGATTGATATGATCATGTGATTTTTATTTTTCTTGCTGTTGATGTTGTGTATTATGTTGATAGATTTACGGATGTTAAACCAGCCTTGCATTCCTGGAATGAAACCTACTTGATCGTAGTGGATGATCTTCTTAATGAGGCATTGAATCCTATTTGCCAGGATTTTGTTGAAGATCTTTGCATCTGCATTCATCAGCGATATTGGTCTGTAATTTTCTTTTTTCGTAGCATCTCTGTCTGGTTTAGGTATCAAGGTAATGTTGGCTTCATAAAAGCTATTTGGAAGTTTTCCTGTTTTTTCAATTTCATGAAAGAGTCTTGCCAGGATTGGTAGTAGTTCCTCTTGAAAGGTTTGAAAGAATTCATTAGTAAATCCATCTGGGCCTGGGCTTTTGTTTTTGGGCAGACATTTGATTACTTTCTTAATTTCCTCAATAGTAATGGGTGTGTTTAGATATGCTACATCCTCTTCATTCAATCGTGGAAGATTATAAGATTCCAAAAATTTATCCATTTCTGCCAGGTTTTCATTTTTAGTGGCATAGAGTTTCTCAAAGTAGTTTCTGATTACCCTTTGAATCTCTACCATATCAGTAGTGATCTCTCCTTTTTCATTCCTAATACGAGTTATCAAGTTTCTCTCTCTTTCTTTCTTTGTTAGTTTTGCCAGTGGTCTATCAATCTTGTTTATTTTTTCAAAGAACCAACTTCTGCTTTCGTTGATCTTTTGGATGGTTTTTCTGGTTTCCACTTCATTGATTTCTGCTCTCAGCTTTGTTATTTCCTTCTGCCTCCCTATTTTTGGATCCTTTTGTTGAGCACTTTCTAATTCTATGAGCTGCGTCATTAAGCTATTCAGGTATGCCCCTTCTTCTTTCCTGATGTGTGCTTGCAAAGCTATAAATTTTCCTCTCAGTACTGCTTTTGCTGTGTCCCATAGGTTCTGATAAATTGTTTCTCCATTGTCATTTGTTTTCAGGAAGGTTTTGATTTCCTCTTTGATTTCATCTCGGACCCACTGATTATTCAGTATGAGGCTATTTAACTTCCAGGTGTTAAAATTTTTCTTCTGTGTCCCTTTGTAGTTTATATATAATTTCAGGGCTTTGTGGTCAGCAAAGGCAGCCTGCAAAATTTCTATCCTCTTGATATTATGGAGATATGTTTTGTGTGCTAACATGTAGTCTATCCTAGAGAATGTCCCATGTACATTAGAGAAAAATGTGTATCCAGGCCTCTGGGGGTGGAGTGTCCTGTATATATCTACTAGGCCTCTTACTTCCATTTCTCTCCTTAGGTCTAGTATATTCTTGTTGGGTTTCAGTCTGGTTGACCTGTCTAGTGTTGACAATGCCGTGTTGAGGTCTCCCACAATTATTGTGTTGTTATTGATATTATTTTTCAGATTTGTCAACAGTTGTATTAAATATTTTGCTGGCCCCTCATTCGGTGCATATATGTTTAGGAGGGTGATTTCTTCCTGCTGTACATATCCCTTGATTAATACAAAATGTCCATCTTTGTCCCTTACTACTTTCCTAAGTATAAAGTTTGCATCATCTGATATTAATATGGCCACTCCAGCTTTTTTTTGGGTGTTGTTTGCTTGGATGATTTTCCTCCAGCCTTTTATTTTGAGTCTATGTTTGTTCTGACTATTCAGGTGCGTTTCTTGTAGGCAGCAGAAGGTTGGATTGAGTTTTTTGATCCATTTAGCCACTCTGTGTCTCTTAACTGGTGCATTTAGTCCATTGACATTGAGAGAAAGAATTGTCCTGGGAGTTAGTGCCATCTTTATATTAAAGTTTGGTATGTCTGTTGGTAAGCTTTGTCTTAAAGTATGCCGTTCAGTTTTTCTTTTAAGAATGGTTTTGAGTCTGTGAAGTTTTTGAGCTGTTGTTTGTCTGTGAAACTATGTATTGTTCCTTCAAACCTAAAAGTGAGTTTTGCTGGGTGCAGTATTCTAGGCGAAGCATTTATTTCATTGAGTTTTGTCACTATGTCCCACCACTGCCTTCTGGCCTTGAGTGTTTCTGGTGACAGGTCTGCAGTAAATCTCAAAGATGTTCCCTTAAATGTAATTTCTCTTTTCGATCTTGCTGCTTTCAGAATTCTGTCTCTATCTATGGGATTCGTCATTGTGACTAGGATGTGTCTTGGGGTGTTTTTTCTGGGGTCTCTTTTAGTTGGCACTCTTCGGGCATGCAGGATTTGATCACATGTATTCATTATCTCTGGTAGTTTCTCTTTAATGATGTTCTTGACTGTTGATTCTTCCCGGAGATTTTCTTCCTGAGTCTCTGGGACTCCAATGATTCTTAAGTTGTTTCTGTTGAGCTTATCATAGACTTCTATTTTCATCTGTTCCCATTCTTTGAGTAATTTTTCCATTGTTTGATCATTAGCTTTGAGGCTTTTTTCCAATTTCTTCTGCTGTATGTAATTGTTATGTATCTCATCTTCCAGTGTACTGATTCTATCCTCAGCTGCTGTTAACCTGTGGGAAATCTCAAACATGTTTTTCTTCAATTCATCTACTGAGTTTCTCAGACCTGTTATTTGATCTGAAATTTCCGTTTGGAGTTTTCTCATTTCTATCTTCATATTCTCCTGATTCTTTTTAGTTTTCTCTTCTATACTTTGTTTGAGTTCTTTGAACATGTTCCATATTGCAACTCTAAACTCCTTATCTGAGAGACTGACTAGGTGGTTGATCATGTTCAAGTCATCAGAGTTGCCATCTTCATTCTCTATGTCTGGCACTGGCCCATGTTGTTTCCCCATTGTCACACTAGTACTGCGTGTTTTTCTACGTGTTGTGATTGTATTCATTGGCTAAATGCTGTGCACCGTTGCGAAGGGGAGCGGAGCAACCGTGCTCCTCTGGCTTCTCCCTTTCTGGGCGTGTCGACTCACCTCCACGGAAGGCTCACAGGAAGGCAGGCTGGCAGATGGGCTGCACCCAGGATGAAATCAGGCCAAAAATGCAGGACAGCAGAGTAGAAAGGCAGAAGGGTGCTGGCATCTGAGATCCAGCGAAGTTCAGTGGCTCCTCCCTTTCTGGGCGTGTCGACTCACCTCCACGGAAGGCTCACGGGAAGGCAGACTCCCCGGAAAGCTCACAGGAAAGCAGGCTGGCTGATGGGCCGCACCAAGGGTGAAATCAGGCCGAAAATGCAGGACAGCAGAGTAGAGAGGCAGAAGGATGCTGGCATCTGAGATCCAGCAGAGTTCGGTGGCTCCTCCCTTTCTGGGCGTGTCAGCTCACCTCCAAGGAAGGCTCACGGGAAGGCAGACTCCCCAGAAAGTTCACAGGAAGGCAGGTTGGCTGATGAGCCGCACCAAGGGTGAAATCAGGCCGAAAATGCAGGACAGCAGAGTAGAGAGGCAGAAGGGTGCTGGCATCTGAGATCCAGCGAAGTTCAGTCAGATATTATTAGTTTAAAAAAGAATATGACTTGATTTGAGAAGAGAACCTTTGAGATATAATTACTTAAGATGAAATTATATTGAATTAAGGTGAATTATAAATCCAGTGATGAGTGTTTTGGCCTGATGATTATATGGAGCTGCAGAGACACACAGAAAAGGACCCTAAATGGAGAGAGTGGAGTTATACGGCTAGTGATCAAAGAACATGTAG
This sequence comes from Suncus etruscus, assembly GCF_024139225.1. Classification (NCBI taxonomy): domain Eukaryota; kingdom Metazoa; phylum Chordata; class Mammalia; order Eulipotyphla; family Soricidae; genus Suncus; species Suncus etruscus. Next base: position 77,529,190 of record NC_064851.1, on the reverse strand, counting down.
GCTTGTTGGCAGCTACCAAAGGTAGGAAAAAAGCATGGAATCATTTCTCAGATTTTCTGGCAGGGCGTAACATCTGTCAAGAGGGAAACAATCCAGTTGACACTTTGATTTCAGGCTTCCAGCTTCCTATAATATAAGGGAATAAATTTCTGTTGTTCTAAGCCATCAAACTTGTGGTAATGAATTATGACAGTGCTAAAAAGCTATTAAAACACCCAATTAGGCCATCAAAAAGTAAAATTTAAATATGCTATCATTTGGTGCTCTTGAATAAATTTTAACCAAATGAACAAGATAGTATCTAACATAAGAATGTACATGCTGGGGCCTGAGAGATGGTGCTAGAGGTAAGGTGTCTGCCTTGCAAGCGCTAGCCAAGGAAGGACCGTGGCTCGATCCCTCGGCGTCCCATATGGTCCCCCCAAGCATATGGCGTCCCATATGGTGCCCCCCAAGGGGCAATTTCTGAGCACTTAGCCCTGAGCATCAAATGGGTGTGGCCCAAATAAAACAAAAACAAACAAAAAAAGAATGTACATGCCTTTTCTTGTATACAGTTGGGACCACATATAGATGGATAATTGTACATATGCTCTGATTACTTCTTATTGCTCTTTGCTCAGAAATCCTAGAGACATTTTCCTTTGAGTACACAGATGCCCAAATATGCTCATGTGTGTGTGTGTGTGTGTGTGTGTGTGTGTGTGTGTGTGTGTGTGTTGGGGTAAGGTGGAACAGCTCTGGAGCAAAGAATTGCTCTTTTTTTTAAAGACTGCACTGTGTTCCAGATATAGATTTACCATGATTAATGTTACCAGTCCAGTTCAATAAGATGAAAGTATATTAAATGCCGCATCCTGAGTGCTTCTATTTAAGTCTATTCAAGTCAATTTAGTTCAGTGCAAACTAATCTATAACTGTCCATTGGGCACATATTTGTGCCCCTCACTCTGCTGGGATGATCACTTTTTATTTTTCATTCTAACCTGACCACCTCTGCCCCTCAGGTCCCATCATGAAGACACTCTTCAAAGTCTTAAGAATAAAACAAAAGATGGATAATATGAACATAAATAAAAATGATTGATATCTGTAATAGCTCATTCCATGACTTTTCCTCTACACTAACCTTCTTTTAAGTAGAATTACTTAATTGAGCTGCCTAGAATTTGAAATTTGTGTTTCAACCTCTGAAGAAGTGACAGAGGAGTTGAAAATGAGAAATGTCCCTCCATTTGATTCAAAGACAAGAACTCAGCTCCTGGAAGTCATGCAGATGTCCCCATGTGTTTTTTCTGCTGAGCATTATCCCAAACACTTCCAGGGGTCAGAGCAGTGGCGCAGTGGTAGGGCATTTGCCTTGCATGTGCTAACCTAGGGGAGACCACAGTTCGATCCCCCAGCATCCCACATGGTCTCCCAAGCCTGCAGGAGCACAGAGCCAGAAGTAACCCCTAAGCATCACCAGGTGTGGCCCCAAAACAAAACAAAACAAAACAACAACAAAAACCCAAACACTTCCCAGTTACTGAGGCTGCATTTTTACATCCCTACACAGGCTTCCTATTTGGACATCATGGGTTGTCTACCTCTTGCTCCCTATGGGACAAAGCATGTTACCTAAGATTTTCTCACTTTTGAGTTTGACTGGGTCTTGGATTTGGAGAGTTCTAGTCATCATTAATACTTTTGATTAATTAATGATATAAATTCTTGCCATGGTGTGAATGTGAGTGACAGGGGAAATGGGGATTATTGGGAACCATCAGAGACACTACACTGTTTGCTATAACTTGGTTTTGCCACGTAGAATTACATGGGATAATTTATCTTTTCTCCAGGATCATTATTTCTCCTTAGTTTTATTCATAATTGTTACACAAAGAGAAGTTTCCATTTGTCTTTTTCTTCACTTTTTGGATTCAGTATTTAATTTTTGCCTCCAGAAACGAATGTAAAACTCCAGATGTTCTGTGAACGAGGCTGTTGTTTCTGTGTTCAGACATTGTACAATCTGTATCCCAGAAATGTTTGAATAGAATAGCCCACAGCTGCCTAAATAAGATCTGCCATTAAAATTCCTACTTCTCTTTTCACAAAAGTAGCCTTTCCTATCAATTTTTTCTGTAATCTTTGAATGATATATATATATGTATATATATTTATTTATGGGTCACATAGAGCAGTGTTCAGGGCTATTTACTGTCTCAATACTCGGAATAATTCCTTTGCTCAGAGATTATGCTCAGTGCAGGGGATCAAAATGGGGTTGCCTGTGCAAGGCAAATAAGTGCCTAACCTTCTGCACTTTTTCTCTAGCCTGGGACTAATATTTTAAAATTTTAATCTTTTAAAATTTTTGTCCACTGATTTGGCACTAAAAATGAAAAGTTTTTTTAATTATAATTTTGTAATTGCTAATCTTAATTTTCTTCTCAGATTTTTGTCATCTACTAATGTGATAAACCTACCTTCAAAATCCTCCTTTGTACCATGAGGAGAAAACAATTGAAAGTAGAAATTGGGGAAGGGGAGGATGGAGAGAAAATTAAAAAGGCTACTGTGCTTTGTATGCTGCAGGCCCCAGTTTGATTCTTGGCATTACATGTCCCCAAGAGCACCTACAGCAGTGATCCTCAAGCACCATCAGAACTTGGTCCAAATCTCTCTCAAAAACCTCCAAATAAACAAAACAAAACATCCTCAAGCTGGATATTGGGAGATGGGACAAGATATAGTTAGCCCACAATTGGGTAATGCCATCAGTTAAGCCATTTAAAACCTGGGGCTGTCTTATTTGCTTTGATTCTACCCAATGCTGTTATCTTGCTCTTCTTATTTACTATCTGATCCCAGAAATAATACTAGGAAATTATTTAGAAAATAGTAATCATGCCAGAATGGTGCCACAAGTGGTAGGACGTCTGCCTTGCATGCAGCTAACCTAGGACGAACCATGGTTCGATCCCCTGGTGTCCCATATGGCCCCCCAATCCAGGAGCCATTTCTGAGCACATAGCCAGGAGTAACCCCTGAGTGTCACCAGGTGTGGCCAAAAAGCAAAAAGAAAAAAGAAAAAAAAAAGAAGAAAAGAAAATGGTAATCATCAATAAAAAACACTTCATGGTGATAGCATTTCTCTAATTTTTAATTCAATTTCCCTTTCTTCTTGAATAAATTGTATTAGGTGAAACCTTACATTTTATAGGAATTTGCTCCCAAAGAGCCAAGGTCCAATGTCAGTGATTATCACATAGCCTTGGAAGAAGCTACCAATTTATTAGTTCCATAATGAATTATTCACCTCCAGAATGCAGCATGCTTTGAGAACTGGGACCAAATATGTCCCACTGCTATCCTAGTACCTTTCTCCTTTATATCTCAGAAATCTCTAGCAGCAGTTCCAAGTTCCACTTGCAAACTTCTGGGGCACAAAGTTGAAAGTGGAATTATGTCTGCGACTACAGATACCGGAGCTCATTTAACGGCAGTAGCAGTATCTGCTCTATAACTGATCATCTTCTCTCCTGTGTCCTGCTGCCACCAGTTTGTAACCTTTCCTCTTTCTGTACAAAACAGAAACAGTTCCTCAGTAGCTCTGGTCTCGTCATTTGTTAACACCCCCTGCCCCTGCCCTTATTCTAACTCTAATTTAGGTAGTAGGCCAATTCCATTCTTGTTCTTCTTTCCCAAAGAACAAGAATGAGTCCAATGACATGCCCCTGTATTCTTTAATGTTTGTTTTGTTTGTTTTGTGGGGGTTACTTTTCTCATTTTGACCTTTGCTGAGAGTTTTTGTCCACTGTAGACTGCTGCTAGCCCTAAGAAATGTGGACATGAGCAATGTGACATCACTGGGCCTAGAGCTGGGCTAAGGCATTGTCTCAAGCTCCCTGAACACGGAATTCAGAAGATTCAGCAAGTCCACTTCTTGGCATATACTCCACAAAAGCATTAATTCCAAAAAATATATGCACATTTGTGCTCACTATAGCACTTGTATAGTAGCAAGGATATGAAAACAACACAAATGTCCCAAGACAGTTGAATGGATAGAGGATACTATGGAGCCAAAATAAAAAATGGAATATAATGTGATACAATGAAGTTATAAGAAAAGATGAATTATTTTTTGTTTTGGTTTTTGAGCCAAAATTTGCTGTGATCAGGGCTTACTTCTGGCTCTATATTTAGTAATAACTGGCAGAACCTGGGGTCAAATTCAGGTTGGACATGTGAAAAGCAAGCACCTTAACCAATGTACTATCTTTATGGCCCTCAAAATAAATTTTTTAATTGTTATAACATAGATAGAACCAGAGGATAGCATGTGAAGTAAAGTCAGTCAAAAGAAGAACACATATCAGATTTTCTAACTTATATGTGGTATATATAGAATCAAAAATAAAAAATATATAGAGACAATCTAACAGTATAATTATATAACAATCTAATAATGAAAAAATATTGAATTTTTATCTGTGATTTTGTTTTAATTATCTTGTCTATGATCACATAATTTGTGCTAATTATCATCTCTACTAATGAATTGGCAAAAGCACCTTTATCAATTACAGTTATAGGTATAGTTTAGTTCTTGTTTTATTTCTGATTAGCTATTTAAAAGGCAATTCTGAACATCAGTATGACTTCCATAAAGAATTTATGAGCAAAAATTGATGTTCTAACTTGCCAGCCTAAATATTAAAAGCATCAAGAAATGTTAAGTATTTTTATTTAATATGCATACATAACACTAACATTAACTATGCATTATACATACATCACACTTTTCATAAATTAAAGGCAACATTTGTTACAGGAAATTTTTAATTAAATTGGCATAATTAAGAACAAAAATATTTAAGGGTCATTGTCATATTATCTTGTATTTTTCCTTTACCAGGCTAATGAACACAACCTAAAACACAGATGAGTCGTCCTGTTCTAAAAGACAGTGATTTCCTCAACCTTTAGATATATTAATATAGACAGTTATAGAAATCTGATAGAAAACTATTCTTCCACATGTATGCAATGGTGATCCACAAGCTTTTGGAAAGGTGAACATAACCAGTTAAGCTCAGTTATATCTTTAGAAGGGGGCAGTGATTGCACTGCTGACCTGGATTTATCAAAATTTAGAGAGCTGATCATAGTCATTTAAACATAAGCCAAGTTTCCTGCTTTTCTCTGTGAGGCAGCCAAGAAAGATTCCAGTGAACATAATCTCTTCAGGGCTCATCACAAAGTAGGCTGTCTCTGCTCACGAAGGGTGGAGCCAGAAGAGTGGGGCTGCTATGCTTTGCTTCATGGCAGCGTGCATCTTCTAGCCATGAACACCACCACAACACATAGTAAAAAAACACACTACAAGCATGTCAATGGGGAAACAATGCAGGACAACACCATGCATAGAAAATGAAGATGGCAGCTCTGATAACCTGAAAAGTACCAACCATCTAGTTAGCCTTTCAGATAAGGAGTTTAGAATAGAAATATGGAGGATGTTCATAGAACTAAAAGAAAGCATAGATCTAGATGAACAGATCACAGAGATTAAAATCAGAAAACTCCAAACTGAAATAACAGGACTGAAAAACTCAGTAGATGAAACCTCAATAGAAATAACAGGACTGAAAAACTCAAAAGATGAAACCTCAATAGAAAATCTCTCCAACAGAGTAACAGCCAGCTGAGATAGAAACAGTGAACTAGAAGATGAGATGCAGAACAACTCCATAAGCAGAAGACATTGGAAAGGAACCTTAAAGAAATGATCAGACAATGGAAAATATACTCAAAGAATATGATCAGATGAATATAGAAGTCTTTGATAAACTCAACAGAAACAACACAAGAATTTTTGGAGTCCTGAGACCTAAGAAGATAATTCCAGGAAGAATCAACAGTCAAGGATATCATTACAAAAAAATTCCGAGAGCTAAAGACTGCATGCAACCAAATCCTGCATAACCAGAGTATCAGCTAAAAGAAACCCAAAGAAAAGCATCCCAAGACACATCCTAGTCACATTGAGAAATCCCACAGATAGGGATACAATACTAAAAGCAGCAAGATAAAAAGGGAAATTACACTCAAAGGAACATCCTTAAGATTTACAGCAGACCCTGTCACAAGAAACCCTCAAGGCCAGAAGGGCAGTAGTGGGATATAGTGATAAAATTCAACAAAATGAATGCTTCACCAAGAATACTGCACTCAGCCAGACTCACTTTCAGGTTTGAAGAAAGCACACATAGCTTCATAGATAAACAACTGCTCAGAAAACTTACAGACTCAAACCAGACTTAAATGGTAAACTGAAAGGTCTACTTTAAGACAAGACAAACCAACAGACAAAACAAACTACACAAAGAGTGGTACTAAATTCCATGACAATTGATATTTCTCAACGTCAATGGACTAAATGCACCAGTTAAGAGACAGAGTGGCAAAATGGGATCAAAAAGATGAATCCAACATTCTGCTGCCTACAAGAAACACATCTGAATAGTAAGAACAAATACAGGACTCATAATCAAAGGGTTGGGAGGAAAATAATCCAAGCAAACAATTTCCTTAAAAAAGCTGAAATGACCATAGTTATCAATGACATAAACTTTAGACTCCAGAAAAGTTATAAGGGACATAGATAACCATTTATTAATAATCAAGGTGTATGTACAACAGGAAGAAATCACACTCCTAAATATATACAAGAATCAATGACTGCACCGTCCGGCAAAGATATTCAATACAATTGTTGACAAAACTGAAAGGAAAGCATCAATAGCAACACAATAATAATGGGAGACTTCAACACTGCCCTTTCACCCCTTGAAAGATCAACCAGACTTAAACCAAACAAGAATATACTTGCTCTGAAAAGAGAAATGAAAGAATGTGAACTAAAATAAACCACATGCTGGCCCATAAAACATACCTCCATAAAATTATGAGGATAGAAATTATGCAGATTACCTTCTCTAGATCACAAGACACTGGAATTAGAAGTGAACTACTAGGGGCTTGAGAGATAACATGGATGGAAGGCATTTGCCTCACATGCAGAAGGTGGTGTGGGTTTGAATTCCGGTGTCCCATATAATCCCCTGAGCCTGCCAGGAATGATTTCTGAGTATAGAGCCAGTAGTAACCCCTGAGCGCTGCTGGGTGTGACCCAAAACAAAAACAAAAACAAAAAAAAGTGAACTACAAAGGGTACACAGAAGAAAA